>NC_143588.1:76571573-76893756 GCF_048544385.1 Mastigoproctus giganteus
GTAATCTGCCTTCGCCTGCCTAACCTCCTTTGTAACTTGGTTACAGATCAACTTGTATCTATCATAGGCTTCTGTGTCACATGTTAATTTGTATGTATCCCATGCATTTTTCTTCTCTGCCATATGCCTCATTAGTTCATCTGACATCCATTTAGGCCTAAACCTTGAACAATATTTCTTAGTTGGTATGTAAAGCCTAGTAGCTTGCAAGATAAGTTCTTTGAATGCTTCCCATTTTGAATTTGCTGTTGGTAACATCATCAGTTGATCCCACTGTATAGAATTTAAATACTGTCTCAGTCCATCGTAGTCGCCTTTACGAAAGCAATACCCCTTCCCTTTACCCCTAATGGTAGTTACCTCTTTGAGTAACTCCACACTGTGATCACTGCCACCTAGTGGTTCATTTATCTGCAGATTCTTAATGCATGAAGAATCACTGCTGATAATCAAATCAAGAGTATTCTTCCCTCTAGTTGCCTCCCGAACATGCTGATGTAGAAAGCAATCATCCAATAAATCCACAAAAGCCTTGCTAGTGTGTGAGTGACCAGCCCCCAAATTCCAGTCAATATCTGGGAAATTAAAATCCCCCATTATAAGACTCTCTGATTAATGCACAAAGAGCAGCGTCCATTGATTACTACTCACTGTCTTCGCTCACTCAGCCATCCATTTATCCATCACAGTAACTTGCACTTAATGTCACTCTGCTCCAATTTGTACAGCAGTCTTTTATGTGCAATAGCATCAAAAGCTTTCCAGAAATCCAAGCATATGATATCAAAATTATTTTTTTTATCCAGTTCCTTTGTTACTGCATCAGATTGGTCAGACAAGATAAACTCTTAACAAATCCATGCTGTGACTGCTGTATAGTTGCATTCCTTTCCGGATGGTCGTGCGTTACTTCCATTATTAACCAGTGGCTCTGTTATTTTCCCTAGAACACATTTAAGCTAACAGGCCAGTAATTACTCACATCACCTTTTAATTTCCCTTTGGGAATTGGGGACACATTTGCACATCTCCAATCCGCAGGGACCTTCCCTGAATCCAAAGATGCTGTCATAATTATGGCTAAAGGTTTGCTTACCTCTTTTGTTACATTCCTTAATAAAATTTGGATAGATCCCATCCATTCCAGGTATTTTTTTTTTATTTAGCTTCAACATTTTCTCCTCCACTTTCATCGCAGTTATTGCAAAATCGTTTTAGCTCCCTGTTAGAGTCTAATAAACTTCTGGCAACTCTTTTCCCTAAAGAATTCCTCATATGTGAATGTAGATGCAAAATATATACAGTAATCCTTCGATTAATGTGCTAAATTTTTTTGACATCAAAAATAAATTAGTGCGGTACAAAAATTCGATTAATGCGAGGATATTTTTTGAGTGTTTATTTAGTCACTGCTTTAATTTCATATAGCTGAAATCTGAAAGAAAATATTTTCTTTATAAACTGTGAGTTTTTATTTATATATATATGGTTGTCTGCTAAATTAATTTAGCAAATGCCAGATAACCATATCAACTGCTAACAGTATATATATATATATATATATATATTTTGTTTTTTCTTAAAGTTTAGCTAATATGTAATTTACCCTCAGCTATGAGCAAAAGAAATAGTGAAGTGAAAAGTGAGCAGTGCCTCCGTAGCCAGGTGGGCAGGAGCAGCAGTGCATAGTACACGCTTCTTGATTAGACTGGGGTTTGAGCCCATGCCCACCAAATACGGAGGATGCGGAAAGGTCAGGGAATGACCACCACATATCCCTGGAGCAATATGGCCTTAGTTGCTAATGCTCCTAAAAACCAAATAACAAACAGTGAAAAGTGATCATATAAAGAAGAGCCAAAAAGTTATTCCCTTAGAAGAAAAACTATAAATAATAAAAAAGCATGAATGCAGTGATAGTAGAGTAGAAATAAGATGGGACCATGGGATGGGCGAATGAACAATATGGGCAATTTTGAGCAAGCAGATCAGTATGAAGAAAAAGGTAAGGTTGCGCCATGTTCCAAATGTATGCAAACAACTTGAAATAGAAGCCTTACAATGATTGAAATAGAGCGACTGTTGTCTATTTGGA
The DNA here is from genome assembly GCF_048544385.1 of Mastigoproctus giganteus. Classification (NCBI taxonomy): domain Eukaryota; kingdom Metazoa; phylum Arthropoda; class Arachnida; order Uropygi; family Thelyphonidae; genus Mastigoproctus; species Mastigoproctus giganteus. Next base: position 76,573,669 of record NC_143588.1, read on the forward strand.
TTGAAGATTGTAACCAAAAACAAATCCTGCTAAGTACTGATATTATTAAATCAAGAGCAGTATCTCTTTTCATCTTTGAAAGAAAAGGCCACATAAGATGAAAAAGGGGACAATGAAGAATTCAGTGCTAGTCCTGGATGGTTTGAGAGGTTTAAAAAAAGAACCAGCTTGCAGATGTTCAAATCACAGGTGAAGCTGCTCAAAAATATCCAGATACTTTGAAGGAAATTTTGGAAGAAGGAGGTTATAGTGATCAACAAATATTTAACGTCGATGAAACCGGATTGTTCTGGAAGCGAATGCTTTCTAAGACTTTCTTGGCCAAAACAGAAAAATCACAACCTGGTTATAAAGTCGGCAAAGATAAGCTTACACTATTATTAGGGGGTAATGCTGAAGGAGATTTAAAAATATCCCATTCTCGTTTATCACGCACAGCATCCTAGGGCTCTTAAAGGCTTAAATCAAGGATCACTCCCTGTAATTTGGCGATCTAACAAGAAAGCGTGGATAACTAAAGCTCTATTCGAAGAATGGTTCACAGGCTATTTTTCTCAACAGTTGAAAATTATTGCAGAAAAAATAATCTTGATTTTAAAGCTTTATTAATTTTGGACAATGCTCCTGGTCATCCCATTGCTCTTGATTCCTTGTGTGAAAATATCAAAGTGATATTTTTACCACCTAATACAACTACCTTACTGCAATCGATGGATCAAGGGCCTATCGCAACTTTTAAAGTTTACTACTTGAGAAGGACTTCTAAACAGGCAATTCAAGCAATGTCTGAAGAGAATGCAATTTCATTGATAGAATTCTGGAAAAATTATAGCATCAAAGATGCCACTGAAAACATTCATCAGTCATGGCTTGAACTCATGTCAAGCAGTATGAGAGCTGCATGGAAGCATCTTCTTCCTCACTGTGCAAATGAATTTAAAGGCTTTCCAAAAGAAATGAAAGGTGTTGTTGAAGAAATAACTCACATCGGAAAGGACCTTGGTTTTAATGAGTTAGACAACCAAAATGTTCAAGAATTAATTGAATTCCATTTCGAAGAACTGAGCAATAGTGATCTTCTAAATTTAGATACCCAATGAGTGTACGAAGCTGCCGATGATTGTCAAGGTGATGCAACTCCTACCCACAAGAAAGAAGTTTGACTCAAAAGGAGTTTGAAGAGAATTTTCATACTATTGAAGTTTTTAAGCAGCAATGCTTAGATGCTGACCCTGATGTAGAATGCAGCAGTCAAATTTGTCGAAAAGTGGAAGAAGCTTTATTTCCTTATCAACAGATGCACAATAAGAGGAAGGAGAATGCACATCAAACTACACTTACTAATTTTTTTTTTAAAAAGTAGAGTATTTTCCTTTATTTAACTTTTAATTTTGTTTAATTTTTATTGTGCTTTGTAATTATAATTTGTTGAAAAAAATTAAAAAATATGGTACTGTATATTTTCGAGAATAAATAAAAAAGTTACGGAACCAATTACATTATTTTCCATAGTTATTAAGTTTGATTAACACACTTTTGCAAGACGCATTAAGCACACTAATCGAGGGATTACTGTATTCAGTTTATCAGCAAACTGAGCAGAATTATACAGTTAAACCAGTGTTATTATGTGAACCAATGTGGTTCACCCCTTCTTTCTTGTGTTTGTATAAATAAAGAAGTCATTGTTGGGTTTTTTCCCCTTTGCAAAAGACTCATAATCTGCCTTAGCGTGCCTAACTTCGTTAGTGACTTGATTGCAGACTAGTTTATATCTGTCAATCTTTTGTATCAACCTGATAATTTATATTTTTGTTATAAACTGGAGAAAGTAGATTCATGGATTTACAATACGCTTAAACAAGCATTTGGTGATGATTCTGTGGGTAAAGCACAAACTTTTCAATAATATTCATGTTTCCAAGGTGGCCAAACTTTTTGTTATAAACTGGAGAAAGTAGATTCATGGATTTACAATATGCTTAAACAGGCATTTGGTGATGATTCTGTGGGTAAAGCACAGACTTTTCAATAATATTCATGTTTCCAAGGTGGCCAAACTTCATTTGAAGAATTTGAGAGCTCAAGTTGCCTGTTGTCAAGTCAGACTATGAAAATGTTTAAAAAGTGCATCACGTCATCGATGAGGACAAATGGCATATGATTAACAATATTTATGACATTCTAGGCTTATTGTACAGTACATCCCAATGCATTTTAACTGAAAATTTAAACATGAGACAGACTGCTGCAGAATTTGTGCCCCTTGCAACAAAAAAGAAACAGAACTGGCTTTCTGTTTGCAAGTACCTACAAGCACAGACCAGAAAGGACAGAAACTTCCTGTCCAAGGTCATAAAGGGGATGAGATCTAGGTTTTATGGTTATAAACCAGAAACAAAGCAATAGTCCTCTGAGTGTAAAATTCCATCATCTAGAAAAGGCAAGGAAGGTCAGATGAAATTTCAAGAGCATGAAGGTTGCTTTCTTTGTCAGGAGTTCCTACCACCAGGTCTACATTGGGGTTTTAAGGCATTTGAGGGAGAATGTCAGGAGAAAACACCTAACTATCTAAGTGACCTTTGAATTTACCCAAACTTATTATAAAAATGCCTTGTGTTTTGCAGATCATTATTATTATTATTATTATTATTAGCCATATGGTACAAGGAAGCCTGAGGCTTATGCTGCGCCAGCCAAAAAAAAAAAAAAAAAAAAAATCCCGAGTTACCCCCTGTGTGTGAGAGAGAGAGAGAGAGAGAGAGAGAGAGAGAGAGAGAGAGAGAGAAGTAGAAAGGCATCACCAAGAAAGAGAAGAATTATTTCAATAATAAAATTACTTGAAACAACTCACGGAATTTTATTAAAATAAATATACAAAAATAAGTCAAGAATGACAAATAGTATACAAAAAGGGATATTGTAAAGATAAAAACACGCAGAATAAAATAAGTTGAAATTGCAGAGCATTGAGCAAGTATAAAACAAGTTAAAATTCCAGGCATAAATGAGTAACTCTCAAGAAAGGTGCCACTTTGTCAACTAATTAGTGAATGGTACAATATGACATAAATATCAGACTTGCCATGTGATAGAAAAGGCGCCTCCGTAGCCAGGTGGGAAGGAGCAGCAGTGCGTAGCACACGCTTTTTGATTAGACCGGGGTTCGAACCCGTCACCACCAAATACGGAGAATGCGGAAAGGTCAGGGAATGACCACCGCATATTCCCGGAGCAATATGGCCATAGTTGCTAATGCTCCTAAAAAAAAACCTAACAACAACAACAACAATGTGATAGAAGGTAAACCACGGCACGATGATGCTCAAAAGGGGGGGGGGAATCTGGCAACAGTAAACAAACTTGCACTTGGTGTGTTCAAATATGTTGAACACACCAGTGTTCATCATATCATAGGAACAAGTCCCTACCCCTAGGGAATGACTGTGAACACATCACCAATATTCACCTAAGCTGTTGGGCTCAACTACCCACAGGTAACTTATTCCAGTAATTAACTACTCACTGGCTGAAAGAAAACTCTTCCTGTAATCCAGTCCACACCTCTCTCCCCATAATTTGGCGCCTCCGTAGCCAGGTGGGAAGAAGCAGCAGTGTGTAACGCACGCTTCTTGATTAGACCGGGGTTCGATCCCGTCACCACCAAATACGGGGATGCGGAAAGATCAGGGAATGATCACCGCATATTCCAGGAGCAATATGGCCTTAGTTGCTAATGCTCCTAAAAACCAAATAACATAACAAACTCCCCATAATTTGAATTTATGGTTCCTAGTTCTGGAATTATTTATAGCAGTGAAAATTTTGCCTTCATTAATTTTACTATTCCTTCTTAGAAACTTAGAGAAAACTCCCTATCTATAAACTTATAGACCCAAGTTCCTGTAAAGTACCTAGTTACCAATCTGTATCCTACATATTCAGTCTTTCCTCACCTGGGTACCCCTTTGCTGATTTCACCAAGCATGTTTCCCATCTTGAACTGTTTCATGAAGCTTCAATGTCTTTTTTTTCAGTGTGGTGTCCATACTTGGACATAGTATTCTAAGTGAAATCTCACCATTGCCTTATACAGTGGGATTATGACCTCCTTATCTCTACAGACAAATGTTCAGTAGATATAAATTATCTACTGAACATCATGGGCCTCCTTGCTGCCTGTCTATACTGTCCATTTGGATTGTAACCCCCAAATCTCTCTCATCCTCCACTGCATTAGCTCCTCTTGATGTACAAGTTATTTTGCAGTTGTTATTCTCCAGGTGTCAGACCTTGTATTTTTTTGAATTAAAACATAGCTGCCACTTTTCTGATCATCCTTATAGCATATCCAACTCATCCTGAAGGAGCACTGTTTGGTGCTGTTCACCTGCAAATTTTTACATAATGCCCTTATCCCTTCATCAATGTTACATATGAAAATCAGAAAAACAGTTGTCTCAGAATCAGTCTTTTGGGTCCCCCACTTTTAATGTTCAGCCAATGTGAAGTGTAACTATTAATCACAACCCTCTGTCTTCTGTACTGCAGCCAGCTTCTGATTCATATTATAATCATACTTATGATTCAAACATGTTCCAGCTTATTCAGTAACCTCTTGTAAGGGATTTGGTCAAATGCATTGCTAAAATCAGTATAAACAATGGTGAAATTATTTCCTGCATCCAGAATATGAGTAACTGTGTCAAAATAGCTAACTATGTTAGTTAAACATGAATTTTCCCTTAATGAAACCATGTTGTATAACCTTCAAAATACCATTTCTATCTAAATTACATTCTTTATCAGTGCCTCCATGATTTTCCCTACTATTGAAATCAGACTTATTGTAATTATTACTTGTCTTAGACATTAGTGATATGTTGGTACTTCTCCAATCCAGATGGATTTTTCCTGAATCCAGTAATGCCCTCATAATTAATCTTAACAGGTCAATGCACTCTCTGGCCACCTCCCTCTGAATTGTTGTGTATGCACCATAAACTTCAGGAGTCTCATACTCAGCCCTTGCAAACCCCAACACTTCTTGTGGTGCTTAATAGCATCACAGGAAATGTGACTTTGAGCCTTTACAGGCTTCAGTACTTTTCATTGCTCTGTACAATCTTTTTATAGTCTATCTGGCAAGCTCTGTCTGTATTCATCTACCTCAGCAATTTCATTGAAAAGGCCTCTGGAGTCAGGAACTCTGTAATTCATCTGTAATGCTACTAAATAACACTGACTCGAATCTGTAAAACATCTTTATTATGATAAAATAAAATAAAATACATGCATACTGATTATATAACTATATGTTGTGTAAGAAGAATAAAATTCAATAAAATATATAAAATTAAAAGCGATAAAAGTTGTTTAAAACCACTAATACAGGAGCTTTCGGCAGCAGCGGCCGCCTTCATCAGCTATAGTGATTGCAGGATGACTGATAATGAACCGTGCGTAGACGCCATAGTTCATGTCACAGACCTGCTGAGATGTGTGGTACATATAGATTGTCGGTCATCCTACAACCACTATAGCTGATGAAGGCGGCCGCTGCCTGCTGCCGAAAGCTCCTGTATTAGTGGTTTTAAACAACTTTTATTGCTTTTAATTTTACGTATTTTATTGAATTTTATTCTTGTTATACAACATTTATTTTATTTTGTTTTAACATATAGTTATACAATCAGTATGCATGTATTTTATTTTATTTTATCATAATAAAGACATTTTACAGATTCTAGTCAGTGTTATTTAATAGCATTACAGATGAATCTCAGCAATTTTCTTGTGCTGTATTTTCTTAATGGTATAAATGCATCCTTCCTTTGAAACACTAGTAGCCTGACTTGCCAAGTAATTACATTTGTCTAATAATGTCTTTGCTTACTCTTGTTCTCATCCTCTTTTCACTTCCTTATGGTATTTTCTTAGAAGGAAATGTGCCATTACAGTATCAGCTAGACTACATAAAAAATGCTTCTATTTTATATATTCTTCTTGTTATAAATTTTGGTGTGGTGCTATTACAGATGAACTTTGTCAAAAAGTTAATCTGTAATAGCATTCCCCCCCCCCCCCTCTTTTAAGTTTCGGCATGTATTTTGGTTCAGTGGCAAATTTAGGCATAAAATGGGATAACTGGCTGCTAAGAATTCAGGGACCATAAAATTATTGTGTAAAAAGTGCTATACATGAATTAGTGGAAAGCAAAGGAACAATGAGAGTGGAAGTAATCTACAGACTAGAAGATTGTGAAGAATATGACAAGAGTCTTTATATGCAGATGGAATGGGCAAGCAAACATGAATGGCTTATTATGGATGACTTTAATCTGTCCCAAATTGATTGGAATAAGTGGGAGGGAAACTCATGATGGGGAAAAACTTTTTTAAATAAACTAGATGATTATTATTTGTACCAGCATGTTAGAGAAAGTACTAGAGGTGAGAATATTCTGGACCTCATCATTACTGATGATCCAGATGACATCACAGCTTAAAGTGCACGAACCATTGTTAGGAAGTGATCATGCAATCGTCACTTGGAAAATGAAGAAAGATGCTGCAGTAGTTAAAGGTAAAGGCATGGGTTTTAACTTCAGAACACGTGACTTTGACAGTTTAAGGCACTATATGGCATCTGTAAACTGGGCAGATTGCCGAGGGATGGTAAATGCATTTCAATTATAGAATACTTTTAAAGCAAAAATCACAGAAGCCATGAATGCATACATACCTTTAAGAAAATACTGCGGGAGGAGGACGCCGAAATGGATAACTGCAGAGCTGGTTGATCAAATTGAGCAGAAAGAGATAGCATGGGACAGTTATGAAAAGTACTGAAGGTACAGGTTGATCTGTAATAGTACCGCAAATAAGGTCAGAGAGGCCAAAGCTACACATGAAAAAGCATTGGCTAAGAGAGCATAAGGAATTTTTCATGTATGTGAATGCAAGGAAGAAAAAGGCAAATCAGATTGGACCTTTGTGCACTGAGTATGGGAAGTCTTAGACAACCCAGCTGATGTCGCAGATGAACTGAATAGGTACTTAGCATCTATCTTTACTGAAAAGACCCTTTATACTGAGAAGAGGCTGAGTCATATGAAATTAGTGATGTCATAATTACAGATGATTGTTTATTAGAAAACTTTTGAGCATAAAATCAAGTAAGGCACCCAGAGTTGATGGCATATACCCTGTAGTTTTCAGGGAGAGTTTGTGGGAGTGTATTGAGCCATTGAGGCTAATTATGAGGGCATCTTTGGATTCGGGGGAGATTCCTTTGGATTGGAGAAGTGCTAATGTATTGCCTGTACATAAAGGTGGTTCTAAGAGTGAAGTTGGTAACTGGAGACTAGTTAGTCTGGCTTCAGTGGTAGGAAAAATCTTACAGGCAGTGATTAAGAGTGCAATCCAGGGACATATAGCTGGATATGACATTTTAAAGGACAAACATGGTTTTGTTATGGGTAAATCATGCTTAACTAACATAGTAGGCTATTTTGACAAGTTCCTCGTGAGCTGGATTTAGGGAATAATATCAACATAGTTTATTTGGATTTTAGCAAAACATTTGACTTGGTCCCTCATGAGAGGTTGCTGTATAAGCTTGAACAGGTTGGAATTACTGGTAAGATTCTAAGATTGATTTATGGGCGGCTGCAGGACAGAAGGCAGAGGGTTGTGATTAATGGATATTCTTCAGATTGGTGTGATGTCAGGAGTGGAGTCCCTCAAAGATCGGTTCTGGGACCGCTGTTCTTTCTCATTTTCATAAATGACATCTACAAAGGGATAGAAGGTGCGATGTCAAAATTTGTAGACGACATAAAGATTTACACCATCATTAATGATCAGTGCGAAGCAGCACTCCTTCAGGATGGCTTGAACAGACTTAAAAGATGGTCAGAGGAGTGGCAGCTGTGTTTTAATGCTGCTAAACGCAAGGTCTTATACTTGAGGAATAGCAACTCACAGATAAATTATGCATTTGATGGGGTTGAATTAAAAGCAGTGGAGGAGGAAATGGAACTGGGAGTTACAATATGGGCAGATATGAAGTTTTCTGAACAGTGTAAACAGGTAGTCAGGAAAGGCTAAGGTGTCCTATCAACGATTTATTAAATGCTATCCTGTAGAGAGAGGGAGGCCATAATCCCACTGTAAAAGGCAATTGTAAGACCACATTTGGAATACTGTATTCAAGTATGGAGACCCCATCTGAAAAAAGACATCGAACTTCTTGAAAGGGTCCAAAGACAAGCATCTTGAATTGTGAGATCAGCAGAAGGATGACCATATGAGGAAAGACTCCAATTATGTCACGTACAGAACTTGGCAACTAGGCACCTCAGCGGTGACCTGATTGAAGTTTATAAGGCTCTGAGAGGGATTAGTAAAATGATTGAAGGTGGAATTTTCACTGTTCTAAACACTAACCTACATAAATCTGACCTTTACAGACCTTTGTATTCACCACATTGCCTGAAGCAGAGTTGGGGGAAACCCCCAGAACTACATTACAAATAACACTATATGCTGTGTTCTAAAGAATTCCAGAACTAGTGGTCATAAATTCAAATTTTAGATTAGATTGTGGGAAGTTTTCTTTTAGCCAAATAGGTTGCTGATAGCTGGAACACATTTCCCTTGCAGGTAGTTGAGCCTGACAGTTTGAATAAATTCAAAGGGCTACTAGATACTTACTTGTGCGAGGAGGGAAGCATATGGTTTGGGTTTTTTTTTTTTTTTTTTTTGTGGCAGTGTAGCAAAAGCCTGTGGCTTCCTTGCAGTATATGGTGAATACTATTACTATTGGATACTATGATGCAGTAATAAAGGGACTGGATGCAAAAAAATAATTTTGATATCATATACTTGGATTTCAGGAAATACCGTTGCACATAAAATACTGCTGTATAAATTGCAGCAGTGTGGCATTAAGAGCAAGTTGCTGCTATGGATAAATGGGTGGCTGAGTGGGAGAAGACAGAGTGGTCATTAATGGACACTGCTTTTCATGGACTAATGTTATTGAGTTCCCCAGGGTTCAGTGCTGGGCCCATTGGTGTTTTCTGTATTTATTAATGATATTGATGAAGGTATGTCAGGCTTAACGTCTAAGTTTGCAGATGATACAAAGGTCTGCAGGGTGGTTAATAAACAGTAATAAAGGTTAGCTACTGCAGCAATATCTAGAAATATTAGGCAGATAGGCTGAGAAATGGCAACTGAAGTTGGCAAATTCAGGGCAAATTGCTGGTACTACATATGAGTAGCAGTAATTCCAGATTAATGTATCAATGTGCCAACAGAAATGAAGTTCTCCTAGAGTACAGACAGGCTATCTGAACAGCTCATGGGGGTTTTGTCAATGATATACTGGATCTTTGCTAGCAGAGATAAGGAGATGATTATTCCATTGTACAAAGCAGCAGTTAGGTTGCATCTTGAGTACTACATACAGGTCTGAAAAATTCTACCTGATGAGCCGGTCTCTCCAGGGCTGATTTGATTGACATGGCTGTCACCATGTACTTCCCTATCATATTGCAGAATTGCAGATACTTTCAAATTTAATTGTGTCTTGCAGCTCTTTCTCAACATTGCCCTGTACTTGTTAAGCAAATCCTGAGATCTATTGTTAATATCCTTAATACCAACATCTACAATAATGCTAATTTCAAATTCATGTTTTTCAGCATGCACATATAATTATTGATACTAGACTTAAGTCAAATCCAAATTTTTTTACTTTTTGTATGAGAACTAATAGAAATTTCTGGAATTTTCAATGGAGAAATTAAATAAAATACATTTGTTAACAACTGTTAGAAGTTTCACTTGTGTTGGTGGAATAGGCAGCAATGTTTTGCTGCAAAGAGCAGCAAAACATTGCTAGAATTTGTGTGGGGTCTCAAAGATCTCAAGTGCCTGGTTATGGGTTAAGAATGCACTTAACAAAATGTATAGGTGACTAGATGAAAAAGATGAGGGTTGTAGAATAATCTTTTAGAATCTAACGTTAGCAGTTGCTGGACAACCTGGTGCATTGTGTTTACCTATTGTGAAATAAAACAGCTTTCAACATGAAGTAAATTAACGAAATGGAAAATTTATTCATATTTTCAAGTATACAGATATGCAATGCAGTTCGAGTCTTTCTGTATTCAGTTACATCAATTTCACAAGTTCTTGCAAGTTTACAAGAACTTGTGAAACTAGAGTTCATCCAATTCATTGTCATTTCATCCAAGTAAATAATCTAGCATGTGGGGATGGAATAAAATGAACAAGTTTAGAAGTTTAATGGATAACCTGGAACATAAAATTAACAAGTACTATGAAATGTGTAATCTGTGTGCTATTGGTGATCACTGATAAATTAACCAAAGTAATTTATCAAAACAGAGTATCTTGAAATAGTACAAATAGATAAGAAATAATTGCACATAATAATGATGATGGGACATTTTGATTAAAGCTTGACTGAATGGGTAGTTCACTCAAGGCTGAAAACTAGCATTTCTGAAAATATTAAACTTCAGCATCCTGCTTATTGAAAACTTGATATCTGAATTAGAGATTTGGAGAGCTCTAAAAAGAATAACATTCTTTGCATTACCTCTGTGACAACAGAGGCAGCAAGAATGTTGAAAATAATGATACCTCTACTCATGGATTCTATGCTCCAGAATCTTGGTAGAGGGAAGCTGAATGTACTAATGTTTATTTACAATTGGATGTCTTCTTGTTTAGTATCACTCCTTGTAATCTTTATAGATTATGATACTATTCACACCAGAAATTGTCTAGAGATAAAACCAAATAATGTTTCATTTTCATATTTCTTGAAATAAAGTGTCATAAGAATGATTCATCCAATCTCTGTTTTTGTTTATATTTGTATATGCAAAAATATTTTGTACAGGACTACAGAAGAATGTTTTATATAATTTATATGAAATATTTAATATTTTTGCTTATATTCAACTTTATTTTTGTTTATATTCAAGTCCTATTAAAACATGTATGCATTACAAGTATATAATAATTTCATTCTCTGAGAAATGATGGATGTCAGAAGTGGATAAGATTAATAAACCTGGGAATCACATAGAATAAACTTCAAAGACTTGAGAGATAACCTTATTTTTGCTTTAATTAAAAAAAAATCTTGTAAAGTAATAATATACTTTCCACAACTGCAAACTTTTATGATTTTTTTTTTATAAAATGTATGAAGTACATCGGTTTTTTAACATTTTATGAGAAGCTTCAATTTTTATGGATTTCAGTCAAGTTTGTATGATGTTTTACAAATATGCATTTTTGTTATTTTTTTCTCTAAACACAAACCTTTGGAATACTGAAGTCAAAGACAGGCATATAAACATGATGGGAGAAGAAAGATTAACTAAACAGATATTTGAAGAAACAATGGTAATAAATCCAGAGGCAGATCAAGAGGAAGATGTATAACTGTTGTCAAGCAAGCATTAGAATTAAAAGAGCTTACTCTGACTCAGATTAAAAATCTAACAGGAAATAGGATAGCACAAAGAAAAATAGTGCTGGAAAGCTGATACTTTTGGACTGATTTCTACTATAATAATCACCTGTACACCCACTGGATATAATAGATTTGGATTGTGATGATAAAACATATTTAATATTAAATTTTATTTTGCAAAACTTAGCAGCAACTATTGTATTTCTCAAGTACTAGATGTAATTTCAAGTTTTAGCAGCCTCTCAAATAATGCTTTTATATTGGAGCATTATATTTGTTCATATTGAAAAGACTGCTGTGTTGGACACAGTTTTAAAATGGCAAATTCTGCATTTTAGGATTATTTCCAAAAATAATTTCCAACTAATTTAAAACTGATGTTGAAATTAAGATAATGTATTGCAGTAGCAGTGTGATTATTCTAATAGGTATCAAATTGTCATCACAAGAATTCAGAACACTAGGTTTATTTTTAATTTGATTTTCACTGCACATTGTTGAATTACAAAAGAGCTCAACGTGAAGGCCTCTTCAATGTGATGTATAATTCATGAAAATGGGACATTTTATTTCTCTGTACAAGTAGTCCAAGTATTGGGAAGAAGTATTAGCATGATTTATATTTGGAGTAGAGCTGAGTCATGTAAGTCATTGTTCAAGACCTGCTTATATAAGGTTTATGTGAGCCATATAATTTGCCATTAAGAAGTTCTCTTTTGATTTAAACTGATTATACGTTCATTTTTCAGTATACTGTGCTTTACTTTGATGTACAGAATATTTTTGCCAAAGTTTATCAATTAAAATGTTTTTTCTCTTTCTTTTTTTTTTTTATTAATATCCTGTAAGACCTGAAAATATATATTGAACATTAATGTTAGCAATCAAGCATTATGTGCTGATAAACCTAAAATTTATTATTTGCAAGTGTTTAAAAATCTACTTATATGCATTAACTGATTTATAAAAATGAGCAAACTGAATATATTTAACTAATGAATGGGCTTAAAATGAAAATGTGAGTAATCAGTTGGATCGGTATTGCACACTGTTTTCGATAAATCAATGAATTTGATTTATGTTTAAAAGAATTTTAGAATGAAAAGTTGACACCTTTCCTCAAAGGAAAGAATTTGAAGCTTCCCATAAACTGTTCACAGATTTGGAAGTAGTTTTTGTTCATTTTTTGTTCTTTATCAAAAAATTATTATTCAAATTATATACACTAAGTGATCACTGAATTATGATCACCCATATGAAAACTGAATGCGACCTGTTGACCACATGAACCCCAGGGGCTCACATCTGGTGAGTATGGGCTTGGCACACCCAGGGTCCTGAGTTGGATATCATCATTCTTCTTTTTCTTAGTGATTCCCTTCTACTTTTCTCTCTCTCTCTCTCTCTCTCTGGGTAATTTGGAAAATTTTTTTTTTTTTTTTGGCTGATGCAGCATAAGCCTCAGGCTTCCTTGTACCATATGGCTAATGATAATAATAAAAAAATAATAATAATAATAATAATGAGGTACGAGAGTGCGGAGTTAGTCGACCTACGTAGCGTAGATAAGGTGTCAGTGGTTCAGTAGGTAGTAAAATTCAGAGCGTGATGGGTAAAAGGAAGGATTTATCAGACTTTGATAAAGGACAGATTGTGGGTGCTCGACGAGCTGGTACCTCGATTTCCCAAACGGCTGAACTGGTGGGGTGTTCGAGAGCTGCCATAGTTAAAGTATACCAGGACTGGCGTCAAAATGGTCAAACAATGACCCGACAGCAAAACTGCAAAGGTCAGCAAAAGGTTGATGCTAGAGGTGAAGGCGCCTCCGTAGCCAGGTGGGAAGGAGCAGCAGTGCGTAGCACACGCTTCTTGATTAAACCGGGGTTCGAGCCCGTCACCGCCAAATACGGAGGATGCGGAAAAGGTCGGGGAATGACCCCCGCATATCCCGGAGCAATATGGCCTTAGTTGCTAATGCTCCTAAAAACCAAATCACAAACAAACAAGCTAGAGGTGAATGGTGGGTCTGACAACGCGAACAGGCGCAGCACCGTTGAAGAGTTGACTACTCAATACAACATGGGCCAACCCAGAACAATATCTGGCATGACCATGCATCGCACGTATGGGCTATACCAGCAGACAACCCTTACGGCATCCTCTCCTAACCAAGCTTCATCGGCGTATAAGACTCGCCTGGTGCAAATAGCATGCAAGTTGGACATTACAAGACTGGAAGAAGGTATGCTGGTCAGATGAGTCATGTTATTTACTCCACACTGTGGATGGTTGTGTACAGATTTGGCGTCAACAACATATGGCTCTTGATCCATCATGCATAGTATCAAAAGTGCAGGCCGGTGGAGGCAGTTGTATGGTGTGAGGCATGTTTCACTGGCAGGAACTTGGACCCCTGGTGCATGTCAAACAACATATCAGTGGTCTCTGCTATCGTCAACTGCTTGCTGACTGTGTACACCCCACTATGTTACACTTTTTCCCGAATGGCGATGGTGTCGTCCAAGATGACAATGTGCCGAGCCATCGGGCAGTTGTTGTAGGAATGGTTTGAGAAACACAGTTCTGACTTCCAGCATATCGATTGGCCTCCGAACTCCCCCGATATCAATCCCATAGAGCACTTGTGGGACCCTATGGAAAGGCATATCAGGCATCTAGATACACCACTCACCTCTATACCTGCATTGCTGACTGCATTACTCACAGCTTGGTTGGCCATACCTCCCAAATGCTTCCGACATCTTGTTGAATCAATGCCACGTCAGATAGCTGCTATACTGAGGGCAAAAGGAGGACCTACGAAGTATTAGGTAGTTGGTCATAATTCAGTGATCACTCAGTGTATATATCATTGGTTTATAACCTATCACTGCATTTCCTGTTACAAATCTTAACATCATAATTAGGCACAATATGGCCTTAGCAGCTCTTGTGCCATTAAACAACATCCCAACAACATCATAATTGTCAAATCTAGTCTGAGGCTCCTTTTCTTCAAATTGTACTACAGTTTATTAAAAGTTGCAAATCTAGGGTTCCATTTTGATTTCACTGGCAACCCAATATTAGTCATACCCACAGATCATGAACGTTGACTTGTCAGGGATAGCAATACACTCAGATGCTAATCAGTGACAACTTTCCAGTTATAGATATCTGATGGTTTCACAACAACATATGTGAGATAAAATCCAAGAATGAAGATGCTGTACACAAATGGAAACAGAAATCTTGATGTTTTTTCAATTTTTTCATGCATATTAGTCTGTCTAGGAATATTACTGTTTGGATTACTGTTGGTATTCCAATTAATTCTTCTGGGTAAAGGCTGCTTAGCATTATCTTTTTCTTTAGACTGCAAACTGCCTTGAGGATCAAGAGATGAGATGTCCTGTTATATTAATAAAAAAAATCTTAGAAAAGGTACACATATTAGAAAATTTACTACCAGTTATTTTTAGCTAAATAAAATTCTATAAATATATATATTTTAAAAATTATGTTTAAAGTTATTGATTTTAAATGTTTTTTTCCACACCTTCAGTAATTTATTGTAAAAGGATACTAATTTGAAGTACTATTTTTAGAAGTGGGGTACTATTTCTTAGTAACTATTTCATAACAAAAAAGAAAAAAAAAAAAAATCCATAATAAAAAAAAAAAATTATGAAAATTTCTGTTTCTCAACATCCAAATTTCTGTTTCCCCCCCCCTCCAAAATGTACATATTTGTTTCTTTGGATCATCAGTTCCTGAAGTGAATTAGTATTAGTAAAGGCACATGATGCAAGAAAGCAAGCTTATATAGCATCAGCCAAAAAAAAAAAAAAAAAAAAGAACCTTTTCATTCCACCCATCCACTCGCTCCAAGTGTTTGTCTAGTTCTGCCTTGAATCTATTTAAGCTTTCAACTTCTACAGCAGATGGAAGTTTGTTCCAGCAATCAACTACCCACTGGCCAAAGGCAAACTTCCACATATCTATCCTACAACTGTCTTTCCTCAATTTGAATTTAGGCCCTTTCAGGCGATTATTCTTAGCAAGAGCAAGAATCCCATCAGCACTGAGCATTCTCAAACCATTCAAGGCTTTATAACACCTCAGTGTCTGGAGACTAGGCACCTGCAAGGTGCCTAGTCTCCAGACACTGTAATTTGCAAAATGCAAGCCTTTCTTCATAAGAGCAACCCTTTGTTCCATTCACTAATCTTGTTGCTCTTCTCTGTACTCATTCTGGCAGTTCTACATCCTTCTTAAAATGAGTCCTCCAGACCTGTATACAGTATTCAAGGTGTGGCCTGACTATTGCCTTATACAAGCAGATAATCACCTCCTTATCCCTGCTAGAAAAATTCCTGTATATCATTGACAAGACATCATGAGCTACTCTTGCAGACCATCTGCACTGCTCAGAAAACTTCATATCTGCCTGCATAATTACCCCCAG
This sequence comes from Mastigoproctus giganteus, assembly GCF_048544385.1. Lineage (NCBI taxonomy): Eukaryota > Metazoa > Arthropoda > Arachnida > Uropygi > Thelyphonidae > Mastigoproctus > Mastigoproctus giganteus. Next base: position 76,589,660 of record NC_143588.1, read on the forward strand.
GTCCTTTTCATTCTCTACCACTGTCAGTGTAGTACCACACAGATGGTACATTTCTCTTGGATTATTGCTACCCATATGCAGTACTTTGCATTTGTCAACATTAAACTTCAGTTGCCGCCTCTCGGCCCATCTGCTCAACTTTTCTAGATCCTGTTGCAGCAGTGTACTGTCATTAGTGTCATTAACAACTCTTCCAACCTTCATATCGTCTGCAAACTTGGACATTATGCCTGAATACCATCATTATCAATAGCATTAATAAATACAGAAAACAATAATGGACCCTGTGGGACCCCACTAATAACATTATTCCACAAAGTGCAGCATCCACTGATTACCACTCTCTGTCTTTTCCCACTCAACCATCCCTTTATCCATAGCAGCAATTTGCCTCCAATGCCACACTGCTCCAATTTGTGCAGCAGTCTTCCATGTGCAGCAGTATCAAAAGCCTTTCTAAGATCCATATATATATGATATCAAAATAATTGTGGGAGATTGGAGGGGGTGTGAGATGAGACTGAGCAATTTTCTTTAAAAAATTTTGTTATTAAAAAAAAACTTGTTTTTAATAAAGATGTAAGTTACTATTTCAGTGTAGATGTAAGTTTGAGAAAATAATGTCCTGCATTATGTTTTTCTTTCTTTACTGTCTGGAGATGCTGTTGTCCCTCCAGTGACAGAGCTTGGGTTTACAATAGAATGATCAGAGTTTAAAGAATAAAAAGTGGGACACACCTATCAAACCTGCAATGGGACACATGAGAAAATGTAGTGCACTTGCAAATTGTGAACACATGACTCCCACATAAGTTATTTTAAAAACATGCAGTGTCAGTCACAAATTACTATGCTTTTACTTAGTATTCCCTTGCATTACAAAGTTGTGCTAATGGGAATGCTGTTGAATAGAGTTGCCACCTCAGAGAGATGGAAACTCTATTCAGCAGCATTCAACAATATATTAAATTCAACAAAGTATTAAATCAGGTTCAGGTACCTTTCCTACTACATGTGCTACTTTCAAAATTAAAAAAAAATATATCACAAGATCAGCTTATCACACAATATTTTAAAAATGTATCTCTATTTTACTAGTTGTAGAATTATAATATTTTTTTTCTATAAAAAACACATTAGGAAATTTGAAGTAACTTAAAAATAAGATGAGCAATTAATAAAATTTCTGAAATATGTTTTTTCCATAACATTGCATTATACTTTCAGTTTCAATGTACTACAATAAATCAAAATGTGCTCTGTGTCAATTTATCAACTTGCTAAGGTTGATAAGGTCCTGAGGAGACCTAATTGAAGTGTTTAAGGCTTTTAATAGATTGAGTAAAGTAAATGCTGATAGCATGTTTATTCTTTCCTCTGACAACACACATAAACAGATATAAACGTAAATTGAAAAGGGATGTCTGCAGGGTAGAGGTCTGAAAATTTGAATTGTCAGTTTGCTTGGTTGCATCATTTGCCACTAATAATACTACATTAGTAATCAGAAATCTATATAAGTAAATAGTTACCACAGAAGTCCTTAGTACTTTTTTCGACTAAAGAAGGCCAACACGAGAACCATGGCAAACTATGGGAAAATTACTGGACAAACTGGTTTGCTGCTGCCGCAGTAATAAGGAGAAATACAGAAATAAGGAGAAATTTACCTCAATGCTTTTTTGTAGAATGCTTTACTACAATACTCTCCCAAATTCAAACAGACGTAAAATTATCACTCAGTGGCTTCCTTCCCTCACATACATATGAATGATCCAACGCATCCACGATCGTTAGTCAGGATCTCTCAACCCAATCACCAACACATCAAACCACCACCACATAACTCTGAGAGTCAGAAGACATTCTGTCTAATATTAAAATCATAAAACCAGTAAAATGATCATGGCATATAAAAGTTAAAATAATTTAACCCAATTTTGAATAACTTCTCTTCCTAAAGCGGACTGGGGCTTTTCGACGGTCTGTCTTGGTCACAGGATAGAACTAACATTTAACCATTCATATGTCTGTGAGGGAAGGAAGCCATTGGGTGATAATTTTACGCTTGTTTGAATTTGAGAGAGCATTGTAGTGAAGCATTCTACAAAAAAGCATTGAGGTAAATTCCTCTTTATTTCTGTATATTAATATAAATGTAGGACTCATTGAACATTATAGCTCTGTTTTATTTAATCTCGATAAACAGATGTATTATCGGTAGTGGCAGTAGAAGTCAAGAACGATATATTGATTGACAAGTAGGCCTGACAGACGATGTAACAATTAGTTTTTTCTCATTATTAAAAGCAGATTATTGGAGTTCATGAGTGTTTTTGCTTAAAAAAAAACACATATTACTGTTTCTTTGTATGTTTTTAAGATTAGGTTAGGAAACACCTAACCTTAAAAATGTACCTTACCTAACCTTTAAGGTTAGGTTAGAAAAAAAGGAAAAGGTTTACTTGTTTCAGCTAAATTCAGAACAGGGTGCACACTCAAGGCAATCTGTTTTTTAAATGTGTAGATTTTTAATAATTGTCATTTTTGGCTAGTGAAAAAAGGTTATGTTAGTTTATGCCACTAATTCAGGACAGATTCAAGCAGGCTAATGAAAAAAAGTTAGGTTATGTTAAGCTGGAGTGCGCACCCTATTCGAAAGTTTTACCAAGGTTTCTTTATTTCTTGTTATATTTCCTAACTTTAAATGTTAGTTTAGGAAATAATATGAAAAGGTTTCCTTACCTAACTTTAAAGGTTAAGGTTAGGTTAGGGAATAATAGGAAAAGAAAGAAAGATTCTTTATATATATACATATTTGCCCAGGGGCTCACATCTGGTGAGTATGGGCTTGGCACACCCAGGGTCCTGCCTTAAGGCAGGCTGGTACTGCCCTCTTCATAGCATACGTCCAATCAAAACAGATTGAGTTCCCAAACATGACAACACTCACGGAAAGGACTTTAAAGAGACTGGTATAGACATGCAGCCAGGGTTACCTGTCAGCTGGAAAAAACTAGTAAGCTGCGCTGCAGGTTTCTGAAGTATGCTAGTATGAATGAGGATTGAATGAATGAGAATTGGAGTGAATGTAAAGGCGAGAGTATGACAGGAAATGCTAGGAACAGTGAGTGAATGATAATTTATGCCTCTGGCTGTTGTGAGGGATGAATGTGTGAGAAGGAGTAAGTGCTGAAAGAGTAAATGTGGAAATTGAGTAAAATTTAGCGAATGACTGTGGAGTCTGAGTGAAATGGGCTGTGTGAATATAAGGGTGTAAAAGTGTGTGCCTAGATGAGTGAATGAATGTGAGAAATAGTGTGTTGAATGTATAAATGTCGAAAGCAGAATGTAAAAGTATGACAGGAAGTTTGTTTTAAAAAAGAAAAAAAAAGGAAAAACTTAGCATTAGTATAATTTTTATATAAATGTGTGTGTTCTTTTTTTTTTATTATTATTTGTATGTCATTTAAATTGTGTGAGCTTTCTTTAGATAATTGCTTATTTAAACTGTAGCTTTGTCTTCAAAGATGGTTAAACAAGCATTAAATTATTTTAAAAGCAATAATTGGACAGGTGAGGTTGACAGCTTGGTGTCAGTTTTGCTTGTTTAAACATTTGAGAATGATGGATGAATGAAAAAGAAAAAAAGAAGTATAAAAAAAGTTGTAAAATGTAAAAACTATAAAATGTAAAAAAAAAAAAAAAAAAAAAAATTTTGTGTGTGAGCCAATACTATAAATTGCATGTTCTGTTCCAGCCTCTTTACCAGATGGATGAATGACCATGGGAACCTTATGGACCACAAGGTCATCCATGCTGTTGGCTGTTCCCAGCCGGCATGCTGTCCTAGGTGGGATACAACCACCAGCAGCACAGCTCAGCTGCTGCCATTAGTCGTTCCTAGCCACACTCCCTTGTGTGGTCATTTTGCCTCCACTCCCCGGGCGGGAAGTTACCTCTGGTCTCCTCCCCCCCTCCCCTCACCGCCCCTCTTTCCGCTCTGGTGCGGCAGGCCTGCTCCACTGATTTGGAGGTCATCTTCTCTATGGACCCCATATCTCTGTCTTTTCCCCCCAGCCTTCAGTCTCCTCCCCTCTAACTTACAACTACTAGTGTTCGAATCATTGTTAAATTGCTTGAGCCCTACACCCAAAAACTTTTTTTTTTTAAGGTCCTAGCCACTGAAATCTCAGGAAATTAGGTGGCAGGACCTGCCAGAGTAAATAACTATACTACTCATGTACCTCGTCTGCCTCCATGGGGCAGAGTGTGGGCAACGTTGGTCCCATTAGGGTCCCAGTGGCCAAATGACCAGAGGAACAATGGTACATAACACTACACATATACAAGATCCATACACTTTTAAACCTCTGGCATTGACAGTGTGCTGTTTCACACCTACAATGTATACTACGAGGAGATGGGGGAAACCCATGGTGCTGTTTGACACTAAACACACTCTACACTCTACTTTCTCTCTCAGGGAATTTTGGATTTTTTTTTTTTTTTTTTTTTTTGCTGGTGCAACATAAGCCTGAAGCTTCCTTGCAAATTAGCTAATAATAATAATTATAATAATAATAATTTCATAAAGTGAGTCAATCACTTAATGCTATGATGTTATTGTATGTTGCATTCAAGAACCAATTAGTACATTGTCTGTCATACCTACGTGTCAATCCATATATTGTTCTCGACTTCTGCTACCACTACTGATAACATGCGCCATCTGTTTACCAAGAATGCAGAGAGAAACTGCAGTAGTGGCAAACCAGTTTGTCCGGAAGTTTCCCGTAGTTTTCCATGGTTTACATGTTGGCTTTCTTTATGTTTGGCCTTTTTCTTAATAAATAATATTCAAAAAATTAATTTTTTTGTTACAAAGTAATCTAAATGATATGCATGTTATTTTAAGATTGCTTTCATGGGATAGAATTTTTCTCAGCATGGTATGCGCTTTTTAACAGGAGAAATTCTTGTCACTGTAATTGGATACACATAAAAGTGGCTGTTTAAAGAGACACTCACTGCTTGCAATTCTTCACTGCTTCTAATGGAATATGCAGCAGGTTAGAAAGCAAGGTGCTGGGGATTTCAAGATCTCCTGGGGTTCCTTGTGGAACAGACAAATACATTGGCGGTGTTAGGATTACTAAGAGTGAAGACAGTTGCATGCATACTAATGCTAGGAGCATAGTAAATAAATTTGGTCAATCAGCAGTACTAGGTAAGTCATCAAAACGTAGACAATATAGGAATATCAGAGACATGGTGCTACTCAGATATAAGGGATGTAGAATTTTAATATGGGGAGTAGTGTGTACAGAAAGGATAAACAGGGAAAGAGTTATGTTCTTAATTAAGAAGCGCACAAAATCTAAGGCAATGTATCCAGATGACATGGGTGGCCAGTGCAGTGTTGTGCACTATTTTCTAGAAGTAGCTTTATATTCCTAGTTACAATACTTAGTTTATTTTGAACTTAGATAGAGATTTTATGGGTTATTGCTTAGTATCGGTAAAACTTGTACCATTTGAAACTTGCCGCCATCGTGTAGTATCGATACGGAATAGCTTTACATATATCTCGAACTAGATAGCATAATACATAGGACTGTAATAGGAATCTGTTAGATTAGTATAGTATTGGCAATTAATCAATTAAATTTATAAATCCTTTTAATTTTTATTGTTAACTAAATTCTATTTAAATGGAAATCATGCCCCAGACTAGAGCAGCAAAGCAACTTGCGCAAAGTAGCGAAAGTGCTATGGTTCGTGGGAAAACCATAGGGGATGATTCTCCAATGCATCACAGTCTAAAAAAATGTGCAAAATGCAGCATGTTTGTGGATCTCTCTCGAACCAGACGTGATCTAGCCATGGAGGATGTCTTTGTGTGTGTGCGAGGTGCACAGAATGTGAAGAAATCAGATGCCAACTCAGCATTCAGATGGTCATCTATGAGAGCTTGAAGAGTCGGGTGGATGTCCTTGAAGGAATTAAAATGGGGGGGGGCCCATCAAGTTCTCAGCTGCCCAACTCAACATCACAGCACACTCTTATGCACTAGGCAACATAGCGGCAACCTTCAGGGCAGAATGCGCTGGTCCCAAGGAGCCAGTTATTGTTGGTGACTTAATTGTTACAGAAATGGGAAATATATTGTGCAAAAAGGATAGGTTGAATAGGACCAGGATATGTCTGCAAGGGACAAAAGTTGATGACGTTGTAGAGCAGATATCATCTTTTAAGGGCACTAAAGGTGGCATCATTGTACACGTTGGCACTGATGACATTAGCATTAGCATTAGTAGAGGCATTTGATGCAAGAAAGCAAGCTTATGCAGCATCAGCCAAAAAAAAAAAAAAAAAAAAAAAAACCACTTCCACTTCACCCCTCTGTTCGTTCAAAATACCTGTCCAGCTGAGCCTTAAACTTATTTAGGCTATCAACCTCCACCACAAGGGATGGAAGTCTGTTCCACCAACCAACCACTCGCTGGCTAAAGGCAAATTTCCGCACGTCTATCCTACATCTGTCTTTCCTCAATTTGAATTTATGCCCTCTCAGGTGATTATTCTGAGCTAGAGGAAGAATCCCATCAGCATTGAGCATGCTTAAACCATTCAAGGCTTTATACACCTCTATCAGATCACCTCGCTGGTGCCTAGTCTCCAGACACTGTAATTTGCAAAACTTAAGCCTTTCTTCGTAAGAGCACCCCTTTGTTCCATTCACTAATCTTGTTGCCCTTCTCTGTACTCGTTCCAGCAGCTCTACATCCTTCTTGAAATGAGGCCTCCAGACCTGTATACAGTACTCTAGGTGTGGCCTGACCATCGCCTTATACAATGGAATAATCACCTCCTTATCCCTGCTGGAAAAATTCCTGTATATCATTGACAATACTCCATGAGCTACTCTTGCAGCCCGTCTGCACTGCTCAGGGAACTTCATATCTGCCTGCACAACCACCCCCAAGTCCCTTTCATTCTCTACCACTGTCAGTGTTGTACCATAGAGTTGATACGTTGCTCTGGGGTTGCTGTTTCCCATGTGTAGTACTTTACATTTGTCAATGTTAAACTTCATTTGCCACCTCTCAGCCCATCTGCTCAACCTTTCCAGATCCTGTTGCAGAAGCATAGTGTCAGTAGTGTCCTTGACAACCCTGCCAACCTTTGTATCGTCTGCAAACTTGGACATTAATCCCGATATACCATCATCAATATCATTTATAAATACAGAAAACAATAATGGACCCAACACTGAGCCCTGAGGGACTCCACTAATAACATCAGTCCACGATGAGCAGTGTCCATTGATTACCACTCTCTGTCTTCTCCCCCTCAACCACCCCTTTATCCATAGCAGCAATTTGCCTCCAATGTCACACTGCTCCAATTTGTGTAGCAGTCTTCCATGTGCAACAGTATCAAAAGCCTTTCTAAGATCCAAGTATATAATATCAAAGTTATTCCCTGCATCCAGTTCTTTTGTGACTGCATCATAGTATCCAATCAAGTTGGTCAGGCAAGACTTCCCCTTAACAAAACCATGCTGTGTCTGAGCTATAACTGAAGTCTTGTCTAAATGATCCTGCAGTGCGTCTTTAACCAGTGCCTCTATTAATTTTCCTGGAACAGAAGTCAAGCTCACAGGTCTATAATTACTTGTGTCAGCCTTTGATCCTCCTTTGTGTAGGACATTAAGTGTAGGAGAACTGCGGATTTACTAAGCAAGTACAGGTCAATGCTGAAAAAAAGTCGCAAGTTAGGGTTCATTTTGAAAGTGTCTGCAATCCTGCCCAGACACGACAAGAGGGAGTATATGTTGAAAACCTTGTCAATCAATTCGGCCCTGGAGAGATTGTGCAAGGCTCATGGGGTAGAATTTTTTTCAGTTTGGTCTGTATGTGTTAATAGGATAGATTGCTTCTACAGGGATGGTATACACTTAAATAGAATGGGTGCAAGAATAACATTAGTCCACAATGAGCAGTGTCCATTGATTACCACTCTCTGTCTTCTCCCCCTCAACCACCACTTTATCCATAGCAGCAATTTGCCTCCAGTGCCACACTGCTCCAATTTGTGCAGCAGTCTTCCATGTGCAACAGTATCAAAAGCCTTTCTAAGATCCAAGTATATAATATCAAAGTTATTCCCTGCATCCAGTTCTTTTGTGACTGCATCATAGTATCCAATCAAATTGGTCAGGCAAGACTTCCCCTTAACAAAACCATGCTGTGTCTGAGCTATAACTGAAGTCTTGTCTAGATGATCCTGCAGTGCTTCTTTAACCAGTGCCTCCATTAATTTTCCTGGAACAGAAGTTAAACTCACAGGTCTATAATTACTTGTGTCAGCCTTTGATCCTCCTTTGTGAATTGGGGTCACATTTGCACATCTCCAGTCTATGGTACCTCCCCTGAGTGGTAATTATGGCTAAGGGTTTGCTTATTTCCTTTGCTACTTCCTTTAATATAACTGGATAGCTCCCATCCACCCCAGGTTCCTTTCTTGTGTTTATCTTCAACAATTTCTCCTCCACTTTACTCTCAGTTATTACAAGATTATCTTGCTTACTGCCAGAGTTGAATACACCTCTGGCATTCCCCTCACTGAATAACTCCTCATGTGTGAATGTCGATGCAAAATATTCATTTAGTTTGTTAGCTACCTGAGCAGAATCATCAACAGTTGAACCGTCGATATCAAGTGGACCAATCTGATTCATCCCCTTCCTTCTAGAGTTTACGGAAGTAAAGAACTCTTTGCTGTTTTCTTTTGCATCCCTTGCCAAAGATTTCTCGTAATCTGCCTTCGCCTGCCTAACCTCCTTTGTAACTTTGTTACAGACCAGCTTATATCTATCATAAGCTTCTGTGTCACATGTTAATTTATATGTATCCCATGCATTTTTCTTCTCTGCCATATGTCTCATTAGTTCATCTGACATCCATTTAGGCCTAAATCTTGAATAATATTTCTTAGTTGGTATGTAAAGCCTAGTAACTTCCAAGATAAGTTCTTTGAACGCTTCCCATTTTGAATTTGCTGTTGGTAACATCATCAGTTGGTCCCACTGTATAGAATTTAAATACTGTCTCAGACCATCGTAGTTGCCTTTACGAAAGCAATAGCCCCTCCCTTCACCCCTGATGGTAGTTACCTCTTTGAGTAAATCCCACTTCAGCACACTGTGATCACTGCCACCTAGTGGTTCCTCTATCTGCAGATTCATAATGCATGAAGAATCACTACTGATAATCAAATCAGGAGTATTACTCCCTCTAGTTGCCTCTCAAACATGCTGATGTAGAAAACAATCATCCAATAAATCCACAAAAGCCTTGCTAGTGTGTGAGTGACCAACCACAAATTCCAGTCAATATCTGGGAAATTAAAATTCCATATTATAAGACTCTCTGATTTACTGGCCCACTCTATTTCCCTGTACAGTTCCTTATTATACTCATCAGAGTCATTAGGCCTATAGCACACTCCTATTCTCAATTTTGATCTCCCAGTGCTTATGTCACACCAAACTGACTCGACACTGCACTGTCCAGCGATGTCGACTGGCTTCACTTCCTTGGATTTTATGTGTTTCTTAACTAATAGCATAACCCCTCCTCCCTTCCTATCCTGTCTGTCCTTTCTGTAGACTTTGTACTCCCCAAATTCCAGTTCTGCATTCCTTATATCTGTGTGACACCACGTCTCTGATATCCCAACGATATCCGCCTTTGATGCTTTTAGCAATACCTCAAATTCATCAAATTTATTTACCAAACTCCTAGCATTGGTGTACACGTCTGACATAGCCCAGTGGTCAGGAGCGAGAGTGCATAGCACGCGTTCCTTGAGTGGACCGGGGTTCAAGCCCGTGACTACTAAATACGATAAAATATTTCTATTGACGATTTATTGTGAATTCTACTGACTTGGTTGTCGTGCCGGAGTATAAACAGAAAATTTATTTATTTATACATGCACCTCTTCTTTTTCTTAGCTACCCTAACACAACCCATGTGTTTACTTGTACCGCAATGACTCCCAGCAGTCTCTGAAATATCCTGCATCTTGTTTTCCAGGCTTCTGCTCATTCCAATAGAAGCAGTTCAAGAATCACTTTCACTTCTGCCAGTGGCTACTGTTAATCTATTAGTCCTTGTATCCCCCCAAGCTAGCAGTTTTCCGACCCACCTAACACTGCCTCGATAGCATCAGCAAATATTCTTGCACCCTTTCTATTTAAATGTATCCCATCTCTGTAGAAGCAGTCCCTTCTGTTAACAGACAGACCAGGCTGAAAAATATTTTACCCCTTGAGCCTTGCACAATCTTTCCAGGGTCGAATTGATCGACAAGGCTCTCATCATATACTCCCTCCTATCCTGTCTGGGCAGATTTGCTGACACTTTCAAATTCAACCCTAATTCACGGCTTTTTTTCAACAGTGACCTGTACCTGTTAAATAATTCTGCCGGTCTCCTACTCTTAATATCATTAGTGCCAATGTACAACTATATCACCTTTTGTGCCCTTAAAAGATGATATCTGCTCTAAAACATCATCAACCTTTGCCCCTGGCAGACATACCCTGGTCCTGTTCCACCTATCCTTTTTACAAAGCATGTTTCCCTGACAACAGAGTCACCAACAACTACTAGTTCCTGTGAGACCAGCACATTCTGCCTTGGGGGTTGCTGCTGTGTTGCGTGATGACCAAGTGCAAGCTCTGGCGTTGATGTGGGCAGCTGAGAGCTTGATGGACCCTCACTTTAGATCCTTTGAGGGCATCCATCCTGTCCTTCAAGCTCTCATATAGGCCCATAACAACGCTGAGCTGTCGCCTGATTTCGTTACACTCCTTGCATCGCGCACACACACACACACACACACACCCAAAGACATCCCCCATGGCAATATCATGTCCCATATAGATTGCTCCACAAACATCATGCAAGCAATGCATTTTAAAAGGCTGTGATTCAGAGGGCAACTGTCCTCCTCAGTTCTCCTCTGAGCCACAGCACTCCCATTAGCTTGAGCCTTTTACTTTGCTGCTCTGGTCTGAGTCAAGATTTTGATTTAATTTCAATAAAATTTCAATTTCAGTACAAAATTATAACCCTAAACTTGTATCCCAACACAGTTATAACGCTATATATATTTTTCAGTATCGAATATTATCTATGAGTTCCGTTTATATAACTTCCGTATCAAGTTATGTATTAATTAATTATGTTACATTTGTAATCGAAGTCGTTATATGTATTTAGTTAAAAGTACAATTTAATTGACAACGAAGTTTAACAAAATCAATAGATTTTGCTGATTAATTGACAATATATTATATACTATACTATATAATATATACTATACTATACTAATGCTATCTAGTTTGGGATATAACGTTGTATCGTATAACAATGGGGCAAGTTACGAATGGTAAATCTACGGACACTTAAGTTTTTTTTTTATTTTTTTATATGAAAACCCCAAACACGAAAGGTATCAAAACCTATAGTACTTAGTACCGTGCATGGGTTGAAGGAGAAGTATGGGGGGAGGGGGATGCCGGAAACTTTGCTCTAGAGACTAAACATGGGTTTCACCACTTCAAGCCTCCAATAAGCAAAGTGGTGGTATTTCACCGGTTGATGAAAGTCATCTACCGCCTGAAGTATTAATTAACTTCCAAATCTCACTGTCTCAATTCAGAATAAACTAACGATCCTGACTAGGTCTATAAGCTACTTATAGAAAATAATTTGATGTATCAGTTGCTCAATAAAGCGGCTAAATATGGCTAAAAAACCTCTCGTTCAGCGGAGCTGCACTTGTAACACGTGGATATGATACCCTTACCGATACTTTTATGCAATTACAAAGCCGAGTAAAGAATATATACACCAGATTAATCAGAAAATCACAAAATAATGCTATACGACTAAATTTAAATCAAAAATTTTAGAAAAACAATAGTTTCAAATCAATAAATAAGAAAATCCACTTAGCGGCTTTGAACACGTCTGGCTCCCACTAGCCTCAAGTTGAACACCTTGCAGTAAACAATGTAGGCTGTGTACAGGTTATTGAACTTCTTGTAGGCTTCTCTATAACTGTGGCATAAATGGTTAATTTCTCTTTGCATCCTTTGCTTATCCTTTAGCATTAGCATTAGTAGAGGCATACGATGCAAGAAAGCAACCTTATGAAGCATCAGCCAACCCCCCCCCCATTTCATTCCTCAATTCGTTTCGAATGCCTGTCCAGCTCAGCCTTAAATTTATTTAGGCTATTAACTTCCACAACAAAGGATGGAAGTCTGTTCCACCAATCAACTACCTGCTGGCTAAAGGCAAATTTCCGCACATCTATTCTACAACTATCTTTCCTCAATTTGAAACTGTGCCCCCTTAGGTTCTTAGTCTGAGCAAGACGAAGAATCCCATCAGCATTCAGCTTGCTCAACCCATTCAAGGCCTTATACACCTCAATCAGATCCCTTCGCAGGTGCCTTCTCAGCAGGTGCTGCAATTTGCAGAACTTAAGACTTTCTTGGTAAGAGCACCCCTTTGTTCCCCTCACCAACCATGCTGCCCTTCTTTGTACTCATTCTAGCAACTCTACATCCTTCCTAAAATGAAACCTCCAGACCTGTACACAGTACTCTATGTGTGGCCTGACCATTGCCTTGTAAAACGGGATTATCACCTCCCTGTCCCTGCTAGCAAAATTCCTATATATCATTGACAAGACTCCATGACCTGCCCTGACAGCCCGTCTGAACTGCTCAGCGAACTTCATATTTGGCTGCACAATTACCCCCAGGTCTTTTTTACTTTCCACTTCCCTGAGTGTAGTACTACCCAGTTGGTATGTTTCTCTTCGGTTAGTGCTACCACCCATATGCTGTACTTTGCAGTACTTTTGCATCCTTTCTGCTGTTTGGCCATGATGATCTGGCTCTCCAAGTGGTTTGATATCTTCTTGGTTATGCAGCTGGTCAGAATCTTGTATATCATTGGGAGATAGGTGATCAGCCTGTATTTTGCCAGGCTTCTTGTATCTTGGTCTTTAGCCTTCAGATATGTGATTCCTTGAGTAAGAAACTATGGGATTGTTTCTGGGTGCCTTATCATTCAGGTGAATTGCTCCTCTGCTATGTGCAAGTGAGCTTCTTGTACCAGTAGTTATGGACGTTATCTATTCCTGGGATTTGGCAGTTGTGGGACTTCCTGATTGACTGTTGTACTTCTTCCTCCCAAATCTCCCATTCTCTCATCTCTTTGTCCTTGGTTTTTTTCTATTCTAGTCCTGTCCAGGAGGTTCAGCTGTTATGTCTTACTTCACTGCTCCATATGTGTGTCCCAGATCTCCTCAATCGTGTTCTGCTCAGGTGGTCTGTTTCCATCTTTCCCATCACATCCAATACTCCTGTAGAAGGCTTTTTGGTTGTCATAAAGGATTCAGTTGTTTATTTTCCTCTGGGAGCTCTCTTTGTATCAGCATAATTTCTTGCCGAGTGCAAAGAGGTTCCGCTTCAGTGTGTCTAAGTATTCTCCTATTCTCTGATTTTTGGTCTCTTGAAGATGTTCTTCACTTTTCTAGTCAGTTTCTTATACCTATTATCCCATTGGTACTGGGTTAATTTGCCTATCTTAACTTAATTCTTTCAACTTCTGCTGAAGACTTCTTTCCCCTTGTTTTTTTAATTTCTTCTGCTGCTGGTCTCTCATTTCTCTTCCATTAATCCTAGTGGCTGCTATGGCAGCAGAGTGTGGATGGCCTCCAGCTTTACACTTGTTTCTGAGGTAATTTATTATTTGCTGATTGAGGTGGTCTGTAACTCTCCATGGGATTCTATTGGGTCTCTGCTTTGGCTACATATGGGTCTTTGTGGGGTCCATTCCCTCGAATTCCGTTAGGTCCTTCCACCATTCTGGTTATGGTGGAAGGACCTAACGGAACTCTATTCTGGTTATCATGACCTCATTTCCTTCCACTTCAGCTGCTCTGGGTTGTATTTCTTCTTGCTCTTCCTCCTCTGGTTCCTTGTTATCCACATTCTTTGTTCTTTGTAGTTGATCGCTCACATCCTGCTTGATTTTTTCAAGATTGCAGAAGCCATCAGGTTCTTCGTGACCATGATCCTTCTCAGGTCTGCTATTTGCTGTTTAGTCACCTGAATATCCAGGTATCATTCCAACCACTTGGTATGCAGTCTTGGCCTGTACATTGTGATATTGGTCTCTAGCACGGTTATTTCATAGTATATTCACATGATGAATGTGTTCATTTTGATGCTCCACTTCATGCGTTGCCATTTTCTTCCACCCTCTGTGGTCAGTTGCACAGGAAACACTTCTGGTTAGTTGGGCTGGATGGTCTTGCCCTTCTCATATTATTATTTTTATTGGCAATATGATTCCAGGAAGCAAGGCTTATACAGCACCAGCCAAAATAAAAAAATAAAAAAAAATTCTTTGCCTATTGCTTTCATGATTTGTCCAAATATTCCTTAAATTTATTGAAAAACATATTTTATCGTGAATGACACCTTTTTTGTTGGTACAAAATGCTTAGTAGCTATCACATAAATTGGAGCAGTGTGGCATTGGAGGCAAATTGCTGCTATGGATAAAGGGATGGTTGAGGGGGAACCCTGAGGGACTCCACTAATGTTATTAGTGGAGTCCCTCAGGGTTCAGTGTTGGGTCCATTATTGTTTTCTGTATTGATAAATAATATTGATGATGGTATATCAAGTTTAATGTCCAAGTTTGCAGACAATACAAAGGTTGGCAGGGTTGTTAAGGACACTACTGACGCTATGCTGCTGCAACAGGATCTAGAAAAGTTGAGCAGATGGGCCGAGAGGTGGCAACTGAAGTTTAACATTGACAAATGCAAAGTACTGCATATGGGTAGCAATAATCCAAGAGAAATGTACCAACTGTGTGGTACTACACTGACAGTGGTAGAGAATGAAAAGGACCTGGGGGTAATTCTGCAGGCAGATATGAAGTTTTCTGAGCAGTGCAGATGGTCTGCAAGAGTAGCTCATGGTGTCTTGTCAATGATATACAGGAATTTTTCTAGCAGGGATAAGGAGGTGATTATTCCCTTGTATAAGGCAATGGTCAGGCCACACCTTGAGTACTGTATACAGGTCTGGAGGCCTCATTTCAAGAAGGATGTAGAACTGCTGGAACGAGTACAGAGAAGGGCAACAAGATTAGTGAATGGAACAAAGGGTTGCTCTTATGAAGAAAGGCTTAAGTTTTGCAAATTACAGTGCTTGGAGACTAGGTACCGGTGAGGTGATCTGATAGAGGTGTATAAAGCCTTGAATGGTTTGAGCATGCTCAATGCTGATGGGATTCTTCCTCTTGCTCAGAATAATCACCTGAGAGGGCATAAAATTCAAATTGAGGAAAGACAAATGTAGGATAGATGTGCGGAAATTTGCCTTTAGCCAGCGGATAGTTGGTTGGTGGAACAGACTTCCATCCCGTGTTGTGGAAGTTGATAGCCTAAATAAATTTAAGGCTCAGCTGGACAGGTATTTCGAACGAACGTAGGGGTGAAGTGGAAGATTTTTTGTTTTTTTTTTGGCTAATGCTGCATAAGCTTGCTTTCTTGCATCATATGCCTCTACTAATGCTAAAGCTAATGCCATCAGAATAACTTCCTTAAACATTTCCCATTTAGCATTTTATATTTGTTAAAGTTGCCATTTGGTCCCACTGAAAATACCATATGTAATATCTAAGACCACAATAAACCCCCTCGTGAAAACAAAAACACTTTCCCTTGAGAGTAGTTACTTCTTTAAATTGATCCTACTGCAATACACTGTAAATACTGCTTGCCAGTGGTTCCTTTATTTGTAGATTTTTTAATATCTGCTGGATCCTTACTGATAATCAGGTTGAGAATATTTCTTTCCCTTGTGGCATCTTAACTTTCTGATGTAAGAAGCAGTTATCCAGAAATGCCCAACTACTAAGTGAGCAAAAACAATCTGCAAGTTCCAGTCACTCCTTGAAAAATTAGCCTCCCATAATAAGACATACTGATTTTTTCTGTCCATTTGAATTGTCTGTAAAAATGTTTATTGTATTCATCATAGTCATCAGGTCTATAACACACTCCCATGCTTACCTTTCTTTTCCTGATGCTTATCTTACATCATACTGATTCAATATAGTATATCTACTGGATATACCTACCTTGAATCTCTGCTTAGCAGTTGAAAACATTATCCCTCTTCTTCCCTTTGTCAAGTCTGTCCTTCCTGTACAAGACCACTTCAGAATTTTATTATGGCAAAAATTATGACTGCTTTTGTTGATTTAACCAGTACTTCAAATTTATTAATTATACTCCAGGTATTAACCTGGAGTGTGAAAATATGTAAGGGACTGCATTTTTGTTATGACTAACACATCCCACATTGCTGCTTTTAACAGTACTTTCTCTAAGAATTTTAGATACTGGCAGATATACCCCAGTTCTAAAAAAATGTTTCCCATTTACCCAACAATCAGGTTGTCCAATAAAGTTATATTCTTTTGAATCAGAGGAATCTGCACTTTCCTCCGAGGCCTAAATTGGGAGTGCATCACCTAGCAGGCCACCAGATACTTGAATTACTGATGAGGCCTCAGTTTTATTTGTTCGGTTTTGTCTTTGGGGCATCCACTTGCTTCTTCACTGATTCATTTTCATCTAGTGATGTACCTTGTTTTTAGTTTTAAATTGGTACTTTCCTTACATCTGGCACATGACAGTCACCAGTTGAACTAGGATTGCTACTATATTGAACTTGTGATACGTGCTGCTGGCTATACAAGTGATGAACTCATAATGCACAGGAATGATGGGAATCATTTATGGCAATTCCCATCTCAGTCGTGATATCCTTGGACAAAGTGGCATTATTATTAAGTAAGAATTTAACTTACAAAATATTACAGAATTAACTTTACAAAATATTTAAGTTAAATTTTAAAAAATCTTGTAGAAGTTAATCAGATAACAAAAGTCAAGCTGCTGTAAAAACTTAAGGATTTAAACTTACAAAATACAAAAAAAAGAAAATGTCTTACAAGGAATAGCTTTACAAGGTAAATATTACCTTGTAATAATAATGCAAATATTACAGAAAATAACCATCAAAATTTTCAAAATTTTTACAAACTTTTACAAAACTCCAGAAATTAAATTTACACACTTATATAAATTAAATTTAATGGACTAATTGGGGGGAGGGGTGTCCACTATTGCTGAAAGTCAGTTAAATCAAATTTATTTTAAAAATGTATATTAATAATGAACTTACAATGTACAGGATGTATTGAAATGTTATTATAATGTATAAGTATGAATAAAATATTATTATAATGTACATTGAGTTTATACTAAAACATCTGTTAAAAATATAAAAATAAATTTACAACAGGAACCAAACTTTATTTTAACTGACACATATAATAGCGTAGCTTAATTTAATTTTTTATGACTTTTACTTTACTTTATTTTAATTAAACACATCAAAAACTATACAGTGGAGTGTTTCCACCACTTTTTATTATTTTTTCCCCCTTAAAGCTCACACAAAGTTGTTTTCAATGTGAACATTAGTTTTTTTTCATTGAAATCCATTTCAGGGGAGAAAAAATACTTTAAAATTCTTAAACTCCATTGAATAAAAAACATACAAAAAATACTTTAAAAAAGATACATAATATTAATATTAACTTAAATTGAAAGAATCACAATTTTCAGTCAGAAACATCTGTCATATGGAGAGAGAGGTGTTAATTCCTTGCTGGTAGAGGGTTCTGGTGAAACAGGTCCAGTTGATGAAGTGGTCTTCAAGAAATCATCAAGCTTCAGTTGCCTTACACCTTGGTGCTGCTTCCTTATTACTGTAGATCGAAATTCTCTAAAATGTTCATAATAAGAAAGCACATCAGGGTCTGATGATGATTCAATATAATGTATGATGCCATCCATATGTTGTCTTATAACAGACAATTTAGGATGAGGTGCAACTGATTCTTCGTCTTTGTCATCATCATCGTCCTCTTGTTCTCCATGAAGAACATTTTCCACAATCTCTCCCTCAGAAAAAATTCGATAGCCCAGATCACTGTCATCATTTTCGAGCCACTGTTCCACATCATTCTCAGTTGCATTTTTGTTGTCGGTCCTTAGAAGAGTGTCCCGAAAATTAGATGCCTCAACTCCCTTTCAGGCTCTACATTGTACAACAACTTCTTCCAAGCATTGGCAAAAGTGGTAATCTTCATATCTTTCCACACAGCTGCTAAGTTGAAGATAGCAGATCTGATGTATGCATGTAAATTTTGCAGTATCCTGGTGCATCTTGTATCTTCTTCTGCATTTTCTGTTTCTTCCAAAACAACCATCACCTCTTCAAAAAACTTCATCTTATATAACCTCTTACAAGCAATGATTACACCCTGATCTATTGGCTGTATCAGTGAAGTAGCGTTAGGAGGCAGAAAAACACATTTAATTCTCCCATCCCTGCTAACTAACCTCTCAGCATTAGGATGAACAGGTGCATTATCTAGCAAAAAAACAGCCTTTATTTCATTAGAAGGAATTTTCAGCACATCTGTTTGATAGCATCGCACATCAGACAGATGTTCTGTCTGATGTGTTAAATCAAGGGCCTACTGTATTAAGAAACTAAACAAATTAAGCTGCTACTTATGTCTTAACCCAAATCTGGCAAGATGTATGAGCATTCAAAATGGGATGTTAGGCCCAGTATCTTGTTTTAGTTATAAAATCTGTGCCATTTGTTTAATCACCAGTCACTCATTTGGAGAGATTCACACCTATTGGAAAATTCTGGTGTATTTGTTTCCTTGCTGTGGTTCTTAAAAGTTCTTGTGCTGGGAGTGTTGTTTTGGATCTCTAACTAGTTTGATTTTATTACAAATGCTGCATTAACTAAATTATACCCCTTTTTCAATGAAAAGCAAGCCATAGTATAATCCAATACTTTCTGCCCTTTTCAAGATCAAACAATAAACATACCAGAAGCACTGAAGGGTTCCATCACAATGTTTTTCCACTTACAGGATTATGTCGTCACATGTTAGCAATGTCACATGTAGACCTCTGAATGAAGTACACCGGAGCCATTTAAATTTTAAAAAATCTATAAGAGTGATATCAATGTCAATTTTATTATCCCTCAATTTTTTGTCTTTCCTTTCAATCTGCATCATTAATCATTTTGTTATTGAAGAAGTTTTACCATAAAAAAAATAACACAATGTTTTAAAAAATAAAATATTTTTTTCTTTAAGACTACTCAATAATTACATGCGAGTGTCAAAAACTTAAAATTACTGACACCTTTTGAGCAGCTTCATGTTTTATCGCAGCATCTGGTTGGGATCTAATTGTTGAGGCATCTGGGTTTTCATTTTTAGGCTGCTACTCTAGTGACGCTAGTCATAGCAATGCATTTTCTCCCCATAGGAACAATGAGAGGAAATACAGAACGTAAGCAGATGCATATATCTAAAGCATACCAAAGAGATTGTAATTTTAAAAAAAATAATAAAATATTATTTTAATATTTTTATTATTTTAATAAAATAAAATTTTTTTCAACCTATTATTGTCATAATCGGTTGAAAAAAAAAAAAAAAGGTAGCATAAAAAAGTGAACAATTCTGAATTATTTCTTGCTGATTTTAAGATTATAAAATGGCATACTTTATCCCTGTTTATGCCTGTCAGTTGAAGAAAATTTGCATACATGTCAGTGGGTTAAAGGGATTGTATTATCACAGTTTATATACAGGGTGATTCACTACCAGTGCGACAAACTTGCAGGAGGCGTAGGGGGCACAAAGACGAATCAGAATCCATATGCGAGGTGCATGTCGGCCAGTTCAACGTTTGAATACTCGTCCATCCTACTGCCTCGGGAACCGGTTCACAAATGCTGACTTCCAGCGGGATCGTTGTTCACGCGATCTCCCATTCAACGTCCTCTACCACATGACGAGGGCATTTCGGACCCTGCAATGCTATGTGATTCCGATTCGTCTTTGTGCCCCCTACACCTGCAAGTTTGTCGCACTGGTAGTGAATCACCCTGTATATCAAACAGCTAGATGTATTTGTTTTCTCAGAAAACTGCCATCAACCATGTTCATCTTGATCTACAAGGATAGACTAACAGTTATTCATCATAAATCTATATCTTTGGCTGTAGTTGCCTCTGGCTTTTGTGTCCTCTGTTCACAGATGTTTTCCAGGTGTTTTTCCATATGTTAGATTCAAAGGAATATAACACTTCTTTACACACTCGACGAGTGCAGCTCTCCCCTCTTCTGTAGCATCTCAGCATGCACCTGTAATCATACTTCTTTGGAAGTCCAAGATCCTGTACATTCTCATTGCTAATGGAACTGATTTACACACTAGTTGTATCAGCTTTATATCACTTTCCTGTACACATCACACACTGTAACCTCATAATTTACATATGCTTGCTTAGATGGTTGCATATAGGTGAAACTTATGTGGTCTTAATAAAGTGTTCAGCAATGTTCCCAGAAAAATTAGGAGATATTGTAGCATTGGTTTAACAAGAGCTGGTTAAAAAGGGATCCACCATGTATTCATCTCCATGGATTTTATCACTACACTATAAAAGTTTACTAAACAATATTGAATTTGAATACAAATCTTACCTCACTGAAGTTCAATGGTTAAGCTAGTAGTTCTTAAATGTGGGAGATATGATGCACTTCTTTGATTCAGTTTATTTATGTTTTTCAGTTACAGTGTTTTGATAAAGTCATCTATTCCTTTATTTGATACTTTAGTATTGTATCTATACAAACAATATGCATAATTGTGACTTTTTTTATGCAACGGTATTCTTTTTTTTTTTCCGACGGTTTTGAATAGTGCTGATCATTTTGACAGTTTTAATATGGGCACACAATAAATAATAAAACATTACATTTGGCATATGACAGTGAATGGAGTTTCAGTGATTCCCACAGAAATATTACATGTATGCACAAATGTCGACTGGTATTTGGTATCACAGAGTAGTATGATGGCCTGTAGTTGATATCAAGCCAAAAGAAATTAGGTGATGATGACCCTTGGAATACACACACTTGGAATGAGTCTGATTTTGAAGAACCTTAAAAAATTGCTCTAAACACTTGTTCACTCAAATTTGTTAACTTTATATCAACTTGAAAAGTTGGACCATATCTAGCTTTCCAAATTCGTGTTTGGAAAGCAATAGATATGGCAGTTACAGTAAAAAATAACCAGCTCTATTTCCTTCCTTTCAGATAGCAGACTATGGAAATTGGCTTTACTGCTTGACTCATCAGAGAACCAGAGCTGCAGTTTTGATTTATATGGAAACATAAAATGTCGAAAGTAACTGAGTATTTTATTCAGAATTAAAATATTAAAAATTAATTTTGAGAATTTTTCATATTGCAAAAGTTAAAATAACAAAAATGTAAACCCTTGCAGGTAGCGCAGTGTGTATTAGCATTAGCACTAGTAGAGGCATACGATTCAATAAAGCAAGCTTATGCAGCATCAGCAAAAAAAAAAACTCCCATTTCACCCCCTCATTCATTTCAAATGCCTGTCCAGCTCAGCCTTAAATTTATTTAGGCTATCAACTTCCATAACAAAATATGGAAGTCTGTTCCACCAGTAAACTACCTGCTAGCTAAAGGCAAATTTCCGCTCATCTATTCTACAACTGTCTTTCCTCAATTTGAAACTGTGCCCCCTCAGGTTCTTAATCTGAGCAAGAGGAAGAATCCCATCAGCATTCAGTTTGCTCAACCCATTCAAGGCCTTATACACCTCAATCAGATCACCTTGCAGGTGCCTGCTCTCCAGGTGCTGCAATTTGCAGAATTTAAGACTTTCTTGGTAAGAGCACCCCTTTGTTCCCCTCACCAATCTTGTTGCCCTTCTTTGTACTTGTCTAGCAACTCTACATCCTTCCTAAAATGAGGCCTCCAGACCTGTACACAGTACTCTAGGTGTGGCCTGACCATTGCCTTGTATAACGCAATAATCACCTCCATGACCTGCCTTGGCAGTCCATCTGCACTGCTCGGCGAACTTCATATTTGACTGCACAGTTACCCCAGGTCTTTTCAATTTCCAATTCCCTGAGTGTAGTACCACACAGTTGGTACGTTGCTCTTCAGTTATTGCTACCCATATGCAGTACTTTGCATTTGTCAATGTTAAACTTGAGCTGCCACTTTTCAGCCCATTTGCCCAACTTATCTAGATCCAGTTGGAGTAGCATACTATACTTACTGTCGTTAACAACCCTGCCAAACTTTGTATCATTTGCAAACTTGGACATTAATCCTAATACAGCTTCATCAATATCATTGACAAATATACAAATCAACAATGGGCCCAACACCGAACCCTGGGGAACTCCACTAATAACATTTGTCCACTAAGGGCAGTGTCCACTGATTACCACTCTCTGTCGTCTCCCACTCAACCATCCCTTTATCCATTGTAGGAACTTACCCTTAATGCCATACCTCTCCAATTTGTACAGCAGTCTTCCATGTGCAACAGTATCAAAAGTGTTCCTGAATTCATACACGATTTATAAATAGGGGAACTATATCATGTATAACCCGAACCGAATTTGCTTATGCATGATTCGTCTTTGTGTTTACAAGAAATGGCACTCCAATGCGGAATCACCCCAACTGAACGCAACATGATAGGAACGAAGAGAAGATTCTGAAAATGTATTTTTGTTTTTTATATCAGTGAAGGAGAAACACAATTCACCATAATAACATAAAAACTGACACAATTCCAGCTATAGGTATTATCATAAATGCAATTAGTTCGAGTTTACTACCAGTTTATAGCAGATTCCACTAGCAGGAATGCAATTGGAAATTGTTTTTATTGTTTTATGGTAGTGACCTCTAGACATGTGCTTTAGTAAAATGTGAGCTAGTCAGGTGTTACTAGTGTGTCTCTGCCTTTAAGGTGTTGTTTATTCAATTGCTACACATGCTATCTTTGTTTATGTGTATCAAGCCTGCTCCTCGTTTTGTAATTGTGCTTTATTGCCTAAAAATGAGTAAAATACTTAAAAGGTGTGAAAAGGAAACGCCCTGGTGAAGGCACTACAGATTCCGAGAGAAAAAGAAAAGCAATATGGATAGACAGAGGTGGTCTGGGTCAAAAATTCTTACCGGGGAAAATTTGTAGCAGCCTCATACTAGCGTTTATGGCCAAAAATCACACCGGCCTCCAGCCCACCGTGGTTTTCCCGATAAGGCTTATCGAGCAAAATGAAAGAACATGTGATATTGCATGTGCTACAGGCCTAAATGAGGCAATGCCAAGAATTAGAAAGAATGCAGAGAAAATAAAAACAAACACTTTCATAGCAGGAACAACTCAAAGTGTAATAAAGTCAATTAGATCAAGACACAAAGAGTCATCTGTTTGGATAGAAAATCAAACAAAGAACAAGTTTGCTTACGATAGAAGCAAAAGCATTGGCAATATTTTATTACGTAATAAAATATACGTAAGTATTTTAAAACACAGTGAAACTTCTCCTAACAGACACCTCTCTTTAACGGACGTCTCTCTACAACAGACATTTTCAAATTCCCCAACTCTCCTCTATTGGTTTTAACGTGTTTTCAGCTTCTGTCTAGCGGACATTCTCTGTAACGGACATGGACAGGCAATCTGCACTGTTTCGTTTAGATTAGCACTTAATTTGATCTCCCAATAACGGACAGCGGGCGAGCTCATGGCCCTTTTTCTAGGAACGTTTCTCCACGTATTGCCTCAATAGTGTGTTTATTTTCTATTTCCGATTCTCTGAATTTTATCGAGGTTTACATCGCAGTTCTAAACCCTTTTCCAAGAATTTTAAGGCACATATAAAACTTCTGATGAATTCGATGTGTGTGGGGGGGGAGGAATTTTGTCGGCCTTTCGTCTTTTGAGTTTGAGTTTTCAGTTTTGTTCAGTGTCGTGTGAAGTGCACAATGTCTTCTCGTAAACATTTAACTTTAAAAGATAAAGTCGAACTCATTAATGCGTATGATTGGCAAAAAAATAGTGTTAGCAATCTCGCTGCAAAATTCAAAATCGGGAAGACGCAGGTAGGCGACATCCTAAAGGAAAAAAAAATTAACTGCTTAAACAATTTTGTCAACGCGTAAATGATCAGGTTCAAAAATCATTTCCGAAAACTGTTGGACTTCAAATTTGTAGCGCATGTGCTAAAAAAATTCCCATTAATGGGCCTATTATTAGAGAAAAGGCTTTGGAGATTGCGAAATCTATGGGAGTAAATGAGATCAAAGCTTCTGTGGGATGGCTAGACAAGTTCAAAACTCGGCATAAAATTTCTTGGAAAACCGTAAGTGATGAAGGTGGATCTGTTGATACTGGGGTTGTAACAGAGTGGACCGTCAAATTGGAAGATTTATGTCGTGATTTTGAAGCTAAGGATATTTACAACTGTGACGAAACGGTTGTTTTTTAAAGCTCTTCCTGAAAAAACAATGAGTCTAAAAAACAAAAAGTGCCAGGGTGGAAAAATTTCTAAGGAACGCTTGACTGTACTATTATGTACAAATATGCTGGGAGACTTTGAACAACCTCTTGTTATAGGAAAACCACAAAACCCTCATTGTTTCGGGGGCATAAAGTTGAATCTTTTGAATCTTGACTGGAAGTCTAATAAAAAAGCGTGGATGACACGAGATATCATGAGCAAATGGATAAGTCACTTTAACCAAAACATGATTCGTCAAAACAGAAAAATTATTCTTTTCATGGATAATGCTGCATCTCACCTGCACATTCAATTGTCCAACATTCAAATCGTTTTTCTGCCACCAAACACATCTGCAGAGCGTCAGCCCTTGGATCAAGGGATAATAAAAAATTTTAAACTTCACTACAGAAAACGTGTTTTAAGACATCTCATTGCAAACATGAAAGATGAAACATGTGCGAGTGACCTTGCAAAGAAACTCAGCATCCTAGATGCGATTCAATGGATTTCCTCTTCAGTAAACGCAATTAGAAAACAAACTGTCGTGAACTGTTTTGTAAAGTCTGGCTTCTCAAACGCAAAAATTGAAGTTGTGAACAGCAATGTGGAGCACCAAGAAGAACAAGAACTTCAACATCTATTGATAATGTATGATACTTGCGCTACAAGGGACCCTGGCTACAAAGATATAGACTCAAACTTCACTACAGAAGATGGTGCTGTAGATATCAACGACATTATCATCAATATTTTTCAAGAAGTTCCTCATGAGGATGAAGAAATGGAAGGAGGTCATTCTGTCGAAGAACATATTAATGACGAACCACCGATGAAAATAGAAGAAGCGCTCATACAAATCAATCATTTAAAAATGTTTTTCGCCGCTGAAGAAGATACTGAAGGACTTTCGATGGTTTCTTCACTCCAAACAAATGTTGAAAACAAAATTATCAGCCGGAAGAAGGTGCAGAAGAAAATAAGTGATTACTGTATGTATTTTTCTTAAGATAAAGTCATAATATGCATAGCACAATTGTATGTATATTATTTACAAAAATATTGTGCAAAATCTGTATATAATATAATTTAATTTTACATTTAACGATTTTTCTTTATCTCTTGTGTATGTAATTGTATATTATTTACAAAAATATTGTTCAAAATCTGTATATATTTTAATTTAATTTTACATTAAACGTTTAACGATTTTTCTTTCTTTCTTTTTTTTTTTCTCCCTCAGACTTCTTGTTAGTGGACACTTCTCTCTAACGGACAAATTTTCGTTCCCCATGGCTGTCCGTTAAAGGGAAGTTTCACTGTATATATAATATACGTAAGCATTTTATTACAATTATCTCTTGTTACAATTATCTCTCTGGTAATGTTTTAGTTACAAATATGTGTTCAATCTTGGGTGTTCGGCACCTAACCTTGTTTTTCGCATAGGACCTGTTATTTCTATTGCACGAGGGTTTCATGCGGACTGACTGTATATGATATCAAAATTATTTTTGGCATTCAGTTCCTTTGTGACCACATCATAGTATCCACTCAAATTGGTCAGACAAGACCTGCCTTTAACAAACCCATGCTGTGTCTTAACTATTACTGCAGTCTTGTCTAGATGATCCTGCAGTGCTTCATTAACCAGTGGCTCCATTATTTTCTCTGGAACACAAGTTACAATAACAGGTCTATAGTTACTTGTGTCACCTTTTGAACCCCCTTTGTGAACTGGGGTCACATTTGCACATCTCCAGTCCATGGGGACCTCCCCTGAGTCCAAGGAAGTTCTCATAATTATGGCTAAGGGTTTGCTTACTTCCTTTGCTGCCTCCTTTAATATAACTGGATAGACACTGTCTACCCCAGGTGCCTTTTTATGTTTAACTTCAACAATTTCTCCTCCACTTTGATTTCAGTTATTACAAAATCACTTAGCTCCCTGTTAGAGTTTGATAAACTTCTCTGCATTCTCCTCATTGAATAACTCCTCATGTGTGAATGTAAATGCAAAATACTCATTCAGTTTATCAGCTACCTGAGCATGATCATCAATAGTCAAGACATCTATGTTAAGTGGTCCAATCTGATTCATCCCTTTCCTTCTAGAGTTTACATAAGTAAAGAACCTTTGCTGTTCTTCTTTAAATCCTTTGCCAAAGATTTCTCATAATCTGCCTTCGCCTGCCTAACCTCCTTTGTGACTTGATTAGAGAACAGTTTATATCTTCCGTAGGGTGTCACCTGATACTTTATATGCATCCCATACATTTTTATTCTCTGCCATGCCCCTCATTAATTCATCCAACATCCAATTAAAGCCTAAACCTTGAACAGTCTTTCTTAGTTGGGAAGAAAAGCCTAGTAGCCTCCAAAATTAAGTCCCTGAAGGTTTCCCATTTAGACTTCAACATTGATAACATCATCAGTTGATCCCACTGTACAGAATTTAAAAACTGTCCAAGACCCCCCTGTAGTCACCTTTACGAAAGCAAAAGTCCTTCGCTTTAGCCTTGATGGTAGTTACATCTTTAAGTAATTCTCACATCAGCACATTCTGATCACTGTCCCCCAGTGGTTCCTTTATCTGCAAATTCGTAATGCATGAATAATCACTGCTGATAATCAGATCAAGATTATTACTCCCTCTGGTTGCCTCTCAAATATGTTGCTGTAGAAAACTGTCATCCAATAAATCCACAAAAGTCTTGCTAGTGTGCGAGTGACCAATCCACAAATTCCCGCCAATATCTGTAAAGTTAAAATCCCCCATTATAAGACATTCTGATTTACTGGCCCACTATTTCTCTGCACAATTGCTGATTATACTCATCAGATTCATTAGGCCTGTAACACACACCTACTCCTATTTTTCCTTTCCCAGTGCTTATGTCACACCAAACAGACTTAACATTGCATTGTCTGCCAACATCAGTTCGATGCACTTCCTTAGATTTTATGTGTTATCATTAGCATTAGCAGAGGCATTTGATGCAAGAAAGCAAGCTTATGCAGCATCAGCCAAAAAAAAAAAAAACCCACTTCCACTTCACCCCTCTGTTCGTTCAAAATACCTGACCAGCTGAGCCTTAAACTTATTTAGGCTATCAACCTCCACGACAAGGGATGGAAGTCTGTTCCACCAACCAACCACCCGCTGGCTAAAGGCAAATTTCTGCACGTCTATCCTACATCTGTCTTTCCTCAATTTGAATTTATGCCCTCTCAGGTGATTATTCTGAGCTAGAGGAAGAATCCCATCAGCATTGAGCATGCTTAAACCATTCAAGGCTTTATACACCTCTATCAGATCACCTCGCTGGTGCCTAGTCTCCAGACACTGTAATTTGCAAAACTTAAGCCTTTCTTCGTAAGAGCACCCCTTTGTTCCATTCACTAATCTTGTTGCCCTTCTCTGTACTCGTTCCAGCAGCTCTACATAATTCTTGAAATGAGGCCTCCAGACCTGTATACAGTACTCTAGGTGTGGCCTGACCATTGCCTTATACAAGAGAATAATCACCTCCTTATCCCTGCTGGAAACATTCCTGTATATCATTGACAATACTCCATGAGCTACTCTTGCAGCCCGTCTGCACTGCTCAGAGAACTTCATATCTGCCTGCACAACCACCCCCAAGTCCCTTTCATTCTCTACCACTATCAGTGTAGTACCACGTAGTTGATACGTTGCTCTGGGGTTGCTGTTTCCCATGTGTAGTACTTTACATTTGTCAATGTTAAACTTCATTTGCCACCTCTCAGCCCATCTGCTCAACCTTTCCAGATCCTGTTGCAGCAGCATAGTGTCAGTAGTGCCCTTGACAACCCTGCCAACCTTTGTATCGTCTGCAAACTTGGACATTAAGCTTGATATACCATCATCAATAGCATTTATAAATACAGAAAACAATAATGGACCCAACACTGAGCCCTGAGGGACTCCACTAATAACATTAGTCCACGATGAGCAGTGTCCATTGATTACCACTCTCTGTCTTCTCCCCCTCAACCACCCCTTTATCCATAGCAGCACTTTGCCTCCAATGTCACACTGCTCCAATTTGTGTAGCAGTCTTCCATGTGCAACAGTATCAAAAGCCTTTCTAAGATCCAAGTATATAATATCAAAGCTATTCCCTGCATCCAGTTCTTTTGTGACTGCATCATAGTATCCAATCAAACTGGTCAGGCAAGCCTTTCCCTTAACAAAACCATGCTGTGTCCGAGCTATAACTGAAGTCTTGTCTAAATGATCCTGCAGTGCTTCTTTAACCCGTGCCTCCATTAATTTTTCTGGAATAGAAGTTAAGCTCACAGGTCTATAATTACTTGTGTCAGCCTTTGATCCTCTTTTGTGAATTGGGGTCACATTTGCACATTTCCAGTCTATGGGTACCTCCCCTGAGTCCAAGGAAGCTCTCATAATTATGGCTAAGGGTTTGCTTACTTCCTTTGCTGCCTCCTTTAATATAACTGGATAGATCCCATCCACCCCGGGTGCCTTTCTTGTGTTTATCTTCAACAATTTCTCCTCCACTTTACTCCAGTTATTTCAAGATTCTGTAGCTTACTGCTAGAGTTGAATACACCTCTGGCATTCCCCTCGCTGAATAACTCCTCATGTGTGAATGTCGATGCAAAATATTCATTTAGTTTGTTAGCTACCTGAGTAGGATCATCAACAGTTGACCCATCAATATCAAGTGGACCAATCTGATTCATCCCCTTCCTTCTAGAGTTTACATAAGTAAAGAACTCTTTGCTGTTTTTCTTTGCATCCCTTGCCAAGGATTTCTCGTAATCTGCCTTCGCCTGCCTAACCTCCTTTGTAACTTGGTTGCATATCAACTTGTATCTATAATAGGCTTCTGTGTCGTGTTAATTTGTAAGTATCCCATGCATTTTTCTTCTCTGCCATATGCCTCATTAGTTCATCTGACATCCATTTTGGCCTCAACCTTGAACAATATTTCTTAGTTGGTATGTAAAGCCTAGTAGCTTCCAAGATAAGTTCTTTGAATGCTTCCCATTTTGAATTTGCTGTTGGTAACATCATCAGTTGGTTCCACTGTATAGAATTTAAATACTGTCTCAGTCCATCGTAGTCGCCTTTACGGAAGCAATAACCCTTCCCTTTACCCCTAATGGTAGTTACCTCTTTGAGTAAATCCCACTTCAGCACACTGTGATCACTGCCACCTAGTGGTTCATTTATCTGCAGATTCTTAATGCATGAAGAATCACTGCTGATAATCAAATCAAGAGTATTACTCCCTCTAGTTGCCTCCCAAACATGCTGATGTAGAAAACAATCATCCAATAAATCCACAAAAGCCCTGCTAGTGTGTGAGTGACCAGCCCCCAAATTCCAGTCAATATCTGGGAAATTAAAATCTCCCATTATAAGACTCTCTGATTTACTGGCCCACTCTATTTCCCTGTACAGTTTCTTATTATACTCATCACAGTCATTAGGCCTATAGCACACTCCTACTCTCAATTTTGATCTCCCAATGCTTATGTCACACCAAACTGACTCAACACTGCACTGTCCAGCGATGTCGACTGGCTTCACTTCCTTGGTTTTTATGTGTTTCTTAACTAATAGCATAACCCCTCCCCCTTCCTATGCTGTCTATCCTTTCTGTAGACATTGTACTCCCCAAATTCCAGTTCTGCATCCCTTATATCTGTGTGACACCACGTCTCTGATATCCCAACAATATTTGCCTTTGATGTTTTGAGCAATACCTCAAATTCTTCAAATTTGTTTACTAAACTCCTAGCATTGGTGTACACGCAAGTATACCTGCACCTGTTTCTATTCTTAGCTACCCTGACACAACCCATGTGTTTACTTGTACCGCAATGGCTCCCAGCAGTCTCTGAAATATCATGCATCTTGTTTTTCAGGCTTCTGCTCATTCTAATAGAAGCAGTGCAAGAATCTCTTTCACCTCTGCCAGTGGCTACTGTCAGTCTATTGGTCCTTGTCTCCCCCCAAGCTAGCAGTTTTCCGACCCACCTAACACTGCCTCGATAGCATCAGCAAATATTCTTGCACCCTTTCTATTTAAGTGTATCCCATCCCTGTAGAAGCAATCTCTCCTGTTAACAAGTACAGTCCAGGCTGAAAAAAATTCTACCCCTTGAGCCTTGCACAATCTTTACAGGGCCGAATTGATCGACAAGGCTCTCATCATGTACTTCCTCCTATCGTGTCTGGGCAGAATTGCAGACACTTTCAAATTCAACCCTAATTCTCGGCTTTTGTTCAACAGTGACCTGTACTTGTTAAGTAATTCTGCCGGTCTCCTACTCTTAATATCATTAGTGCCAACGTGTACAACTATATCACCTTTTGTGCCCTTAAAAGATGATATTCGCCCTACAACGTCTTCAACCTTTGCCCCTGGCAGACATACCCTGGTCCTGTTCCACCTATCCTTTTTACAAAGCATGTTCCCCGTTTCCCTGACAATAGAGTCACCAACAACTACTAGTTCCTTCGGGACCAGCGCATTCTGCCTTGGGGGTTGCCTCTGTGTCATGTGATGCCCAAGTGCAAGCTCTGGCGTTGATGTGGGCAGCTGAGAGCTTGATGGGCCCCTCAATTTAGTTTTTTCGAGGGCATCCACCCTGTCCTTCAAGCTCTCATATAGGCCCACAAGAACGCTGAGTTGCTGCCTGATATCGATACACTCCTTGCATCGCGCACACACACAAAGACATCCCCCATGGCAGTATCATGTCCCGTACCCGACTGCTCTGCAAACATCAAGCAAACAGTGCATTTTATAAGGCTGTGAGTCAGAGGACAACTGCCCCCCTCAGTTCTGCTCTGAGCCACAGCACTTCCATTAGCTTGAGCCTTTTGCTTTGCTGCTCTGGTCTGAGTCATGATTCTATTAATTTATTAATTGATTATAATTAATTATGTTATGTTATTAATTATGTTAAATATAATTAATTATGTTACGTTTGTAATCTAAGTCGTTATATGTATTTATTTAAAAGTACAATTTAACTGCTAACGAAGTTCAACTAACGCTATCTAGTACGGTATATAACTATCGTATCACAAAGGTGGGAACTTACGAACTTTATATCTACGGACACTTAAGTATTAATTAACTTTCAAATCTCGCTGTCTCAATTCAGAATAAACTAACGATCCTTACTAGGTCTATAAGCTACTTACAGAAATAATTCAATGTAAAAAATATTCAATCAAGTGGCTAAATATGGCTAAAGAACTTCTCGTTCAGCGGAGTTGCAAACACGTGGATACCCTTACCGATACTTTTATGCAATTACAAGGCCGAGTAAAGAATAAATACACCAAATTAATCAGAAAATCACAAAATAATGTTATACTACTAAATTTAAATCAAAAGTTTTAGAAAAACAATAATTTCAAATCAATAAGTAAGAAAAATCCACTTAGCGGCTTTGAACACGACCGTCTCCTAGTAGCCTTGTCAGCAGATGTTTCTTAAATAACAGCATAACTCCTCCTCCCTTCCTGTCCTGTCTATCCTTCCTGTACACATTGTACTCCCCAAATTCCAATTCTGCACTGCTTATATTTGTGTGACACCACATCTCTGATTTCCCAACAATATCTGCCTTTGATGTCTTGACTAACACTTCAAGCTCATCAAATTTATTAACTATACTCCTAGCATTGGTGTACATGCAAATATACATGCACCTGTTCCTATTCTTAGCTACCCTAACACAGCCCATATATTTATTTATTACACTATGACTCCCAGCAGTCCTGGAAATCTCCGTTACCTTGCTTTCCAGGCTGCTGCTCATTCTAATAGAAGCAGTGCAAGAATCAGTTTTGCCTCTACCTGCCTGTTAACCTTTTAGTCTGTGTATTCCCCCCAAGCTAGCAGTTTTCCAACCCACCTAACACTGCCTCGATACCATCACCAAATATTCTTGCACCCTTTTTATTTAAGTGTACCCCATCCCTGTAGAAGCAGTCTCGCCTTTAAACAAGCACGGACCAGGCTGAAAAAAATTCTACCCCTTGAGCCTTGCACAATCTCTCCAGGGCTGAACTGATCAACGGGGTTCTCATCTTATACTCACTCCTATCATGCCTGGTAGAATTGCAGACACTTTCACATTCAACCATAACTCGCAACTTTTTTTTCACCATTGACCTGTACTTGTTGAATAAATCTGCAGATCTCCTCTTAATGTCATTGGTTCCAACGTGTACAACAATATCACCTTTTTTGCCCTTAAAATATGATATCTGCTCTACAACGTCATCAACTTTTGCCCCTGGCAGACATACTCTGGTCCTGTTCCACCTATCCTTACATAGTATATTTCCTGTCTCCCTGACAATAGAATCACCAACAATAACTAGTTCCTTTGGGACCAGGACATTCTGCCTTGGAGATTGCCTCTGTGTTGCCTGATGCACAGTAGTGAGCTCTATCATTGAGCTGGGCAGCTGAGAGCTTAATGGGCCCCTCATATTAATTTCTTCGAGGACATTTACCCTACACCTCAAGCTGTCATAGACGCCCATCAAATGAATGTCAAGAAATGCCAATTTCTTGACATTCTAGTCACCTAGCACACACAAAGGCATCCTCCTTGGCTAGATGATGTCCTGTTTTAGAAAGGTCGGCAAACATTTTACATTTTGCACATTTTTTGACACTGTGATGTGTTGGAGAATCACCCCTTTGTTTCTCCCCAGAGTCACAGCACTCTCACTAGTCTGTGATCTTTGCTTCATAGCTCTAGTTTGGGTCATGATTTCCATTTAAATACAGTTTAATTAACAATAAAATTTAATAAGATTAATAATATTTTTGAATAACTGATAATAATGTAAGCTAACAGATTCCTAATACAGTGCTTCGTATTACGCTATCTAGTTTTACTTTATACCTTACACCATCAGTTCGAGACATATATACATTACGATATTTCTTATCGACTACAATATGGCAGCTAGTTCAACAATATTGGCACCAACACCAGGAGTCGTAACTTCCAAAAATCGTTGGTTAAATTCAAAATAAGAAGCTAACGAATGCTACTAAACCTATTTAACATCTCTGTAAAACACAATGTACTATGTTAATTAATGAACAATACGGTAAAAATTAAAAATACTTATCCCTTTACAGCAGCCAAAAATCCACAGGTAAAAATTAAAAATATTATCCATTTACAGCAGCCAAAATTCCACCGACTATATAATCACCTTCCTCTCCACACTAGGTGGAAAATAGCTGAGTTCAAATCCTGTCAATGATGCAAGCAATTTTTATCTGCTTTTTTCGCAATGTGGCCAAGTTAGTGATACCCAGGCAAAGATTGTATGGCTTATTCTCCAGAAACTTGGGTTTTTCGTCCAGCAAACAAAAATCAAATACAGAATACACACAATTTACAGAAATTAGTTGCTTTGGTGCTTACACACAAAAACACCCCTAAATCCATATAAATCGAAAAATGTAACCATTTGCATGCACTTTCACATATTAATTGTTTTAATCAAATTGCACAATCACTTCAGGATGTTGAACTCACTGTGACCATCCATTATTATTTATTCGATTTTTTTTTAACCTCATTCTGCCCAGTGTATTACTTGTTAAGCTACGGTTACAACTGGATACTTATATGAGATATACATAAAAT
Source organism: Mastigoproctus giganteus (assembly GCF_048544385.1). Classification (NCBI taxonomy): domain Eukaryota; kingdom Metazoa; phylum Arthropoda; class Arachnida; order Uropygi; family Thelyphonidae; genus Mastigoproctus; species Mastigoproctus giganteus. The sequence continues at coordinate 76,623,996 of NC_143588.1, forward strand.
TAAAATTGACTAGTCATGATATATCAGCTCATAAATTGTATGAGATTCTTTCTGCATTGAATTTTCTAGATATGTTTTGTATATGGTGATTTTACTATATAAACAAAAGGCATAGAACTGATGCATGTACAGTTTCTAACACTTAATCAAATTTTTCGAGAACGAAACAGAATTTCTCCACTTTTATGTTTTGTTTCATGTGCTAAAAGTGCTTGTTGTGCAAAAATGGATATACACTGGGTTGGCTTTGCATTAGCAACACCTAACTAATATCCCATGGGGCCCCCCCTTTGCCTGTAATACAGCCCCTACACATCTTGGTAGCCGACCGGGCAAGCCGGGTGGGTAAAGTGCCTGCCTGGCAACCCAAAGGTCGCGGGTTCGGTTCTGCCTCGGACTTGGATCAGAATACTGCAAAAACCTTGGGAGGTGCATTATGGCCACAGAAGCCTATGCGCCAACAACTACAAAAAAAAAAAAAAATACACATCCTGGTATGGAGTCCCATGGTAGTGCTAATCATGTGTTGCACAATGTGTCCAGTAATGCCTACACGTTGTCAGGTGAATGGTCATAGTTTTGATTGTCCTTTTCTAGCAGGTCCCAAACATGCTCAATTGGGATAAAATGGGTTGGGTGACATGGGAGGATGAAGAGTTCATTGTTATGTTCCTGAAACCAGTTAGCAACCTGCCAGGCTTTAGGGAATGTCACGTCTTGTTGATGGATGCCAGAGTGGTCTGGATACATTGTTATCATGAAGGTGTGTACTTGGTCAGTAATGATAGAAAAGTGGGTGATCCCATCAAGCTGTTAATTAAAGGTGGTCAGAGGACCCAGGGCATGCCATGAAAATAGTCCCCAAACCATAACACTACTGCCACCTCCAGCCAGCCCAACAGTAACAGTGCATTCAGGTGCCATGACCTCATGTTGCTTTCTCCAAATACAGATATGCCCATCAGCATGAGACAACTAACATAGTTAAGTGTTCCCATTCTGCAGTCACTCTTAAACATCACCACGTGAGTGAACTCCAATCTTATATCACCCATTCTAGAATCTTTCACCAGAACCACAGATCAGTCCATTCCTACACAAGGGCATGTTGCTAATGCAAAGCCAACTTAGTGTATTATGTCTGTTAATATCATAAACAGACTAAATATCATAAACAGACTATCAGAATAAAAATGCAAACCCTACCTGAGACTAAATAACTCTGCCACATGAAAACAACCCATAAAAATTCCTCATGTCATTGGCAGGATTTTAACTCTGGCCTTTTCCACCTAGTGTGAATCCCTCCACAAATCTATACAACATATAAATGAATCTTTGTTTACTTAAAAGATTTCTTTCCAACAACGTTCTCATCACATCTACTGTATCTCTTATTCCCTCCCTTTTGTGAAAATGAATTGGCCTCAAACATTTAATCCCATCATTACCTTGCTATTCAATATTCTTCGTATTATCTTTGGTGCATGTGGTCCAAACTTATACAACTGTTATCTTTACATTTCACTGCATGGCTTTTCTATTGGTATTATTATCGTAGTCTTAAAATCTTCTCTTACTCAGACATTAACCTATGTAGTTCTGTTAATTCCCTTAAACTCAGTTCTCCTAGTAACCTTATAAACCCCACTGGAATTCCATCAATATATACTGCTTTGTTTTCCTTCATTTCCTTTGATGCTAAAATTACCTCTTGCTCCATTATGACTCCCAAGCTATCTTCATCCATTATTTCTACATTATCAGAAATATCCTCTTTCTGCCACCCGTTTTACCCATATAATTCCCATATGTACACTGCCTCACCATTAATATCTAGACACCCTTCCAGTGACATTTGATCCCACCTTACTCAAGCACCATATGTCAGAAACAACTATAAATATGCTTGCAGGCCTTAACAGAATTAAAAGACTTCCAGTGCAGAATGGAATATATTTTGGCCAGTGATAAAATATGTAAATGTAGCTTTACATTGGAAGGAAACTTGGTTGATCATATTTTTTTCCTGGGATTCTGAGAGACACAAATACATGTGTATGAATACTTTTGACCACATATATATATTTGACAGACAGACAAACAGAATAAGAATCAGAAACCTTTTGCAATTGGCTTCAATAGATAATTAAACATATTTCATGTAGAGTTCCTTGGTATCTGATAACTGCATGCTTTCCTGGGCATTCTTAGTAGATCCAGTCATGGAAAAGGCAGACGATTTTTTCAACTTTCAGAAAGGTGTGATTGTTGGAGCATGTTTATCAGAGGCCACAATTGAGAAAACAAAAGAAATTACTGGTGTCTTGAAAGAATTCATCTCAAAAGTATACAGTGAGTGGTAGACAAAAGGAATATGCAGCTCTAAAAGGAAGAAATGTGGCAGAGAGTTGGAACTCCAAGAACAAGACTAAGACTTCAGGAATTTAAAGTGAATTGTACACCAGGGTCCAGTGTGCAGCAAATGGCTGAAAAATTCAATTTAGGCAAAGAAAGACCCAATTTCAACAGAACTAAGCAGTGGGAATTGAAGGATCTGGGATTTGATAACCATGTGCCTATATGAAAGCCACTTCTTTCTGTAAAAAATCAAAAGATTCAACTACAGTGGTGCAGCCAACACTGCACTATGGAATAATGGGAAAAGATCATGTGGGCTGAGGAGTCTCAATTTACACTTTTTTTTTTTGCAGCAATGGTAGGGTGAAAGTATGGCATGAAGTCATGCATCTAAAGGCTGGTGTTAGCTCCATTGAACATCTTTCTATCATATCTGACCAACTTCACCTTGTAATGCATCATTTTTCCCAGATTGCAATGAATTCTTTCAAGATGACAACACAAATGTCCACCATGCAAAAATTGTATCTGGATGACTTGAGGAATGTTCCCATGATTTCCATCATATACCCTGGCTGCCTAATTCTCCAGATCTGAGTCCAATTGAGAATGGGATAAGCTGAAAAGAGCAGTTTGGCTTTGCAGTTCTTTGCCAACCACAATACAGCAGCTGACGAATATCCTAATGGAAGAATAATCAGACACCTAGAGGAATCCATGGCACAACATGTACAGACTAATTCAGGCAAAAGTTGGCCCTATTAGATATTGAACAAAGATTTTTAATTTTCTGGCCTGTGCGTGTAGCCCTCAGCAACAAAGATTAAAATTAAGATAGGTCCATTGTGCAAATTAAATGATCAACATGTGTATGCAGCAATAAGGATAAAAGTACAAAAAGAGTAGTTTTTGTTTCATGCAGTCATAAGCAATAAAACAATAATGCGACTCATGAATAGAGACAACCATCCTTTATTTTTATTCATGAGTCGGATTATTGTTTTGACAAATCAAGATTCATTTATTTTAAAATGATATATGCAATATTCATCATCATCAATCATAGTCTTTAAATATCAATGTCCCTTCTTTCTTATAACTAGGGCAGTTAGAGCTAATGGATGGGTGTTGTGACCAATACCCAAACAGTGGTGCAAACAGATTTATTTGTTAGGGACAAGGAGAAGATATATTCGATTTTCACACAGCATGCAAGTTCGGTTAGCCGTGAATTTCTTAGCACCTCTATGTTTCCCTTAGAGCTGGTTCTTGGGGCGGTGCAGTAGACACAAGGCACCCAGTTCGTGGACTGAAAGGGCCCCATACCTAAGTAAGGGGGCCTCAATCTGTCTAGGAGAACTTGCTATTCTTTTTCTCAATATTAATTCTAATATCCATGTCCCCTGAACTCTAGGGTCAGCTTGCTCTGTTGAGCTCCCCACCCTATAACGTTTTTTGCCAATAGCTATCTCTCAGGCTGTGTGATCACATCTATTTGTTATTCCTACAAAATAATCAAGAAACAAACTTGAATACTTACCCTAACAATGCTGGAGCCTATTCGAGATTGCTGCAATTTTCCAAGAGCAGGATGTACCCTTGGTCCAACTGCTTTGAGCTTTTGTCTCCTGCAAAGATAGTTAGCAATGACAAACTCTATCAAGGAGGCATAGATGAAGAACATGCACACTGCATCCCACAAGTTCAGAGCTGTTAAATCAGAAACTGCAGGTAACTTGGAGCGAAAGTTGCCACTGGTCGTACAGAAGTTCAACATTGCTGTTACTGCCATCATTACTCGAGCTGGAACTGCTTCCACTGACAACCAAAAGCTGATAAATGAACTTGTAACCAGCAGTATCTCAGGTATGAAAATGGTGCTGAAGTAGAAAGACTTATCACGGGTGAAGACAAGCAAAACTTGTAAACAGCTGTAGTTGCCTAGAAGGGAAACGATTTTGTTCTAACCTATCAAAAGTGTTGTTTGTAAATTGCTAACTTTCATAAATTCACTGTTCAGCATACATTTATTTAAAACAAATAATGAAGTAGAAAGCATGTTAACTAAAACTGTTTAAAATATATCTGTAACAAAGCTATTTTAATGAAAGAACAGTAATATTTGGATACTAAATAAATGAACAGAAATTCCACATAAAGAACTTTTCATTACGCTTAGACTGATTCAGTTATAATGGCACTATCCACTATGATTTACTGATGAACTTTTTCATAGTTCACATGTTCTCTTTGCTTCCTATTATGGATAAACATAGTTACCTCTCCAAGAATGTTCTTTATCACAAACTCCAGTAGAATTTTTAACCAAATGAGCATTTTGATTATACATGCTAACTCTAGACACTTTGGGTTCGTTTGCCGACCACTGCAATGTTACTGCCCAAGACTCATACGATGCTATAGGAAGAAAGTGAATAAAGAAGCATAATTAATAAATAATAAATGGTGGGTATCTAATAAAGTTCCAATGAAAAATATTAATATGCTGATCTTGTTCTGACTTGTAAGTAAAAAAAAAAAAATCAGAGATAAACTAACATTATTAGTTCAATATTCAATAGCCATGAAAATCTTTAAAGCTGCATATAAATGCCTACAGGTGTGTGGAAAGGCAAGCTTTATAAGTATGTTATGTATTGTTATTGTTAAAATAATATAATTCAGTTATATCATTTGATTATTTCACTTGATCATATTATTCTGATGATCAGTAGTTAGTAACCATTTAATTATTCAATTATTTTGATTAATAAAATTTCTCAATTAATAATCATTCAGTTAATGAAAATCATTCAATTACACTCATCGCTACTTAACACAGTGTGTATTTATCATGAAATTCATTAAACAAGCTAGAGTCTAAAATATGCTGATTTGAAAGTTAAATAATGAACTGTGATATTAATATTAAGGTAAAATAAACACCAAGTTATAGGAAAAGCATAAAAGTTTATTTTGGTATCAAAAAAGGTTTCATATATATTTTCCAATATTCTGGGTGCAAAATTCGGCATAACTGAAGATTATTTTCCTTGTGTCTTAGTCCTCCTCCCCCACTCCCAATCCTACAATCCTTCAACCCATGCACAGTAGTACTAATACAGTAATACCCCGAAGTTACGCGATAGGTGGGTCCGACGAAAATCGCGTAAGTCGAATTCGCGTAAGTCGGGGTATAACTTTGCATATAAATACATATAAATTTTGCTTAATTGGGACCAAGGACTAACAAAAACACTAGTTTAGAAGAAAAATATTAATAAAATTGCAGTTCTTTATACATATTAATACAAAATATGTATTAAAAAAAACAAATGACTTACGTAAAAAAGTTATTTCGATGTCGATGGCTTCATAAAATCTAACAAATTCGTCTGACGACACAGCGCGTTCTTTTTTTCACGCAGAATTTCTTCGTAGGAAGCTAATAATTTTTTTATTCCTTGCTTTATAGCTATAACGCGTCCTTCGTTGGAGTCTATGTTTTCTAAAATTTTTAAGCCCTTTACAATTGAGCCCTTTTCAATTTTCAACCTGTCAAGTTTGCAATTGTCATGCGCTTTTCGCCGTTGCTTCATTTAGGCCTGTAGCACGTGCAATATCACATGGTCTTTCATTTCGCTCAAAGCGTTTCACAATTTCATATTTTTTCTCTATCGACAGAAGCGAACTGGCCATAAGCCTTACCGGGGAAACCCCGGTGGGCCGGTGTGATTTTGGCCATAAACCATAGTATGACGCCACTATAAATTTTCCCGGGTAAGAATTTTTGACCCAGTCCGCCTCTGTTTATCGATAATTGCTTTTCTTTTTCTCTCTGAATCTGCAGTGTCTTCACCAGGACGCTTCCTTTTCACACCTTTTAATTAAGTATTTTACTCATTTTTAGGGAATAAAGCGCAATTACAAAACGAGGAGGCACGCTTGATACGCATAAACAAAGCTGCGCGCATGTAGCAACTGAATAAACAACACCATAAAAGCAGAGATACACTATTAACACCTCACATTTCTAGGGGTTACTACCATAAAACAATAAAAATCCAGTTGCGTTTCTGCTAGTGAAATCTGTTATAAACTGGTAGTAAACTCGATCTAATTGCATTTGCAATTATACTGATAGCTGCAATTGTGTTGGTTTTTACGTTATTATGGTGAAATGTGTTTCCCCTTCACTGATATAAAAAACATAAAAGCAGCAAAGTTGAATTTTGTTCATCTTTCGCTCTCATTCTCCGCCGTCGCACCGTATATCGATAACATATGAAAAACGACCTTGAAGATAGTGGGCGGCAGCGTTGCCAAACGAAAAAAATCAAGAACCGCGTAACTCCGAGTTCGCGTAAGTCGGGGTAGCGTAAGTCGGGGTATTACTGTACTAATATTAACACTTACCAGTACCACTACTAATAATAATATGATGCAACACTAATAATATAATAGCACCGGTAACCCTCGTATAACATGGTAGTTCCTACAAAATCTCGTGTAATGCGAAACCGTGTTATACCGTTTAACCAGTACAAAAGAGACTGAGAACCAGTACAAAAAGGGGGGGTTACATTCCAAAAGCTAAAATACACCATTTTTTTTATAACTATTGGAACTTAATTTTTATAGTAGTAATAACTTAATATTTTAACTTTATTTTTATAATAGTAATAACTTAATATTTTAACTTTATTTTTATAATAGTAGTAACTTAAATGGTAATAACTGAACAACCATCTTACCTTACAAACTGTGATATTTATATGTCATATAATGTACAAGGGTGCTAGCCTGTTGGCTAGCACCCTTGTACATTATCTGACTAAACCTGTGCCTCTTGGCACACAGATTTTAGTCATTCTCTACATAGCCACTGTGCAGATTTACGCATTTTTCCCATATATGGATGAGGCTACGGATATCGTTTTTGTAGAAGTGGTGAGGTTGGTCTTTGAACCATGACTCTCTTGCAGAAATGAGTGTCTCGTTGCCAGGGAAGTGGGTCCCCCAAAGAAATGATTTGAGGAAAGGAAACAAGAAGAAGAAGTCCGATGGTGCAAGATCGGGTTAGTAGGCTGGATGGGGCAGTATTTCTTATCCACAAGTGGCCGCTTGTGTTGTTGCAATTTCAGAAGTGTGAACTGGAGCATTGTCTTGAAGCAGTCTCACACCTTTGGACAGTATGCCACGCATACGTCTTGATTTTCTCCCGTAATTTTGTGAGTAAGTTGGCATAATAGGCACCTCTAATTATTCTACCTTTCGGCAGGTAATCAGTCATTATTACGCCTTTCTCATCCCAAAACACTGTCAGCAGGACCTTTCCTGCTGATGCTTGGACCTTTGTCTTCTTTGTCAATACTGGTCATTTTTTTCTAGTATTCAAATACGTGTATTGATACAAAAATACTGGTTTTTCGGTACTAATTTTTAAAAAAAAGTTTATAATTTAATCACATAAAGGTTATAAAATCAGCTTTATGTGATTATGACGTGCTTATCTCAACTAGCAAATGTTCGATAAATCATTGATAGGACACCATATAACATTGCAACCTGTCCACAATTCTCAGACAACTTCATGTCTGACCATATTGTAACTCCCAAGTCCCATTCTTCCACTACTGACTTTAGTTCAACTCCACCAAGTGTATAAGTCATTTTGGGGTTGCTGTTCCCCAGGTGTTACAAAAAGACCTTGCATTTTGCTGAATTAAAGCATATAGCTGCCACTTTTCTGACCATCCCGAAAGTCTATCTAGTTCACTCTGAATAAGCTCTGCTTAGCAGCGATCATTAACTACTCTACTGATCTTTACATCATCTGCATCACACCTATATCCCTTCATAGATGTCATTTAAGATAATAAAAAAACAACATTAGTCCCAATACTGATCCTTGGGGAACCCTGCTTCTTACATTAACCCAATCTGAGGAATAACCATTTATCACAACCCCCCTGCCTGGTGCCCTTAAGCCATTGTGCTATCCATCTAAGGATTTTCCCTATGATTCCAGCCTGCTCCAACTTATAAAGTAACCGCTCATGTGGGACTGAGTCAAATGTTTTGCTGATATCTAAATAAACAATGTCGAAATTATTCTCTAAATCCAGCTCACGAGTGACCATCAAAATGGCTAACCAGATTTGTTAATAATTTTCCCTTTACAAAAAACCATGCTGTGTATCATACAGAATTCCATTTCCATCTAAATGATCCTGAATTCCACCCTTGATCATTGCTTCCATGATTTTTCCTACTACTGAAGTTAGACTGGCCGGCCGGTAATTTTCTGTTACACTCCTAGAACCGCCTTTATGTTCCAATCCAGCGGAATCTCTCCTGAGTCCAGTGATGCTCTCATAACTAGCTTTAATAGTTTAGTGCACTCACTTGCCGCCTCCTTTAAGATTATAGGTACATGCCATCAACCACAGGAGCCTTACTCGCCTGTGGGCACAAAAGTTTTCTCATTAAATCAACATGTGAAATTTAAACATCATTAATTACATTTTTTTCAATTTCACTCCCATAATTTCTCATTGACGTGAGGGGTTTTTCTTCTGTAAATATCAATGCAAAGTAACTGTCAATTTCATCTGCCACATCAGTTGGGGTATCTAATACTATCCCATGCAATTACATATGCATCTGATCTGATTTGTCCTTCTCTTCTTTGCATTTATATATGTGAAAAATTCCTTAACTGCACTCTTTGCTCTCTTCTTTATTCCTTATCCCCACTCTTTGCTCTCTCCCAGACTCAGTAAAGATACTACAGTGAAAATTATACTTCGCTTAATAAAATGTCTTTCTCCTTCAGAAAATGATGAACATAATTCAACCATGGAACAGAACATCAGTGTTCTGCAAATTCTTTCCAAAATAAGAAATTGCTTGATTCCAATGAGATTTTAAAAGATGAACTTGAGTAGGAAATTAATGAAATACTTTTAACTATTTTTACTAACAAAGTTCAAAGCCTAGAAAATATGGACTGAGGTTGTCTATGATTATCTCAGTACAATAGTACCAGAATAGAATCCAAAAGGGCATTTTCTGCTGCTAATCAAATATGTACCAAAATTAGATCCATTTTAAATGATCATACTATTGGTTGCTTATGTTTTCTTAAGAGCTCACTTTATTTGGACAGGTAGTGTGGATGCTTAAACATAACTAAACTTTGCAGTAACAATATGTATTTATTTGTTTTTAGAATACTAACTAAAAACAAAAAAAATACATATTGTTACTGCAAAGTTAATTTTTAAAGTATTTTTAATGATTTTTTTCAGAATATTTATTATTGCAATAAATGTTTATTTAAAACTTGAATTCACGTAATTACAGTACTTGTTTTTTCCTTATTTTATTGCACTTAACTGTCATCAAAATTTATTGAGAAAAAATTTATTGTTTTTGGAATACCGGTATTAATACCATTAATACTGGTATCCCGGTTTCATAAATTAAAAATACTGAAATATACCAGTATTAAGATTTTGACTGGTATTGTAAGCCCTACCTATAACATTCACCTACTCTCATTTTTCTTTTCCCAGTGCTTATGTCACACCGAACAGACTTAACATTGCATTGTCCGCCAACATCAATTGGATGCACTTCCTTAGATTTTATGTGTTTCTTAACTAAGAGCATAACCCCTCCTCCCTTCCTGTCCTGTCTATCCTTCATGTACACATTGTACTCCCCAAATTCCAATTCTGCACTGCTTATATCTGTGTGACACCATGTCTCTGATATCCCAACAATATCTGCCTTTGATGTCTTGACTAGCACCTCAAGCTCATCAAATTTATTAAATATACTCCTAGCTTTGGTGTACATGCAAGTATACATGCACCTGTTTCTGCTCTTAGTTATCCTAACACAGCCCATGTATTTACTTGTTCCACTATGACTCCCAGCAGTCCTGGAAATCTCCATTACCTTGCTTTCCAGGCTGCTGCTCATTCTGATAGAAGCAGTGCAATAATCACTTTTGCCTCTGCCTGCCTGTTAACCTTTTAGTCTGTGTATTCCCCCCCCCCCAAGCTAGCAGTTTTCCAACCCACCTAACACTGCCTCGATACCATCACCAAATATTCTTGCACCCTTTTTATTTAAGTGTACCCCATCCCTGTAGAAGCAGTCTCTCCTTTAAACAAGCACAGACCAGGCTGAAAAAAATTCTACCCCTTGAGCCTTGCACAGTCTCTCCAGGCCTGAATTGATCAACAAGGCTCTCATCCTACATTCCCTCCTATTGTGTCTGGGAAGAATTGCAGACACTTTCAAATTCAACCCTAGCTCGCGACTTTTTTTCAACATTGACCTGTACTTGTTAATTAAATCTGCAGATCTGTTACTCTTAAGGTTATTACTGCCAACGTGTATAACAATATCACCATTTGTGCCCTTAAAAGATGATATCTGCTCTACAATGTCATCAACTTTTTCCCCTGGCAGACATACTCTGGTTCTGTTCCACCTATCCTTTTTGCATAATATATTCCCCTGTCTCCCTGACAACAGAGTCACCAACAATAACTAGTTCCTGTGGGACCTGCTCATTCTGCCTTGGAGATTGCCTCTGTTTTGTCTGATGCACAGGAGTGAGCTCTTTCATTGAGCTGGGCAGCTGAGATCTTGATGAGCCCCTCATATTAATTTTTTCAAGGGCATTTACCCTACAAACTCAAGCTCTCATAGATACTCATCAGAACACTGAGTTGGTGCCTAATTTCTTGACACCCTAGACACCTAGTGCACACAAAGCCATCCTCCTTGGCTAGATCATGTCCTGTTTTAGAAAGGTCGGTAAACATTTCACATTTTGCACATTTAAAACTAGGTGAATTAAAACTAGGTTAAACGAAACTAGAATTTTGTTGAAAAATATATTTTGTTTTTTGAGTTTTATTTATTTTTTTATTTGAGTTTTTTATTCACTTTATGGGGTATATTTACTTTAAGGATGCCACCTGAAAAATAGTCATTGATTAAAATAGGCAGACAGCAACCAGATTAAAAAAAAACTGCAACGAAAGTATACAAATTTTGTCAGGGACCAACAAATGTTAATTAAAATGGGCAATAAGTTTGAGTGTCTCCAGGGACAACTGGTGCACTTGGCAGTTAAGGTTCATTTTGCACCAAGTTTTTTAGTGTACCAGAGCTGATGGCCTAATGTTTGGAAAATTCCAGAATAACATTAAGCATGGCTTCATAAGGTTTTTTTTTTCTTGGGGGGGGGGGAGATATGAAGGAGGTCCCCCAAATTTCTTCTTCCCTGAATGAAAGGTTCTCTGTGATTTTTTTTTTAAATTCAATATCTAGTGTGAATTTGAACATTTATAGAGATAGGAACTAAAAGAAACCACAATTCCATACTTGCCACTCTCAAGAAAAAAAGGACACTTGGGATTGTCAAATGGAAAGATTTCCTGGTAACCTAGACAGTTCATCAGCATTTTACGCCTGAAATAAACAGAGCTTAATTATTAACTCTCAAAAATATTTGTTGTGGGTCAGTATCTATACATTAATTATTATATCTGAGTATAAAAAAGTGATATACAGATTGTTCAAAGATATGTGAAAAAAAAAAAAAAAAATCTAGAATCCAAAATAAAAGAAAAAAGTTTTATAAACATGCATCTGAAAATGCTTAATTTCCGAGTTATTATATTAAGCTTTCAATAAAAAGCATACAAACATAAAAAATAAGTAATCTTAATTTTTAAAATTCAGTGAGTGCACATTAAGCACCAAACCAACTAAGGCTATGACAGTATATTGTCTATAAACTGTGTGTATTCTGCAGTTGATTTGCCTGTTTGCTGGACAAAAATTGTGAGTTTCTGGGGAAAGGAAAACTTTGCAACCCTCGCTTGAGACCAACTAAATCAGCCATGTTGTGAAAAATGGCCCATAAAAATTCCTTCATCACTGATGGAATTCAAACTCTAGCATTTTGCAACTTGTTAACAGGAGAGACTGCTTCTACAGGAATGGGATACACTTATATAGAAAGGGTGGAAGAATATTTGCTGATGCTATCAAGGCAGTGTTAGGTGGGTCAGAAAACTGCAAGCTTGAATGAATTCACAGTCGTTGGCAAGGTCCCATGAGTTGTACTGGCATCCTGTCTGCACTGCTCAGAGGACTTCATGTCTGACTGCATAATTATCCCACGTCTCTTTTTCTTTTTCTTTTTTTTTTTTTTCACTACTCTGAGTGTAGTGCCCCACAGTTGATGCATTGCTCTGGGATTGCTCCTGCCCATTTGAAGTGCTTTGCATTTGTCAGTGTTGAACTTCAGTTGCCATTTCTCGGACCGTGTGCCTAATTTTTCTGAATCTTGTGTCAGCAGCGTGCTGTCATTTGTCATTATTCACCCTGCCGACCTTTCTTTCTGGTACCGGGCCCCGTGGGACTCCACTAGTCACATTGGTCCACGAGGAGTAGTGTCCATTGATAGCCACTCTCTGTCTTCTCCTGCTGAATAATCTTTTCGTACAGAGCAGTAACTTTCCCTCAATGCCGCACTGCTCCAATTTTTCAGTGAACTTTTATGTGCAAAGGTATCAAATGCTTTCCTGAAATCCCAATATAGGATATCTGAATTGATTTTTGCATTCGGATCCTTTGTCACTGCATCATGGTGTGCGGTCGGATTGGTCAGACAAAATCACCCCTCAACAAAACCATGCTGTCACTGAAGTATAACTGCACTCTGTCTGGATCATCCTGCATTGCTTTTTTCACCAGTGACGCCATTATTTTTCCTGGAGTACAGGTTCGGCTCCAAAGTCTGTAATTGCTCGTGTCACCCTTTGTGAATGGGTGTTACATTTGTAGATGTTTAGTCCACAGGGGCCTCTCCAAATTCAAGGATGCTCTCATGGTTGTGGCTGAGGGTTTGTTTAACTCCTTTGCTGCTTTCCTTGGTGTGATTGGATAGATTCCATCCACCCCTGGTGCATTTTTTGTGTTGACTTCAATTTCTCTTCCACCTTCCTCACAGTTGTTGCAAAGTCATTCGGCTTCCTGCTGGAGTTTGATAAACTTCTGGCATCCACTTCCCTGAAGGATTCCTCATATGTGAATGCAGATGCAAAGTGCCTGTTCAGCCTGTCGGCAGCCAGGGCGGGATCATCAACAGTTGAACTATCAATGTGGAGGGGACCAATGCGATTGGACCCCTTCCTTCCACTGATAATATATAAAGGAGTCTTTGCTGCTTTACTTAGCTTTCTTTACCATAAGAAGCCTTACCTTCTTTGTGACTTGATTTGCCAATGTGGTTTCTCTACTCTTAATCCTCTCTAGAAGAGACTTTTCCTAGATAGATTCAGCCTGCAGCTCACCCAGGTGAGAAATTTTACCATACAGTTAAACTTCAATTGCCCCTTCCAGACCATATCTGCAATCTATCCAAGTCACTGTGAAGTAAAATGGAGTGGTTCTGATCATCAATCATTCTAGCTACCTTTAAATCAACAGACTTTGACAACTTCCTCTGTACTCGCCCCACCAGCATCATTAAGATTAAAAATAGGAGGAACAGTACTTGCTACACTAGTTCACTCTGATGAATGTCGATTTAAGACTTAACCTATCTTATACCTTTTAACCTGTCCCTCACCCAACAAAGCATCCTACCAGTAATTTCAAGTTTATCCACTTTATATAAAGCCTTTCATGGGGAACAGTATCAAAAGCTTCACGGAATTCAAGGTAAATAATGTCAAATTGTTTATAGCATCCATCTATTTTATGGCTTTGTCATAATTAACCAAATTGGCAAGGCAAGACCTTCCGAAAACTATGCTGTAAATCATTGAGGACACTTCCCATTGAGATGGTCCTGTATCATATCGTTAACTTCCATGATCTTACTGACTCTGAAATCAAATTCACCAGTCTATATTTGTAGGGGTTACATTCAATGTTCTACACCAGGGGTGGTGAACCTAAGGCACTGGTGCCTGAAGGGACATGCATATAAATTTTTTGGGCACTTGAGTCATGACCATTCTCTCTGCCAGGCATGTAGTGACATTACACCATTCAGTAAATAGCTGTATTCATGCAGTGATTTGTTTCTGAACCAGCCTGCACTCCAACTGATGTTCTTTATAGATTTCGGCTCACATTTAAATGACTTGAACATCAAATTACAGGGCTCTTTGAAGACCCTTCATGTTATGTTCGATAACATAAAGGCATTTGAAATTAAGCTGGGAGTTTTTAAACGTGAGGTACAGTGGCAGTTTTAAATATTTCCCAAACCTAAAAAGGTACATCATTGATCTTGAAACTGATGAGAAAACAGACCGTCAGAGCCTTCAAGTGCTATGTCTGAATGTCATTGAGTCAACTACTGAACAGTTTTCTTAAAGATTTGTCAAGTTCAGAAAATTGGAAGAAACTGCAAAATTCATTAAGTTTGCAGACAGTGTAAAACTAGCCGAACTGAACCTGAAAATGTTTCAGTGGATCGACCTGGACGATTTTGAGATGCAATTGATTGATTTTCAGAGCAGCTCAATTTGGAGGCATAAAAATTTATCGATCTCAGACCTGATTTAGAAAATATTGAAGGGGAATGATTAGTGACGGGATTAGCAAAGAAAAATGCAGAAAATGAGGTATTAAGTTTGGAATTCCATTCCTGAAACTTTTGTCTGTTTGCAAAAATCTGGCAACAGCATTACTGACAATTTTCTCACAACATATTCTTGTGAATCATTGTTCTCAGTGATGAACTTTGTTAAGTCTAGTCATTGGAGTAGTC
Source organism: Mastigoproctus giganteus (assembly GCF_048544385.1). Taxonomy (NCBI): domain Eukaryota; kingdom Metazoa; phylum Arthropoda; class Arachnida; order Uropygi; family Thelyphonidae; genus Mastigoproctus; species Mastigoproctus giganteus. Next base: position 76,639,177 of record NC_143588.1, read on the forward strand.
TCATGAATGAAACTAGTGCTGCATGCATAGCTCTAAAAGTTACAAAGTATAAACCTGATGTAAAGTATCTGTCATCAATGGTGCAGTAACAGAAGTCTCATTGATGTTTTATAGTTATAATATAAGAGAGGTTTATCATTTTATATTTGTTCTGTAAGCTAAAAGTTACATTTTTGTTATGAAGGATTTATTTTAATACCTTTATTAAAGCATCTTTGAAATAATGTCTTTTATTTCATTCTTTGTTTGGTTATGCTTTTGTCAAGTAAAACATGTGTGAGAAAAATAACGATACAGTAGAAAGTCGATTATCCAAACTAACTGGGACCAGGTTTGGTTCGGTTAATCAAATAGGTCAGATAATCAAACTTACATGAGAATACCCAGTTTATACGAAACAAAGTGTAATTAGGCCTACAATTAAATTATTGTATGCAAGGTATTTTTAAATGTGATACTATATTTTGAAATATGAAGTTTAAAAAATAATTGACCTAAAAAATGGTTTGCAAATAATAACAAAAATGTTTTGAAGAAACAGTGTATATTATATTTATTTTGAACTTACCTAATTGTTTTACATAGTTTCAACTATAAACCACACTTTTTTTACATAAACAGAAATAAACAAACAAGTAATTGTACAGAAATAAGAATATAATGAATCTCGGGAAGGTTTAATTTTTAAAATATGTAATCTTGAATTTTGCTTTGAAACATGCAAGATTGTCTTTTTTTCGTGGCAAGGTCTCTCATCCTATTTAATAGCAGTATCTTCCATAGAACTGCATTCAGACTTGCTCACACCATGCCATAGCAGTTTCTAGCGGAGTGAAGGCCTCTGCGTGAGTGGGCCTTCAAATGCATTAAGCGGGGCAGGAGTAATATTTTAATATAGCAACCAGTGCATTAAAGGTAGATATTGTAATTTGGGGGGGGGGGAGCACGGTGGTATGGATAACTGACGTTTTACTGTACTTTGCGAAATTCCGAGCAGTTGATGCCACGAAGAAAGAGTGTTGCTGTTGCTTTATGTGAGGAAGGATGTTCTTCCTGTCACATTCCATATAGAGTGTCTTGTAATCAGTTGACAGTGAGTAGATTTCCTTCCAAACTCAAGAATACTGGTTCTGCTGATAGGAAAAAGGAACTGGATGCAAACGAGTCTCTATGCCAAAACAGCATAATGCATAAGTGCGTTTTGTAGCACTTATGCCTTAAAAAGCCTCTTCAAAAATGGATTTGTAGCCCATCGTCCTAAGAAGAAGCCCCTCTCACATAAAAAATGAAAAAGGTCTGATTAATTTGGTGTAAGGAGCGTGTCAAATGGACCCCCGAACAGTGGAAGTCAGTTATTTTCTCGGAGGAGAATAAATTCAACCCGCATGGCTCCGATGGGAGACAAACGATTCTCTGTAGATGTGGTGAAGAATATCATCCAGACTGTATGGTGTCTACAGTAAAATTCCCTACCAGCCAAATGATATGGGGGTGTGTTTTGTATTGTGGAGTAGGTCAACTGCAGTTTATAAAAGGTTCCGTAAATGCCAATGGATACTTGGCTATATTGGAAGGCAAATTGCTGCCAACCATTAGAGACTATTTCAACCTGCCAAGTAACTGCATCTTTCAGGATGACTCTGCTCCTCATCATCGGGCGAAAAGTGTAAGTAGGCACTTCTGTAGTTACATTAACTTCATTTCTGCATTAAAGTTCAACAGTAATGTGTTTACATTTGTTACAGGTGAAAAAATGGTTGAAAGAATGGTTCATTACAAGTGTTAGCTGGCCAGGAAACAGCCCGGACCTGAATCCTATAGAAAACTGTTGGAATCGTGTGGGATCTGCAGTTGCCAGAAAGAAACCAAAGATCCTTTGTGAACTTCAGAAAGCCATAATTTGTGTTTGGAACCACAAACTATCAGTTGATTATCTAAATTGATCTTGTCAATGCCTCGACAGTGTGCTGCTGTCATCAGGGCCAGAGGCAGTTCAACTAAATATAAGTTTTCACCTGGTGAATTTTTCAGTTGGTTTTCCATTTAAAATGATAAACTGAAGCAAATTGAGGGCTTATGATAACATTTCAGATATAATTGTCGTGTTTACCAAAACTGTTGTATAAAGGTTGGAAATGCTCATTTTGCAATATTTTGAGAGCACCTGTCAAATATTACTCAGCTTTGCCTTAACTATTAATAAATATCTTTTGTTTATATTTCTATTTGTGATGCTAGTCATTAATGTAACATACCATTGTGAAACAGGGTTAGAAATGTGAAATTCCTGGGTGATGAACTTTCTTTGAACACCAGTGTACTTGGACAAGGGTAAGCTTGTTACTCTGTTATGCACAGCAGGATTCAATACTCATTCCCAAAAATACCTAAGTACACAGATACTCTTTTCCATCACAAACTGACCTTTGCAACTGACTAAAAGGTTTTTGCAGCTGTACTGGTACCTTAACCAAACTTCCTGAAAGCTTTCAAATAGAGTTATTATTGTTATTTCTTTACTTTTATTTGTACTAGGCAAGCGGATATACCTGATAAGATTTGTGGCACAGAACTAAAATATGGTAAGGAGATACCATCTGCATGATTGGCAGTGATGAAACTGGAAGGCTGGATGGATCGGTTGGAAGGATGAGGTTTGGCTAATCCCATGTGGAGTTCATCAGGTTCCTCAATGTGTCTGAAAGTGTCATCTCAAGGCAATAGAAACAGTTCCAGAAAGCAGGAACACATAAACTTATATTTACCTGATACCTGAAACCCTATAGGTTTCAGGTATCAGGTACTTTCCGAGTACTTCCAGATATCTTTCTGAGGATATTTGGAAAAGCAATTATTATTATTAGCTATAATGGTGCAAGGAAGCTGGGGCTTATGCTGCACCAGCCAAAAAAACTTTCCGAGTTACCCTGAGAGAGAGAGAGAAGAAGAAGAAGGGAATCACCAAGAAGAGAAGAGAAGAAGAAGGGAATCACCAAGAAGAGAAGAGAAGAAGAAGGGAATCACCAAGAAGAGAAGAGAAGAATGATAATATCCAGCTCAGGACCCTGGGTGTGTGCCAAGCCCACACTCACCAGATGTAAGCTCCTGGGGGTGTTTTTGTAATCTCCCTAGAGATCCCAAAATGAGCTATATATCCTCAAAGAAGAATGGGATTTATTGCCTTCTGACCTCTTGAATACCCCTGTTGGCAGCATGAAGGCTTGGTGTGAGAGTTGTATTTTAGTTAGGGATGACTGCATCATCTGGTAATTCTAGTGTAACCTTTTATTCCATGGAATGAAATTTACATGATTCTCATGAGTTGATGATTATTCTTCTGTGACATGCACACTTATTGTGTTTTTTGTGGGTTTATCAGAGTTTTTAATTTATAGACATCTACACAAAATTAATTATTTAAATGTTGACAAAAGGGTAATGACATTCCTAAAATATGTAACTTTCTTAACTGTCCTCAAAGAAGAAGAATGTACACTGAGTGGAAAGAAATCATGGGATATCTACCTAGTAATGGGTAGGTCCACCTTACATCCAGATAAGGGCAGTCGTGTGGCAAGGCATTGAGTCCACTAGTTAATGAAAGCGTTCCACAGGTATTTCCATCCATGCTTGCTGCACAGCTGTCCATAATTCCATCGCATTCCTGGGTGGAGGATCCAAAGACCAAATGGACCTTTCCACAACATCCCAAAGATACTCCACAGAGTTCATGACCGTGGAAAGGGGAGGCCCTTCCATGGGGGTAAAATCTGTGGAATGCTCTTTGAACCATGTTCTAGTCACAACAGCTCTGTGGGGAGGCACATTATCCTGCTGGAAGAGTCCATTGCCTTGTGGGTGCATGATGACCATGAAGGGATGCAGATGGTCTGCAAGGATGGAACATAACCTGGACTGTTCAGAGGTTCATTTAGATATACCACAGGACCTAATGTGTGCTGGTTGAACATGCCCCAGACCATTACCGACCATCCATCTGCCTGAACAGTTATTTGTTGACATGACAGGTGCATATCTTTGTGCAGTTTCCACCAGATACACATCCTCCAGTCTGCTCGAAATAACTGGAAATGGGACTCATTGGACCAGGAGATCTGTCTCCAATTATCCAAGGTTCAGTGCCAATGTTCTTCATCCAATGGAGGTGTAGAGTTCTGTGTCATGGAGTTAGCAATGGGACTCTGGTGGGTCAGCAGCTCCTATAACCTGTTGCGGCTCATACCCTATTGCAGATCGCCTGATGGTCTTGGTGGAGACATTTCTGGCACCTCCCTTATTGAAGTCGGTGGTGATTTGTGCCACTGTTGCTTTCTGATTGTCTGAAACAATGCAAGACAGACGTCAATGGCCACATTGATCCACCACCTTTTTCCATACACAGTGCTGTCCATGATGAGATGTTATTCTGGAAATGGCATATTTCTGATACACTCTTGATACTGTGGAACGGGGATAGTGCAAATTTCTGTACCACTTCTGCGATAGAGTGACCCATGCATCGGGCACCCACTATCATCCCTCTTTCAAAGTCGGTTAATTCAAAACGTTTACCCATACTGACCGAATTACCATCTACATGAATGCAGTGATGCAGGGTACCTATATACCTGCCAAGTAGTGGGTTCATACACTAGCTAGAGGGGTGACAGTATCGCATTGCCCAGGAACCAGGTGTGTATATATATATATATATACATACATACAGTCAGTCCTCGTATAGCACGATAGTTGTGTTCCTGGAAACCCTTGTGCAATGCAAAATCATGCAATATAAACAACAAGCCCTATGGGAAAAATAGGGTTAGGTGCCGACCACCCAAGATTGAACACACATTTGTAACCAAAACATTACCAAACACAAGAAATAATCGTAATAAAATACTTAAGTATTTTATTACGTTTCTGCTAATGGAATCTGTTACTAACTGGTAGTAAACTCAATCTAATTGCATTTGCGATTATACCGATAGCTGGAATTGTGTTGGTTTTTGTGTTTCCCCTTCACTGATATAAAACACATAAATACATTTTCAGAATCTTCTCTTCATTCCTATCGCGTTGCGTTTGGTTGGGGTGATTCTGCGTCCGACTGCCATTTCTTGTAAACACAAAGGCGAATCGTGCATAAGCGAATTCGGTTTGTGTTATATAAGATATCGGTCCCCTATTTATAAATCGTGTATGATCGAATTCATGTAGTGTAAACACGTGTTATACGAGGACTGACTGTATATATTTTAAGACACACTGTATATATATACACACAGTCTTAAAAATACACGGTATAACTTCAGGAATGAGTTCCTCATATGTAGACAATAAAAATATTTTATATCAATATAGTTGAGGAAATGCTTGGTTTCCGAGATTTGAAGGTCTGTCTATGACACTTACTGTTCATATCACCTTATAGTAATTGTTCAAAATGTCCACCTTCTGCCTGAATACAGGCCTCACATCGACGTCTCATGGACTTGCAAAGACGATGCCAAATTCCTGGCATGTTTCGTATTGTCTCACAACCTGCCACAATTCGAATGCAGAGAGTTTCCACTTCAGCTACTAGAGTTGAATACACCAATGGCCCCCACAAGAAGAAATCTAGTGGTTTTAAATCAGTGAGCACGGCCAGGCAGTTGGTCCACCGCTACCTATCCACCAACCAGGAGACCTTCGATTCAGGCAATTGCGGGCTAGGTGGCTGAAATGTGCAGGAGCGCCATCGAGCATGAATGTGCTTGTTGACAAATGATCAGTGGCATGTCGTCCAAGAAATCAGGCATGTTGTTTTCCAAAAAGTTTCTGTATGCCTGCCCTGTGAGTTTGTTTGGAAGTACATGGGGCCGCTTGCTCCTGATTTGAGTACATGGTTGGAATGGAAAACCACCAGATTCTGTCAGTACCTTGTGATGAAGGAAATCGCCTGCTGGAGATAAGACATTCCGGTTAATAACTGTGGAACCAAGCATTTCCGGAACTATGTTGATATAAAATATTTTTATTGTCTATGGATGAGGAAATCATTCCTGAAGTTATGCCGTGTATTTTTGAGACACCCTGTATATATATATATATTTTTTTTTTTTTTATTATTATTTATTATTTTTTTAATTTTAATTTCATCATTTCGCATCTGTTTGCTAGCTAGTATTAATAATAAGACAAAACGGAAGCCCACCTTGTAACATACACAACCGTTCCATTACTATAAATCCTCAAGGATAGATCAATTGGATGCAAGAGTGGTTTGAAATCGCCATGCTTAATGAAGTATGTGTCTGGTAGCCAAATTGAATCACCATGATTAGCAGCATTCAAATACTCGAAATCTTCCAATTTTTCGAACTTTAATCTTGGATCATACCACTTCTGGCATAGCAAGACTTCTACTTCGTAAAGCTATATATAATAAAAAAAAATTACATATTTTATACAGAATACACAACAAAAAAATTTTCAGTCGAATACTATTTAAAAACAAAAAAATTAATAAACTGTTACCTAAAAGTAATAATTAAATGTATTAATTATCAATATAGGAGGTCAATATGCTCCCTGATTGTGTGTTCATTCTTACAGTCATGGTACTGGATTAATATTTTTGACATTATATCAATTCACTCGTATATTTGCTACTTGGGTTTTTCGGCCATTAAAACAAGCAAATCGGCCAGGGAACACAAGCAATTTATGTACATAACATGAATGAGTGGAAGAGGTTGTTCTCGAGTAACTCTAATATAACAATTTTTTTTTTGATCAAAGCTAAAAGTGAGCTGGCACCTTATATATAAATCTCATACTCAAATGTGTGGTTTTCAGTTACTTTTGGTAGGGCAGTGTATATAAAATAACAAAATTGGTAACATTAAAAATGGGGAAACACTACAAAAGGGAATCTGAACAAACAAACAAACAAACAGAAACGAGTTAAACCCCTCTAAAATGATATCCAACCCAATCTAATTCATATGCATACAGTATCTGACTTTTGAATCTGCATAAACCATTGAAAGTGCATGGCCCACCATTAAGATAGACGTTACTGTATTTTCTTGCAATTAAACAACTAGGTACCATGACACATACATAGCAAATGCATTCTATTTTTATGTCAAACCTTACTGCCTGTATTTCTGTTTCACAGTCTGTTTCTCCCATGGTATGTTTATTTTTACCAGCTTAATCTGTCTGTCATTAGCAAAAAGCTTTTATGCAAAGAGTGCTTTGTACTTTATGTGTAGCATTAGATTCCATCGTTGGTTGTTTGTGTAACCTACAATAGCAGCCCAGTGTTTGTGCCTTTCAGAAAAAAAAAAATACTATATTAAGATTGACAGCAAACAGATACATTCTATTTTATCTTATAGAAACATTTATGTAAACAAACTATTTCTCTCTTGTACATAATGAATACTTTATATGCATTGATTGGGTGAATAACTGGGTGAATACAGAGCTCATTAACGCATATAAATAGGAATCGTTCACATACGAACCTTCCTAAGAGTTCCAAGCACATGTATGCTCACTACAATTTCTGTTGTAGAAGTACCAGAAAGCAGTAATTTCCATTTATTGAAAGCTTCAGAAAATTGCTGTAGGGCTTGAAAAGTATGCAGCATTTTCAAGAGCACTGATTCATTACGTTCAGAATAACATGTCACCAAAATCCGTAGAGTATTTCTAGAATCAGAAAAATTGTTGCAGTAATACAATATACCAGACCATGTTTCTTCTTCACCACAAGAGCATAAGTTAGCATTGTTGAGGCATAACAGGAATAACTTAATTGAAATTGCTTATGCTTAATTACAATTCCTGCTGGCATTAAGGGCAAATTGTTACAATGGATAAAAGGGTAGTTGAGTGGTAGAAGACAGAGATTGGTAATCAATGAACAGTGCTCTTCATGGACAATTGTTATTATTGGAGTTCCCCAAGGTTCAGTGTTGCACCAATTGTTTTTTTGTATATTTATCAATGATAATGATGAATGTATATCAGGCTTAATGTTAAAGTTTGCTGATGATACAAAGGTTGGCAGGGTTGCTAATGACAGTATGCTAAAAGGTAAAGTGCAGCCATTATCAACCCACTGCAGGATGGAAGCCTCCTCAACAATTCATGCTGAGGGAAATGGACCATAATCTGCCACGCTGGTCCAGTGCGGGTTGGCAGATCAACCGTATTCAACAGTCAGGGGCTTGAACCACAGTCTACTCAAAGAGCGTGTGCTACTGCACTCCTGCTCCTGACCACTCGGCTACGGAATGCTAGTGCAACATGAACTAGAAAAGTTGGCCAGATGGACTGAGACGTGGCAACTGAAGTTTAACATTGACAAATACAAAGTACCGCATATGGGTAGCAATAACCCCAGAGAAATGTTCCAACTGTGTGGTACTACGCTCAGAGAGGTGGAGAATGAAAAAGACATGGGGGTAATTGTGCAGTCAGATATGAAGTTTTCTGAGCAGTGCAGACAGGCTGCAAGAGCAAGTCATGGGATCCTGTCGTTATACAGGAATTTTGCTACCAGGGATAAGGAAGAGTTGTCCCTTTGCATAATGTAATGGTTAGGCAACGCCTTGAGTACTGCATACAGGTCTGGAGGCCTCATTTTAGGAAGGATGTAGGGTTGCTAAGTATAGAAAAGGACAACAAGGTTGGTAAAGAAAACAAAGGGTTGTTCTTACCAAGAAAGGCTTAAGTTCTACAAATTGCAGCATCTGGAGACTAGGCAACTGCAAGGTGATCTGACTGAGGTGTATAAGGCCTTGAATGGTATGAGCAGCCTAAATTCTGATGGGATTCTTTCTCTTGCTCAGATTACGAACCAACCTGAAGGAGCATAAACTCCAGTTGCAGAATAGATGTGTGGAAATTTGACTTTACTGAGCGGGTAGTTGATTGTTGGAACAAGCTTCCATCTGTCATTGTGGAAGTTGATTACTTAAATAAATTCAAGGAAGAACTGGACAAAATTTTGGAGTGAATGGATGGGTGAAATGCTGGTTTTTTTTTTTTTTTTTTTTTTGACTGGTGTTGTATAAGTTTGCTTTCTTGCATGATATGCCTCTACTAATGCTAATGCAAACTTAGAATTTATGGATCCAAGTCCTAGGTTTAAGAGATACATGGTAGTTAGATTTGGAGAGACCCAGCAGTTTACATTTACCTTTGTTGCAAATGTGACCTGCAAGATAAATGAGCGTGTAACCTGTCCTGTAGTACTAGTCTCCCAATGGATTTGCCAGATGGTTACTAGTTCATTCCAGATGTGACTTTGTTCTCTTTTAATATTGACTGTTATATCACAGTTAATGCATAAAATTTCAGTTGGAACTGAATGCCTTAATCTTTATATATTTATAAAGATTAAAAGCCTTTATATATTACATGGAGGTTGAGAGGAGAAACAAAGGATGTACTGCCCTGTTTGAGCCAATAGATGGAAAATCATGGACTAGCTGACTGTAGACTTTGTCTGCATGGTTAGCAATCTTGTTATAATTGCCATCCTCCCCACATCAGATGGATAAGGCCTGATTTTTAATACCGTCAAAAATGCAAGTACTTTTATGGGCTCTTTTCCTCCCTGGCTGAGTTAAGCGGTTTCAGGCATGAACAGTAAGATTCATCACCCCATCTCCGAAAACTTGGGTTTTTTGCTCAGCAAACCGGGTAAATTGAGCAGAGAACAAAAGCAATTCGACGTCACACACATCAGTTTATAAGTTTGGGCTTAGTGGCCCTAATACAAGGTTGTTTTTTTTTTTTTTTTTTACTAGGGCAGCAGTTCCCAAACTGGGATTCGTGGACCCTTGGGAGTTTATAGATCAGTTCCAGGGGGTTTGTGATGTGACCCGCTGGAACTGGTCAAATTATTTGTTCTATGTACAGTGAATTGATGATAAAGTTATTATTATATATTTATGTAAAAATAAGAATAAAGTTGAGCTGTTTTAAACAAAATAAAATTTTTAAAAAATAACGAAACTATTATTTTAAGGCCACCTGAATAATTAAATTCATCTGGCGTGCTGTGTCTTATGTCTGTTAATTGCATGTGTTCTGTGGTCGATTTGTCTGTTTGGCTGGACAAAAAATCCCAGTTTCTGGAAGAAAACCTTACTATCTATGCCTGAGACTGATTAACTCAGCCACGGAGTGAAAAAAGCCCATTAGAGTTCCTCGCATCATCTACAAGATTCAAACCCAGGCCTTTTCCACCCTGTGTGGGGAAGCCGGTGATGATATCACTGTGCTACCCACACGGACAGTTGTTTTAAAGATAAAACTTTGAATTTTCTTTTCAGAAAACAAGAAACATATTACACAGAAACATACGCATATACACAGTACATAGTACACAGAAACATATGCATATATATATAGGGGGTCCGCAAACGTTTTTTTATTTTTGAAGGAGTCCATAGATCTGAGTAGTTTGGGAACCACTGGACTAGGGGAATGCCAGTGGTGCTTCCAATTTCTAAGACTGCGATCCACCAATGAACCCTCCTCCATATGGACCATCGGCATAAGTGCCTAGTCAAGGTATCCATGCTTACAGCCAACAATACTTAAAGTCTGCATTTGAATGCCATGTTGTTATTGGGTTTTAGGAGCATCAGCAACTAAGGCCATGTTGCTCTGTGCATATTGTCTGTAAGTTGTGTTCCGAGGTTGATTTTCTGTTTTGCTGGGCGAAAAACCCAAGTTTCCGGGAGGAAAAACCATGCTACCCTCACTTAAGACTGACTAACTCAGCCACATTGTGAAAAATATCCATAAAAATTCCTCCCGTCACTGACTGGATTAGAACTCAGGCCTTTTCCACCCGGTGTGGGGGAAGGCGGCAATCCTACCGTGCCACCCATGAGGGCATCTTAAATGCACCATTGATGACTGGAAAAAAGTTGCTTTTACGATGAGTCATGTTTCCTGCTGTACTGTGTGGAGGATGGATGGTGGGTACGGTGACAAACTGCAGAGAAGAATAACTCCAATGTCTTGCTCCAGCAAACAGGCAGGTGACAGCAGTGTGTTTCCCTTGATCGCAATCTGAATGCTGAAAACTACCTCCCATTGTGGCTGTTTGGTACATCCCTTCATGTGGAGTTGTTGTTGTTATGGGTGTTTAATGGCGCATAAACTACTATGGCTATAATGCGCCTCTTCATGTGGACACAGTATGTTTGTTAGGCAGTGCCAGTGGTTTTTTCATAAAACTACAATTAGTAGCACTGTAAAAATACAAGACTCTACAAAGCCAGATAAGTGTCAGTTGTGTTGGGTACTGTGAGTTGAGTATTGTTTGTGTTGTTCATCTAGCCACATAGTTACTGGAAGGCTCTCTCACCATGGATTGAGCCTTCCAGCATCTGTCTACGGCACAAGGAGCGAGCCCAGGGCAGTAGAGAGAAGCATCGGGATCCCACCTCCAACAGAGCAAGAAAGGGGAGGACAGTAAGTGGAGTGGGAGTAAGAGAGTTGGGGTGAAAGAGGATGACAGAGTGGACTTTAGACGAAGAAGTCCTCCACGCAAGCAGGGGCAAGGACACCACTAGTGAGAGAATCCTGGAGAAGGGTGGGGATAAGAATATATAACAGAATAAAGCAGACAGCTAAGGGAGAGGTGATAGCTGCCAAAATGGGCCTCTCCGCACGATCCTAACCTAAAGGAGGGGTTAGCAGAGGAATGAAAACCAGTCTGACTTAAATCCCACGCAGTAAGTACATCGTCAGCAAGAGGTCACAATCATGGTGTAATTAATGTAGAAATGGTTCTTAGGTTGCATCTATGATTGACCAGTCTGGGTTTGAGGTGGAGGTAGAGCTGCAGCTGCAAGAGGATGAACATATCCTTGGAATAAACTGGTGGCATAGTTCAGAAGGGCAGTAAAAGTTTCTTCACTGCTTACCAGGAGATGAGTAGGTTGTGTTGATTGGAAATTACTGGTTATGAGGAGCTGTTGACATAGATCTAGTTATATCAAAGAGCTGCACATAAGATGAGTCTTGTCCTCAGGGTCCCCACAGGATTTGTCATCATTGGTTAGGCCTAGTTCCTTAAATTTGCGTGGATGGATCAGTGGCTAGTGATAAGGTATGTAGTTTCAAGGATGGGTGTGAACCAGATTAGGATGCCTGTCTGGAGAGAATTTTTTGATAATCATTCTTTTGGATTCCTGTGTCCATCTGATTTGTCAAAGAATGTATAGTTCCTCCCAGAGCTGCTTCCTCTCCACCTTGATGTTTTGGTCTATTCTTGTAACAGTTCCTAGAAATTCTGTTTGTTTGTCTTTCCTGACATAATGGGAAAGGCTTTGAAAGATGATATACAAATCAATTGGGATGCTTCCCAATTACTTGCAGTGCTAGAGGTGAGATTGTGTAACATGTTCTGGTAAGTCGAAGGAGGAAGAGGCACTGAATCTGATTCAATTTCTTGATAAGTGATTTTGTTTTTATGCCTAAACCAGACTGGGATCCTCCCATAGGCCACAATAGGGAGAAAGACTGCTTGGTACACTAGATGGAGAATACCCCCCTCGGGGCCCCAGTCAGTTCTGGTGATCCTGGCCGACATTGGCCTTGACTTCTTCTTTTGTGTTCAAGATGAGGAAAGAAGGACCACTTTTGGTCAAGAATTATTCCAAGACATTTCACAGAGGCTGGGCATTCTAGGGATTTACCCTTTAGCTTTATAAAAGGGGGGCCTGTTTGGGTGACGTGTGCCTTTGATGAGCAATATTTTTGCCTTGGCGGTTGAGGTCATGGTAGTCCATTCTGAGAGAGCAGAGAGGACAGAGTTTGCCTGCCTTTCCAGGGTGGCTCTAGTGTATCCCCCAACCAAAAGCATAGTGGTGTGTTCGAAATTGAGAGTAAGCCACTCATCTAATACCATGTTCCGTAGAGCCTGGCCCAAGATGGATTCCTGAGTGCAGCCTCTAATCGAATTTCTGGTATTACTGTGAAATTTTGTACAGACAGTAAGCCTCCTGACAGAAGTAGCCTTTTAGGCATATAAAGATTTCCGAAAAGTATTAGGCTTTTGTCTGACTCGTCTGATGACCCTATGCCACCAGACAGTCAAGGGCCTGTTTGAAATTGATAAAGATTGCAAGGACATATTTAGTTGGTGATTCTTCAGCAACTTGAGAAATGTGAAATAGAGCATCTGTGGTGGACTCCCTGACATAAGCCATATTGATTAGGGATTGTAAACTTTTTTCCAGTAGTAGATTTGAACCCTTTGAAGGATTAACCTCTATAGAGGCTTGCCAAGGGTGGGGAGAAAGGTGATAAGGCGATATGTGGTTACTGCATTGATGATGACAGATACTTTTGGGGATAAGCCTGACATTTGCATGCTTCCAGATGGATGGCAAGAGCCCCTCCCTGAAAGATGAGTTAAAAGATCTTTTATGGTGTCTGGGGAGATGGTCCACAGATGCTTTATTGTATCCCCTTAGACCAGGTCCAGGCCAAAAGTTTTGCCAAGCTTAATTTGTTGAAAGGATTGGCCAATTTCCTCTTGAGTTAAGTCTTCCTTGTGCCACATTGGAAGGTCTGGAACTTATCTCTAATGATGTTAAGTTGATCCTACGAGTCTTTGTCTGGGTTGTCCGTGATGATAATTTAGTCCATTATTTTGTCCATGGTGTCCTTCCAATTAGTGATTTCTAGTGATCCCTCTTCAGTGATAGAGTTGATTATATCTAGGGTGCTCTCACGGGGAGCACAGTTGGTGCAATCGCCGCCCCCCCACACCAGGTGGAAAAGACATGAGTTCAAGTCCAGTCAATGACGTGAGAAATTTTTAAAAATCCATAAAAACTTTTTCACAACGTGGCTGAGTTAGTCGGTCTCAGGCGAAGGGTGGCATGGTTTTTCCTCCAGGAAACTCCAGTTTTTCCTGGCAACAGGCAACTGAAAGACATTATATACGGCGTGATATGGCCTAAATTGCTAATGCGCCTAAAACCCTACAAAGTCAACAACCAACTAATAAAGCATGGTGTCTTCCTCGAAAAAATAACTAAATTGCAACATGTTAAGCTAAATAAGAAAATATTTTCAAAAATTTACGTTTAATTATGAATATAAAAAAAAGAATAAACAAAAAAGAAATTTATATTTAAATTTCTAGAAATAATCTCGAAGTACATACTTGCGACTGGGTTACATGCACATTTGAAAACTTTTAGTGCAGGCCTACATTCGAACAATCTTGAAGAAGCAGACTGATGTGCCTGCCTAATTTGAAAATATCAATAATTTTCAAATTCTTTTGAGGGCTGGGTAAAACCTTCACCTGTATCGTTAGCTGTACCTTGAACATCTCTAGTCTAGGCCATAATTCGGCCCATGTCATTTAGATCATGATATTGCGCTTCCACAAAATATTTTTAATTTCTAATTAATTCATACAACCTGCACATGCAAGATCGAGAACGGGTGTACATTACCAGACTGGACTCGTCAGGGGAAGCCATAGAGAAGAGCTGTACCGTCACATTGATTTTCGTAGACTCTAAAAAAGTGAAGTAAAATAGCATTGAATAAGTATCTAAATTGCAAACTATATCTAAAAGTCAGTGGCCTTTTTTTTTACCTTGGCAGTGGCCTTTTTCATTGACCTTGGCAGGTAGAAAGTTAAAAAAAATCACTTAAAATATTACTAAAAAACATTTTTCCCTTTATTTACACACACACACACACACAATACAGCCTCGAGATATGTACATCAAATTATATTCCAAATTAACTGAGTGATCACTGAATTATGACCACCTACACAATACTTCATAGGTCCTCCTTCTGCTCTCAGTACAGCAGCTATCCGACGTGGCACTGATTCAACAAGATGTCGGAAGCGTTCGGGAGGTATGGCCAACCAAGCAGAGTGTAATACGATCAGAAATGCAAGTATGGAGGTATTTGGTGTATCCAGACTCCTGATATACCTTTCTATAGTGTCCCTAAAGTGCTCTATGGGATTGATATCGGGGCAAGTTCGGAGGCCAATCGATATGCTGGAAGACAGAACTGTGTTCCTCAAACCATTCCATCCCTTTTACCCAGCCCTCAACAAGTGCCTGATGGCTCAGCACATTGTCACCTTGGAAGACACCATCGCCATTCGGGAAAAAGTGTAACATAGTGGGGTGTACACAGTCAGCAAGCAGTTGACGATAGCGGAGACAACTGATATGTTGTTCGACATGCACCAGGGGTTCAAATTCCTGCCAGTGAAATGTGCCCCACACCATACAACCGCCTCCACCGGCCTGCACTTTTGATACCATGCATGATGGATCAAGAACCTCATGTTGTTGAAGCCAAATTCGTACACGACCATCCACGGTGTGGAGTAAACGTGACTCATCCGACCAGCACCTTCTTCCAGTCTTATAACGTCCAACTTGCATGCTCTTTGCACCAGGCGAGTCTTTTACGCCGATGAACCTTGAATAGGAGAGGATACCGTAAGGGAATCTGCTCGTATAGCCCATACGTGCAACGCGTGGTCATGCCAGATATTGCGTCTGCGCGGGTAGCACAGTGGTATCGTCACCGTCCTCCCCACACCGGGTGGAAAAGGCCTGGGTTCGAATCCCGTCGATGACGCGAGGAACTTTAATGGGCTTTTTTCACTCCGTGGCTGAGTTAGTCGGTCTCTGGCGTAGATAGCAAGGTTTTTCTCCCCAGTAACGGGTTTTTTCGTCCAGCAAAACAGGCAAATCGATCATAGAACATACGCAATTTACAGACACAAATATGGGTTAATGCATGTAATTACGGGCAACCCTAAAATAATAATAATAATAATAATAAATGCCAGATATTGCTCCGGGTTGGCCCATGTTGTATTGAGTAGTCAACTCTTCAACAGTGCTGTGCCTGTACGACTCGTCGGACCCAGCGCTCACCTCTAACATCAACCTTTCGCTGACGTTTGCAGTTTTGCCGTCGGGTCGTCTGATTATTTTGACGCCAGTCCTGGTACACTTTAACTATGGCAGCTCTCGAACACCCCACCAGTTCAGCTGTTTGGGAAATCAAGGCACCAGCTCATTGAGCACCCACAATCTGTCTTTTATCAAAGTCCGATAAATTCTTCCTTTTACCCATCACGCTCGGAATTTTACTACCTACAGAACCACTGACACCTTATCTATGCTACGTAGGTCGACTAACTCCGCACTCTCGTGCCTCATGCGATCAACGGGTCGCATTCAGTTTTCATAGGGGTGGTCATAATTCAGTGATCACTCAGTGTATATTTACATATATTTAAATGTGCTCTGACATAACTTTTAACCTATGCGTGCGTGAGTGTCAATGTGTTCTTAAATCAGGGTGGCTCCCAGGCATAACCCCAACTCCACTTTGGATGTCTCTGATAGTATAGAATCTACAGAGCGCACCTGGAAATGTAAATTGTGTTACCTGGGTCTATTATCACTGTAGCGCAATTCGTGAATGAAATCCCGCACCCACCAGATGTAACGCAATACTGGTGGGTGCCAGCAATCCCACTCCCCAGTTGCCCATACCAGGGAGCCAGCAAAAAAAAAATAAATAAATAATAATAATAAATAACTATTAGTCTATAAGCAATATTCTCTGGAGAGCACAACCACAAACTTCAAGTTGAATCCCCCAGGGCCTAGAACAAAACTCCAAACTCACAGTTCAATTGAATATCTCTTCATTTGCTGTCCCACAATCACTGAAACATCAAAATCCAATAAAGATACCATCCAGCACTCTCGCACCATGGAACTGTCCACCATGGAAAACAGAAACACTAGAGTACCAGACCCAACACAATGAATCAAGTCCAGAACTCCAAAATCCAGAAGTATTCCTGATCACAACACAAAAACAACTAACCACAGCACCAGATCCAACACCATCAATCAGGTCCAGAACTCCAGCCGCCAGCCAGAGTTATAAACCAATAGGTGAAGGCAATGTTCTCCAAAATGTCAGATCCAACACAAGGAATCAAATCCAACAAGATACTCCATAAAGACAATCCACTCCCCAGATTAACCCTTCAAAGAAAGGCTCTAAGAACAGTTCTTCAGGCAAAAACAGCAACTGAAATCCTGTTGTCCACTTTCCAAACATAGACCAAAAGAAATTGCACAGTGATCACTATTTTCTAAGCCCAGATTGACTTTTTCCGAATTCAAAATAGAATCTCACATAAGAAAAGATGTCACAGTAACATCAATATTAGACACTCCAGTCACAGTTGAAAAAATGAATGGGTTATTTGGAAGGTTTCGAACAACAAGATTATGAGATAAAATGAGGTCTTCAAACTGGCTTCCTCTACATCAGTGAAACCACTATGCCAAAAATATGATTTTGTGTTAAAATCAGCAGTCACAATTAGGTTATGGGATGCATATCTCAAACAAATATTTTCCGATTTATGAAGCGCTATCTGAATATCTTCAGTTGGTGGGCAATACAGTGATCCTAGACAAAATGAAGAAGCTTGCGAAGACACAAGAATGCTGGTCACATATGCCGAACACAAACCTGTGATTGAAGTAACCACGAGGTCTTGATTAAAAATTAGTAAAAAAACAGCAATGAGTTTTTGAAACAGTGATTTTGGGCCTCCTTCTGATCGGGGCCCTAGGAAGATGCATTTTTTGCCTATAAGATAACGCACCACTGCCAAAAGTAGCATATAAAGGTCAGTAGTTAAATCAAGGTCAAGGTCTCAGTTTAATGTGAAAAAAATAGACATCACAGATATCAATTTACAGTTAGTGTTATTCGAGTACTAATACAGTGGTGGAGTCCGTGCAAACATCTTTAAGAGCATTCTGTGTTGAGAAAGCAATAATGAGAATCAAGTGAATTGTCCTTCATCCCATCAGCCACCCCTTCTGCTGATAAAGGAAATTCAGAAACTAAATTGAAGTTTTGAATTTAATTTTTAAAAAAGTCTAATAAAATTCTCATAAATCCCTGAATCCTCGTCAAGAAATTGCAAAAAAGGACTTCAGAGTTGGAAAGAGAAAGAAATCTGAATGATCAAGTCAGTAGAATATGGTGGATGCCGCACAATCTGGAAGTCCATTGCTTTGAAATTTTAGTATTAGTATTAGTATCTGCAAATGACTCCAAGAAAGTAAGCTTATACAGCATCAGCCAAAAAAAAAAAAAAAAAAAAACTATCCACATCCGTCCAACGCCTCCAAGATCCAATCAGATCTCGCAAGTGCCTAGTCTCCAGGCGCTGCAATTTGCAGAAATGAACCTTTCTTTGTAACAGCACCCTTTTGTTCCCTTCACCGATATCATTGCCCTTCTCTACACCCGTTCCAGTAAATCTACACCCTTTCTAAAATGAAGACCTGTACACTCTACTCAAAATTCGACCTAATCATGGCCTTGTACAAAAGGATAATTGCCTCCTTATCCCTGCTAGCAAGGTTCCTTTGTATCATTGACAAAATCCTATTAGCTGTCCTGGACATTCTGCAGCATCATCCTTGATGGATCTGCGATAGGCACAAATTGTCAAATTTGGTCCGGAGAAAACCGTTGGGTGCACGATGAGGAATCACTTTACCCATTAAAGATTATGGTATAGTGTGGGTTTACGGCACACACTGTTATTAATCTCTCTTTCTTTGAAACTCTTAACAACAGAGGCATTTTGAGACATGCACAATTAACGGTACACGATACCGTATCCCACTGGGGTCAACCAAAATTATTCCAGATTGATGAGGGTGGTTTACATGGAAGTATGATATTTCTATGCGGATGGTGCTTCACCTCATATTGACAATAATGCCAAACAGCTCCAGAACCTTCGCAGAAAAGCAATTATCAGTCGCCATTTTCCACATTCCTTGCCTCCCGACCTAACTCCAGCATTATACACAAGTTGAGAAAAATTACTAACAGCAGTGCTCTAATTATGCAATTGTCTGTTTTCGCTTGTATTGTTTACAAATGGCTATAATTTATTCAAAAAAATTCCTAATTATAATTTTTGGGCCTATTTTCTCATAAATATACCGTACTTTCTTCAGTTCCGTATATTTGCAATCTTGCGGATAATTAAAATTTCGTTCGGAATTAATGCGATTAATTAATAATTTACACGGACTCTCCGACGTAAGCAGGAAACAAAAATAGTTATTCACCTCTAGCAGTTGACTTCTTTTTCTTTAAAAAAACAATGAACTTAATTACTCTGATAAAAACATTACACTATAACCAATGGTATAATTTTTTTCAATAATTACTCATTTAAAACTAGAGGACGTTTGTATACTTACTTTCTGGTCGAATTCTTTTGTCGTATTTACTAGAATCCGAAAGAACATCCAAGAGTTGCTTGTCATTTCCTTCATAGGAACTACTGAAAAAAAAAAAAAAAAAAAATCTCTAAGATATACTGAGTTGATATCTGAAACAACCAGTGCGTTTCAAAAAAAATAATAATAATAATAAACATTCAACGTATTAAAATATACAAAAAAACTACTTAATATTTAAAAAGCAATACCCGTTGTTGTTTTTTTTTTTTTTTTTTTTGTTTTTAAGTTTTACCTGTTCCTCCAGAAACCTGGTCACTGGAAGAGGAAAACACCAAACACCAATGACTCAATGGAAACAATTCATAGGAGCATTCAGAATCAAATACTGTAGACCCAAACAACCCTCATCTTATTATTCGAAGTGTGCGTGAGTTTAACCTATCTAAGGTAGAGGGAGAGCTTTTGGCATCTAGGCAAAAGGGTACTGCGAAAAAAAGATATAACTATATCTGTAATTTGTAAACGACAAAAACAACTTCTTTCATATTTTGCTATGGAAGATTCACTTTGTTAGTGTAACGATGTTGATTGACTGTATGATTCCAGTGGACTAGAACATAAACCAGACGAGTGGAAGCTTTTATTGACTCTTCGAAATTAATGCTAAAAGATATCCTGCTCCACAATAGAAACAAAACATACATACATCTATAGTCTATACCAATCGATTATGCTGTCCACATGAAAGAATCCCACGAGAACATGGAACTTTTCTTACGAAAAGTATATTACGATAAATATATGAGGCATACCGTAAAGATTTCAGAGTTATCTGTTTCCTTTTAGGTCTATAATCTGGCTGTACAAAATGTTGATGTTTGTTGTGCGAGTGGAACAGTTGAGCGAAAACCATTGGTTATAGAACTAGAAGTTATAACGTTATAGAATTAGCCCTTTGGATGAATCTTGTGCCAAAAAAGAAAAACCATCTATAAGTCAGTTTATCGAAGAAACATTTTTTTACCACTGCTTCACATAATTTCGTAAAAGCTACGGACAGAAAAGCGATGTCAAAATTATATCTTCTTTTCTTTCTACATTTATAACTAACCCTTTCACGTACTAGTGATCTCAGAATCAAAGAAGATGCATTCGTCCGTCTGCATTCGATCGATTACTGAAAGTTGAGCAGTTTGAAAGAGTTAAATTCTTCAGAACTGCAAGCTTGGAAATCCTTCTGAACATCTTAGAATTCCTTCGTGAACATTGTCTGGGCAACAAAAGAACAAACAACTATTAACAAACAAATGAAATAGGCTCTGCATGTGACAAAATAAAAGGCAAAACAAGAAAACAATTAAGTCTAAGAATTAAAAAACCGCCCAATAAATTTAGAACAGTAAACATCTCATTGATTAGGTAACATTACAATAAAACTTTGCGCTTTGCAACGTGGTTATGAGCAATCACCAGGATTCGAACCCAGGCCATTTTCATCCCTGTGAAAAAAAGCCTTGGTTCGAATCCGATCTTCACTGGAGAAACTTTAATCAGTTTTTTTTTTTTTTTTTTTGGCAACATCGCCAAGTTAATTGGTCATAGAAAAGAATCGCATGGTTTTATCTCCTGGAAAATTAAAGCTTTTTTTTTTAGACCAGAATTAAAATTAGTTTGCTGAACAAATTGTCATACTAAGTATACAGGGTGTTTCAGTTAAACGTTTCAGAGCTTCTAAGAGGGGTAGGGTACATCCTGATAACTCGAAATCATATAGCAATGTGGGGTCGGAAATGCTTTCCTGAAGCGGTGTTGTACACAGAAGCACCATAAAGAAAAGAGACCGTAAGTGAGAAATCGTTTTAATAATACATGAAAAGAAGCAAAAGGTACATGGATTAAAGTAAGTGTTCGAAGTTTCTTCAACCTCGTATTGCTTTCGCACAGTGGTACCTTGGAAAATGTGCTACAAATCCCCTTTTTCCTGCTGAAGTGTTGTTTTCCGATGAGGCATCCTTCACAAGGGAAGGAATTTTCAACACGCATAACGACCATATCTGGGCGGTCGAGAACCCGCATGCAATACGACGTCGTGCAGCACAGATTCGATTTTCGGTCAATGTATGGGCCGGTATTATGGGAGATCACCTCATCGGACCTTACCTGTTACCGTGTCGTCTAACCGGACCTATCTACTTGATCTTTCTGCAGCAAGTATTGCCACAACTTTTGAGAGATGAACAGATTTCTGCATCGACGCAACAGACAATGTGGTTCCAACACGATGGAGCCCCTGCCCATTATAGCGGAGATGTTCGTAACTACCTGGATGTCACATTTGGTCAACAGTGGATCGGACGTGGTGGTCCCGTGCGTTGGCCTGCTCGGTCACCCGACCTATCATGTCTTGATTTTTATTTCTGGGGTCATATGAAATCGCTAGTTTATGACACCCCTGTTGACAATGCTGAGGAGCTGGTTGCAAGAATCGCAGTAGCTGCCGAAGAAATTCGAAATTCGCCTGGAGTATTCCAGAATGTTCGGATGTCCATGCGTCGGAGATGTGAGGCGTGCATTGTAGCCCGTGGAAGAAACTTCGAACACTTACTTTAATCCATGTACCTTTTGCTTCTTTTCATGTATTATTAAAACGATTTCTCACTTATGGTCTCTTTTCTTTTTATGGTGCTTCTGTGTACAACACCGCTTCAGGAAAGCATTTCCGACCCCACATTGCTATATGATTTTGAGTTGTCAGGATGTACCCCTGTTGACAATGGGGTAAACGTTTCAGAACTTAGAAGTTCTGAAACGTTTAACTGAAACACCCTGTAGACATAGTTTTCAGAAACTGGACATTACAGCTAACATGGAATGGCCAAGAATAAAAGTTCCGGATCTCGCCACCGGTAGGTATATTCTTTATTCATTACAAATATTGTCCAAAGTCGTAATACGAAAGATATCCGAAAGGCCAAATTCAAGGTATAAATCAGAATTTTGGCAAGTTCATGAATAGCAGGCGTTTCTAACTCAACTAGTGAGTTAAGGCTGAAGAAGTTGTAAAACTGACGACGCCCACCCCCTAACATAAACAGCGATGTGGCTATGCTACGGGAAATCCTTAACTTATCACTCTTCTAAACAGGTCTATTAGGAAATCCCAAACAGTATTAACAAAGTTTGATAATTCTGTTTGGGATTTTTTTTTTTTTAAGTTTGATAGTTAAAAATAATGTATAAAAATTAAAATAATGTATTGAAAAGTGATCATTTGGTACAGAGTATGAGCCTCAAGCAGTATATAATACTGTTCATGCAATTACACAGAACATTTTGATTACGAGTCACATTTACAGATTCAATAAAAAATATGGACCTATAAAATATGGACCAGATGTGAGCCCCTTCACGTTTGTCCGTGAAAGGGGCTCACATCTGGTGAGTATGGGCTTGGCACACTCAGGGTCCTGAGCTGGATATCATCATTCTTTTCTTTTTTGGTGATTCCTTTCTACTTCTGACTCTTGTTTTCTCTCTCTCTCAGGGTAATTCAATTTTTTTTTTTTTTTTTTTTTTCGGCTGGTGCAGCATAAGCCTCAGGCTTCCTTGCACCATATGGCTAATAATAATAATAATAATAATAATAATAACACGATCATCATGTCAACCACAGGTATAGTGCCAAAGACCCTACATAACGGCCTAGCAGCAATAGGTCTCCCCCAGCGAACACCTACAAGGAACTCCAGAAAGTCGCAGTCCTGAACACCTGTAGGATAGTCAGAGAGTTCCTCGACCAACAGTAACACCAGACATAACAACAACCACCCTGTGTATTTGGTAGCAATACCCGTCACGAGGTAGAACCCCCAATCAGGGAGAAATAATATAAGAGCAATAATAATAATAATAATAATAAAGAGCTGCTCTCACTGTAATTCATGGATCGGTGAGTGAATGGGCATCGTCTAGCGATGAAAATCTCATTTTAGGTGTGGGCTGCTTACTCCTTTAGCTAAAATATCTGATACTCCGTAATCTAAAATTAATAATCATGTGGATGTTCGAGGACATCTCAGTAAGACTTATTTTCAATGCTTTCGCTATCATGAAAACGCCCCAGTAAATTCCCAACAAACATGTAGCCTGAAAATGCATTTTAAGCCTCCCACTGACTTTCAGCAGTAGCGTGCAGCAATGCCAACTAAATTTCCTCCTACGTTATATAGACTAACATTCTTACTCGCTAATGATTCATACTTGAAGAGAAGTACAACAACAAATAATAAACTCATTAACAAAACGAGATCTTACAACAAACTGCTGTTAATCCTCCAGTACAGTTTTTGTTGTTTGATATCAGAACTTGTTTTATTTAGTTCTTTGCTTTTTCAGTAGGTGGCGAAGCACACATGGAAGTAACGAAGAGAACTGCATAATTTATTGCGGTTTAGATGTAAATAGTAATTAGAGTAGTTGTCGTTATTCGGAAATCTGATGCCTTAGAATTTAGAATTCAAAAGCAACACGGAAGGCCATGATAAATAATATAAAGGCCCATAGTGACGTGACTGTCCCATGTATATGCAGCATTTTTTAGCATTTCAAAAATTCATAGGTGGATCAAATTTTTAAAATACATAATTCCATAGAAAGAGTTGGAACTATTCTTTTTTTTTTTTTTGCTCAAAAGGAAGCAATAATTTATTTTTGAACACCAAAGACAGATTTCTGGTAAAGTGCTCATCATATTTGTGCTATGAATAATGCGTATTAAAACGATTTCATGCGACTGCCTTGGTACTGACGTGTGAGAGCGCCAGTTTACGGAGTCTCATTTTGATCCGGGGGCACCATCTAAGTTTTGTACACTTGGCCATACTCTATTAAAAAAGAAAGGCGCTCGATACCAAGGTGGTTATTTATGACCACTGTCCTTCAGAATGCGGAAAAGACCTGGATTCGAATCCATTTAAGCATTTATTATTATTATTATTACACCATGGTCGTGTTAGGCGAGGATTATAATGTTTTAACCCGGTCACCCAGCTTTTCATCAAGAAAAACAGGCAAACTGGCAATACACTGACACCTCACAGCTTTAGTAACTTGGCACAAAAACGAAACACTTAGTACTGTATTTTATTTTACAGATATTAAAACTATACCAATATACTATAATGCAATATTACATTCCTTTACTTTATTGAAATTATTATTATTATTATCTATTTTCATAAGGGCATCTGAAAAATACACATTTTAAAAATTAAGTGTTAAATTGTTCATATTATCAACATGCTGCTTTCTTCAGAATGAAGAGGAATCTAAGCCGGTAAGAACCAAAGTTGTGTAGGTCAAATTAACACTCAAGTTTGTTGTTGTTGTAGGGCAGAGGTTCCCAACCTTTCTCGGTTCACGGCGCCCTTAGTGTCCCAGTAATTTTTTCACGGCATCCCTAGGACAAAATAAATACCTAACACAGTGATTTTCGATCTTTTAATATATACCTATATAATAATTTTATTCTTTATATAGAGGTACTAAATAAAGATCAATTATAGATCATCACAAAATTAAAAAGATACGGTACAGTGGATATTGTACTGTACCCTTTAAAATGTACCCTTTTATAATGAAATAAATATATAAATTTCAAAATAATAATAATAACTTTAAGTAACTTAAACCCAAATCACACGGTACCCCAAGAATGTTGTTGCGGCACCCTTGTATGCCGTGGCACCCCGATTGAAACCACTGTTGTAGGGTTTAGGGGCATCAGCAACTTAGGCAATATTGTGCCGTATATGATATCTGTAAATTGCGTTTGTTCTGTGGTTGATTTCTGTTTGTTGGGGAAAAAAACCCAAGTTACCGACATAAAAAAACCATGCTACCCTTTTTCACAACGTGGCCGAGTTAGTCGTGACCGACTAACTCGGCTACGTTGTGAAAAAGCCCATAAAAATTCTTCAAGTCATCGACGCGATTCGAATCTTTTCCACACGTGTGGGGAGGCCAGCGATTCTACCACCAGTGCTACGGACGAAGGCACTCTTTCAAGTATTTTAGTGTTTTTAGTACCTCACCACAGAAAAATCAAGATACACGATGTATCTTTTAGTAGCTGTCATTGTTATAGTAAAAGAGTTGAAATGTCATAGATTACTAAAATTGAAAACATGTTTTCTAAATGGAAAAAAATTACTTAGGCCACTATCGTATTTAAGATTTATAAAAATGCATGAATTAAATATAACACTTAATTTTTAAGTGAAATAAGAAGTATGTGTATTAGTCATTCTACCTCGTAAGCACGAGGCCTTTGCCCTTAAATACTTTATAGTGAAATACGAAGATAAATAAACCAATTAGAAAGTACTGAGACTTTATCAGTAAAAATATTTTTGAATAGAAGAGAAAGGAAAACACAACGTAACTAAATTTTTCGGATGACTTTTAACCCATTCTTCAGGTAAGTCTAAAGTTCCCTCATCTGCTTCCTCAGTTAGTGTGACAGAGAAGAGGAATAAATGGCAAGAATTTCATCCTATTATTTTTCTTCAACTTCGTGACTGGTTGTTCAGTTATGTATTTTTCGTTTGTGATAATTGGCAACGATTTTAATAGCTTATAAATTCAAATGCTAAACCAAATATTTTCTAAATTGAAAATTTATAAAACTTTATACAGGACTTAAAAGAGTCCCTTTATAGAGGACTTAAAAAGGACGCAATTTTTTATACAATTTATTGCATCTTTAACAGTGGCGAAACTAAGCAATTCTAGTTAGGTTGCACATTATATATACAGGGTGTCTCAAAAATATTGGTACAAACGTTTAGGGGAGGTAGGTAACATCTAAAGGAATGTGAATCGCGTAGGAACCCATAACCGGACACGTCACGGGAAAGTAGTAGCAGAGGCACAAGAAACAGAAATGACACAAAACAGTAGAAGAAGAAAATCTTTATTGTACAGTAAAGATACAGATACAATAATGTGCCCGCCACAGCCAGGAGGCCAGGGGCTTGACAATGATATAGGGTAATATAAAAATATGTACAGTATAAAAATTTGTGCAGTATAAAAGATTACATAACAATTAAAAACGTAGCATTAGCCATTCAATAGATATGAGTATGTACATAGTTATGAGGCAGACAGTACACCAAGGTACGTACACATTCATATGTACAAAGCACATATTTAAGCATATTCACACAAGTCAGAATATTTCACAGTGCCAAATTGATGTTCGGTATTGCATTTTCTTGTGAGACAGTTCGTCGATTTGCCTGCGACGTGCCGTTATGCGCCTCATAGGAGATAGCAGATGGAGATATCAGTATGAGTCGACATCAGGGGCCAAACAAAAGGGGAACAAGTTCGGCCAACGAGCGCCTGTAATTTCTGCAGGTCAACTCCGATCATTAGCAGGGCTTGTACTGTAGGAAGTACTTGTCCAGGTAGGAATCTATCACTGATCTTCAGCCTGTTCCGTTGTAGCTGAAGAAGAGGGGTGGCTCGTAAGGAAGGAAGTGGAACATGCCACTGGCATATATCCCAGAAGTCAGGGGAGTTGATTTTGCCAACCAGCATTTTGACTGTGGTCACAGTTCTCCTCATGCTGAATATTTGAGGCAGCCGCGGGATTTGGAGTTGGTCAGCCATGCTGGTGGTCCTCTGCTGAGGGGGGAGTCGATGTTTGTGGGTTGCCCACTTCAATATCCAGTATTCACTGGCGAAGATGGGCTTCATGAGAGAAGGTACTGCGGATGCCCATATTTCAGAGGCATACAGAAAGGTAGGATACACAATGGTTTCCAGATATCCGATTGTGGTTCTTGGGTCCGTAATTAGTGACAAACATTTATTTGACATAATATTAACAGTGGAGTACGAGATGGATGCATTTCATGATGTTACAACAGATGCTCGAAGGTTCCACCATGAGACGCGATGCATGCGTGACACCGACGCAGCATGGATTGGCGGACACGGTCGAACACACCTGGAGTTTCTTTGACAGTAGCAGCAGCGCAGACGAGTCTCGCCACGAGATCCATTTCCGTCTCCACAGGCGATTCATACAGAGGCTGACGAAAATGAAGACAGGTGAAAGAAACATGCTGCCAGTCTTCTGGGCTGCCTCAGTTACAAAGGGAGTGTCATATATGTCAGAAGACGAAAATCGGAGGCATACCATCCTGACTGCATAACACCGACCGTAAAGTTCCCCGCCGGTCAGATGGTCTGGGGATGCATAAAAAACAAAGGATGGGACGAATTAAGTTTATTAACGGAACGGTGAATGCAGAAACCTACACTGCTATCTTGGAGGAGTGCCTGAAACCTGTTATTAGGCATCACCACTGCATTTTTCAACAGGACTCAGCACTTTGCCACACAGCAAAACTGGTAAGTTTTATTCTATTTAGATTTAACGATGAGTTTGTCTTCTTGTCTCACAAGGCTTAAAGCATACATACATCAATAAAGATTGGTGTATGTTTTGGTGTTTTCCCTCGTTTTTCTCCCTTAAGGTGCAGTCATACCTCAGAAATGCTGGCATTACAGTATCGGACTGGCCCGGCAACAGAGTACATTTGAACCCTATTGAAAATTGCTGGTACATAATGTCGTCT
Source organism: Mastigoproctus giganteus (assembly GCF_048544385.1). Taxonomy (NCBI): domain Eukaryota; kingdom Metazoa; phylum Arthropoda; class Arachnida; order Uropygi; family Thelyphonidae; genus Mastigoproctus; species Mastigoproctus giganteus. Next base: position 76,667,165 of record NC_143588.1, read on the forward strand.
AAAATTGCTCAGAAGAAGCCAACAAGTAAGATTCAGCTGCAGGAGAGCCTTGTAAGGGTGTAGTACCAAGAAATTGGGCAACCGTATATCCAGAAGTTGATTAACTTTATGCCAGATCGTTGCAAGGCTATAATTGCAGCTCGAGGAGGAACAACAAAATACTGAGGACTTATTTTGCTGATTTACAGTACATAATACTATTACGTTAACTTGTCATTTCAGTTTGTACGCATAAATGCAATAAAATGTATGTTTGGTTGTCATGATTGCCATTTGCATGATTTCTCATATTTCTATTAATTACGCATTTCACCCTTTGGGAAGATATTTATGGCAATTAGGTATATCAAGTGGAGTCTTTTTATTGTATTTCATTAACAGAGATATATATCCCATCTAACAAATGCATTTCGAACATTTCTGCAACCCACAATGCAGCGCAAAACATATTATTTGCAAAATTCACAAGTGATGCAGTTTTTTTTTTTTGTCCGCCACTGTATATAGAGTTTGAACTGACTTGCACAATATGGAATTCTGAGAAATCAAGTGCTGTTTGAAACACGAAAGAAGCTGTTGTTGTTGTTTTGGTTTTTAGGAGCATTAGCAACTAAGGCCATATTGCTCCGGGGATATGCGGTGGTCATTCCCTGACCTTTCCGTATTTGGTGGGCACGGGCTCGAACTCCGGTCTAATTAAGAAGCGTGTGCTCCTCCTGCCCACCTGGCTACGAAGGCGCCACGAAAGAAGCAATAGTAAAGTTAATGTGCAATGAGCCACGGAGAATAGGAGTTCCAGGTCATTTGTTCTTTGCATGATGGCAAAATCTCGTTTCTTAGGCATGTTGCAGGTGCATATAGTCCGTTCAATAGAGGAAACTGCAGTGGAGAGTAGATCAACTTTGACTTTGCATTTCTTGTAAGCAGCATTGTTTTTGGGGGGGGGGGAAGGGGGTGGCGCGTGTCTACTACTTCAGTCATAGCGTGCAGTTCATATTATTCATAGTGTATCATATTGGTAAGTGTGTGTAGGGCAAATGAGTGTTTTGAAGGCTGAAAAACCTGCAATAATTCATAGGGAAATTTTGCTCTGCCTGACTAACTACAACTTTAACTGAAGAGATTTTTTAAGTTACTCCAGTCAATAATGATGAATAACAAACCCACGAATGTCATTAGCATTAGCATTAGTTGAGGCATATGATGCAAGGAAGCAAGCTTATACAGCATCAGCCAAAAAATGCTTTCCCATTTCTCCCATCCGGTGACTCCAAATGTTTGTCTAGTTCAGCCTTAAATTTATTTAAGCTATCAACTTCCACAACAGATGGAAGTCTGTTCCAGCAATCAACTACCCGCTCGATAAAGGCAAACTTCCGCACATCTATTCTTCAACTGTCGTTCCTCAATTTAAATCTATGCCCCCTCAGGTTCTTAATCTGAGCAAGCCGAAGAACCCCATCAGCACTGAGCCTGCCCAAACCATTCAAGGCCTTATACACCTCAATAAGAACACCTCGCAGGTGCCTAGTCTCCAGATGTTGAAACTTGCAGAACTTAAGCCTCTCTTGGTAAAAGCATCCCTTTCTTCTTCTCACCAATCTTGTTGCCCTTCTCTGTACTCGTTCTACAGGTCATGGAGGACTTTTCCTTACAGAAAAGTAAGGAAAGGGAGATCCGTTTCATAGTCACCAGGTTTGCCAATTGGACATATTTTTAGACTTATATAAGAGACAAGGTCTTCATTGATCCAGTCCGTAAATCAGTTTGAAGAAGAACTAGTCCTTGCTGTTAATTAAAATAATTACTAAACAAATATGTGCCGGCTTCGATTCTAAATAAATAAATAAATTTTCTGAATGGCCAATACGATAGGGTCAGAAGAATTTCCATCTACAGTACATAAATTATTAAAAGGTTGTTTATGCGTGGGTAATGCACTTCCGTCATTTCTACTACCCAGGTAGTATGCATGCATCGTTTAATTATGGAAGTGCATTACCCAAGCATAAACAACTTTTTCATACTCTTAGACATTTAGTCAAGAAATATATTTACACAGATTATTATTGTTAACAGTGGAAAATATGTTTCAGGGATATCATTTAGATTTGAACACAGCTTGTGAAAACTATAAGCTGATAACTTTAGTACAAATCTTTGTTGAAATGGAAGTCTGTACACAATTACCAGTGTAAGCAAAATGAATAATATCAAGGGAACCTTTTCGTGTGGGGTAGAATGAATATTATACTCTTATTACCTTTTCATGTGGTGGGAAACAATGGCATTTTCTTCAGTATAAATTTTTAAACTACAATTTATTTTCGGAAACATCCAGTATATTTTTGCTTAATGTTACTTGAAGGGTATTTCTCTTGCATTTCATGCATCAAATATAGAGTTCAAAATGTTAAATAAAAAATCAAATGTGCAGAGTAACAGAAAAATATTTATAATGGCATACACACACACACAGGACCTTTGACAGATAGCGGGGAGGTAGAAGTTCCCAGTTTTGGGAAACTTAAAAGTGGTAAAAGTTCTAAAAATCATAAATAATAAACAAGTTATTTAACGGTATTTTACATTTCAGGGAGTCCGATTTTTTCTTAAATTAATTATTTTTCTCTGTAATTAATAGAAGTGAAAAGTAAATACAGTTATCTTCTTATCAATTAATTACTAAGATTATAACTTTATAGAACACTTAATAAATAAAACTGTATAGTTTTATGTTTTCTAAACTTGACTGTTTAGTTTAATTATAACTGTGTAATATTTATTACTCTTCTCACATATACTTTTAATCCTCATTTATACACACACACGTGTGTGTGTGTGTGTAAAGGTACGTATTCCTTTATCTTTAGTCCTCCCCTCCCTTTTCTTTTCGGTGTTTCTTTATTTAACTACTGGTTTTTGCTGTTCAATTCTGCTGACATTTTAATTTTGATATGTAACTTAATTTACATTACGCATGTATATATACAGTATTCACAAGCAACACTACGTGCAGGAGCATTACATAACAATACACACGAAGCATGCACGAATTTGTCTAAAGCTAACAATATTGGTCACGGTATTGTGGATGGTGTACTGTATCAATGTCGCGATATTTCACATTATTTTTGCATTAAAGCTACATTTAATCTATGAATTTCTATTTGTCCGATTTTAATAAAATTTTGGATGGCTCGACAAATCTTTCTTTCTAAAAAAAAAACTAAATAAAATTTCATGAAATCTTTCCACAGGAAGTAAAGTTGTTACATGCGGACGACGGGACAGACAGACAGACAGACGGAAGGACATGCATGAAGAAAATAGGCGCTTAGCGCGCATATATATCTTTCTATACATTAAAATAATTTTCCTCCTAGTGATATTTATTCAGCCAATGGGAGAAGAGAGATGTGGGTAATGTGACAAATACTAAAATACGTAACAGAAGCTTGTTTTACTGTGGTAAAACAAGCTTCCGTTTAAGCGTGATCACGCGCTATGTTTATCTAACATGACCACGCGGTACCATTTTTGATTTCCACTTGTAACGTATTTATGTATTCATAACAGAGGAAGAGACATACACAGTGTCGAAAGCTTCTGTAAGTATTATTTTACTTTATCAAAAGAAGCGAAGCCCTCTAGTATATATATATGCAAACGCACATAAAAATGAATAACTAGGATCGAAAAAGGGGGGAAGAGACTTCAGTGGATGAATTTGTAACCCAAAAATTAGCAAAGTTGATTATTTCTTTTATAATCATAGTAAACTCTAGGTCTTTCGTATAGTAATAAAAAATATAGGTCCTCATCACCTTAATAAATACCGGGTAAAGCAAGATTTTCAGAAAATATAACGCCATACATGACACTGAGGAAAACTCCGGAGGTAAAAAAAAAAAAAAAAAAAAGTGCTAGTACAATTTTCATAAATATTTCGCACCACATTACCGGATGGGATGACAATTCTTTCACTATTGATTACAGTGTGAACTTTAATTAAAAAGATCAATGGCGAGCTCACTGTCTAATAAAATGGCGTGGTTTAGTACTGATGCTGGGAACTGCTTATCTACATTGCTTTTCACTAGAATTATAGTAGCATCTGCAAACCACCCTGGACTGGCGAATTGTGTACCAAGTTATTTTCGTTAACAGTTCATTTGCATGATATGATTTCTCATCCCCAATTCCTTTTAAGAACTTTGTTGATCAACGTGGAAACAGTATTGATTATTTTGTTTGGCCTTATAACGCTGCGAAGTTCACAGACTTGTTCTAGATAGGTAGCTACTATAAAAGCATTTCACGTTCTTTCTTCTCAAACAAATCGTTCATTATTATCTTTATTTTCTCCTAAGAGACACCCAGTTACGGTGTTGACCAGGGAACACAAACAAACATAAATTATACATATTATCACTTATAATTTATACATATCGTAATACTCTTATACATATTATTGTCGTATTATAAGTTATTTTTACATTCAAAGCATAATTTGTAATTTTACGAGAAATTAAAGAAATATTTAACTATGTTTACATCTACACGACTGTTTACAGCAAAACAGCATAAAATAACAAATATAACAGAAGTGCCAGTGCGAAAATAATACAGTATGATGAGTATGATTAGGGTTGCCAGATTTCTATGACTGGATTAAAGGACACTCAAAAATAATTAATGCTACTACTCTCCAACTCTCACTCCATCACTTTCCATCGCAAAAAAGGAGAACTGAATGATTTTTTAGTTAATAATTAAACATTTTGTTTATATTTTTCATATTTTGGTTTAAAAATTATGGTTTTCATATTGACTATAAATATTTGCAAATTTTAGTTTAATTTAGAATTTAAAATATTCCCCATAGAAAACTATGGTAAACCATGGTTTTCTATGGGGAAGGATATGGATTGATATATAAGGACAATGAACGATATGGATGATATAAAAAGCATGAATTAATCCAAATATTTTAATGCAAGTTTAGTGCATTAATTGATATCAAGCTAAAGTAATTTTAGGTAGGTGAAAAAAAGCAAAAAAATAAAATAAATAAATAACGTACTGGTTTAATAGCTAGAAATCATTCACATTGAACATATTTTGTACTACTTCGCGCAGCCTTAAGAACTTCGGTATCATTTTTAATTCTCTCAGAAAAATCTAGACAATTATCTTTAAAATTGAAGGAGATCATTGGTTCGCTTTTTATGAATGACACTGAATATCTATTTCGCTCATCCCTCCACTTCGAGTTCGTTACACTAAAAATCCTTTATGAATTTGCCGAAGTCCTCAGCACTGAAAAAAACATACGAAAGAACCTTGAAAATATTTGAAAGCTTAAAATTAGCACTTTTCAAAACGAAATGCCATTGACTCGAACAAGTTTTAAATTTTTCAGAGGTCGACAATGGCAGCAGATTTAGTTCTTCCACATGATATTTTTGGTGCAATTTTTGAATAATTGTAAAGTTTAGAGTTCCATTTCATGCTACAATCTAATGAGTTATAAAAATGGTGACGCTTAATTGAATGATAAATATCAGTTATTTCAGCTGCAGTAACTAAATCCTCTTCTTTCGTATTCTTTTTCACAAGAAATCTATCAAGAAGTTTTGAAAATTTGCCGATTATGAGCTTGTGAGTCGTTATGCTAAGTAACTGCTAAGTTGCCCATATAACCAACTTTAAATACATTTCTGCATAGCAGACAACTCGCTTAATGAGGATCATTTGTTGAAGCTAGCCATTCGTGTTCTTGCTCCCAATTTTTGTTATAAGAACAAAGCCTCTTCTTCTTTTTTGTGGGAAATTCCATTTTTGATGGCTAAAAAATATGTTTTCAAAATATGTTTGTATATAACATGAAATATATAGGTGCCTATAAATGAAATAGATAAATGTTTGTAAAGTTATAGGAAAACAGTTTAAACAAAGCCATTGAACTTCATATTATACAAAGCGATTTTCCCGATACCTATGATTTTATTAATTATCTATCAGTCGCACGATTTTCGTGAAAATTAGATCATGGCCACACAGGTGCAAGTTTTTATGCTTCTCAGTGGCTGATTTTGCATTTGAGGGTTTTTTTAACATATCCCCTTGTTAAAGCTTTGAAATTAAACCGTAATTTTTGTCGATTTGGGGTGGGCCCTGCGCATGTGGGGTCCGAAGCGTAAGCCTCCTACGCCTGTGCAGAAATACGCCACTGCCATTACGAGGCACAGGCATTGAAAAATGAAAATAAAGGAAAAATTGCGTCCTTTCTCGTTTCAATAAAGGACAAGGACAGTTTGGCTAAAATTAAGGATTGTCCTTTGAAATAAAGGGCGTCTGGAAACCCTAAGTATGATACACATTCAGTTTGTTTTCCCAAATGCATTACACTATTCATTTTCTGCATTCTGTTTTCTTCTGTGGGCTTGCTCGCAGCATTTATAAGTGGAGTAACACATTCTGATAAACTTCCGTCCTGTAGTTCTTCTCTGTGCAAAGCCTTTCTGGGTCTACTTGGGGATCGTTGTAGATCTTGATAGAGTTGGACGGAAAAAATCGCTGCAGACTTCCCAGCTGCGTGTGCCCTACTAAGTGGAGGTGATGGCGTTTTATTCGCCCACCTTTGCATTATGTGAGGCGAAGTCAGCAAGTACTGTATTCAACTTTCGGTAAGTCGAGTCTCCCAGTCAGTAGTTTCGCGTGTGTATTAGAATGTTTTTTATGATGATAGTGTGTGTCCACGGTGTGACATCCAAGTTCGCATATAAAATAGCCCTTGAGACGGTAAATGGCTGCGCAGTAATCCTGTTTAACCATCTCAGGACCCAGTACTCTAATCCTAGGAAAGCTTTGATCGTAATGTCCGGGGAAGAGGACCACATCTGAGATGAGTAGAGAGGGATAGGTATGATGCATCTTAAAATGTATTTCTTAATAAGGTCAAGGTTCCTAAAGCTCACCAGCTCCTGTCTGGAAGTCCATAGTGTTACATACGTTTTTTTCTTTACATGCTCGAAATGTGGTATGAAATTCAGGTTTTCGTCCCATTTCAGACCAAGATCCACATGTATCTGAACTTCTTTGACCTCGGTTCCATTCACGCGGATTGATATGTGGTTTTTAATTATCTTGTTGGTGAAAACTATCTGTGCCGTCTTGTGTTCATTTAATTGGAGCCCAGTGCAATTGCGGTATTCCTCCAACTCGACGATTTTCGAATTTGCTTCATTGTTGCATTGCAAGGCTGTCTTCTGATCGTTCGAGGTGATGAAAAAATTAAGTCGCCTGCATAAACGACAAATTGTTTTTGATTTTGGGCCAGGGAAGGATGTAGTCCTGCCCCAAAGAGCGTAGCAGAGAAGATGCCACCTTGAGGTACTCCCTTGTTGAGCTGGTAGGTCGCTTTTGGAAGTTCCGTTAATGGCAGTGATTTGTCTCTCCCTCAGCGTGCTAAGACGTGTCCAGTTATGGAAATATTCCTGTAAGGTGATATTAATAGCCGAGATGGAAATACTGTCAAAAGCGGATGCAACGTCTAGGAAGACATAGTGGCATAGTGTTTTGTGAAAGGAGCCACCTGTGGTTTCCCACATCTGCACCATGGTACTTTGTGAAGAAGTACAGAATCTCTGTAAAAGCCAGAAAAAGTGTAATATCTGGTTTCTGCCAGAGTAGTGTTATGTTTTGTTGTTGTGTCTCTGGCTGCTCGGCCGCAGAGCCCCTAGTGGTTGCCCGCCACCACCACTGGGAGGTGAGCCAGGCTGCCCATTATACTCTGGCTGGAATTGCTGTCTGAAGTTAAGGGCATGTTGGATTCGAAACAGTCTACATGAGATTCGTAGTAGTCAATCTTTGTGTGATCGCTGAATGGAGGTACTCAGGTCTATGATCGAAGCGGTGATGGTATTTAAGATCCATTTCTCATATATTTTTTTAAACTAGCATCCAATTGCAGTAGGCCTGTAGTCTTTGGCGGATTTAGGATTTCTATTTTTGGCAACAGCTTTATTGCTAAAATACATATTCCCCTAAGTGGTCTTCACTTAAGATTTTGTGGAAAATATGAAGGAGCCGGCCTATGATGTGTACGCTGCTGATCTTAATCATGAAGGGCGTGAATTTATCAGGCCCAATTGTGTGGCTTTATTCTGGAGGCTATTAACTGCGCCTTTAACGTCATCTTTAGAGATATTTATTTCAGAAAATTCTACATCGACCTCTGTTTTCGGGTTACACTCCAGGGAATTTTTTTAATTTGCTAATTGCTTCTCGGATTTTCTGTGTTGGCCTCACTTTCAACTTGATTTTCTGCCAGAGGAGTTCCAAAGATGGCTTGGGTCCTCAAAAGATGTGCTCGGGTATTACATCACTTCGTCTTTTCTTATTAGATATCCTTCTTCCTTTTTTTTAAATGCAATCGTATTATGTTACAATGGACTTGCCGTTTCATTCGAATGAACTGTGCTCTTGCTTGTTTATACTGAATATAATCATGTGGATGTTCAGATTTTTCAATTTTCTGAGTAGTTTTTGCTTGTTCTTGAAAGCATATTTTAATTGTGGACTAAGCCATTCCTTCTTCCTTCTTCTTCTTCCTTTTTTTTAAATGCAATCGTATTATGTTACAATGGACTTGCCGTTTCATTCGAATGAACTGTGCTCTTGCTTGTTTATACTGAATATAATCATGTGGATGTTCAGATTTTTCAATTTTCTGAGTAGTTTTTGCTTGTTCTTGAAAGCATATTTTAATTGTGGACTAAACCAGGGATTTGCACGATCGGAAATTTTAATGTGTTTTGATGCCCTCCTCAAGAGCAATATAGTGAAGTTATCCGAGAGTGTGTCTAAGGCAACCGTCTACGGAGAGTTGATAGAGATTTTGCCAGTTGAAATTCGTGAGAAGTTTCAAAATTACATCTATTTTTATACACTCGGTTGATAAGATAACATCAGCGTTGCTTTTCCACTTCAAGTTCTCTTTTTGTTTACACGTCTGACTTCTTAGATTGGATTAAGAGAGGGATGTGATCTGAAGCGAAGTGAGTCATACCGTCAGCTAATCTGATGGCTTGGATATTTTAATATACCAATTCAAGGCGCTGTGTGTCTCCTGTGAGGGGCGTTCAAGTTATTATTATTATTAAATTCGTTTATTATTGTAGCAAATGTTTGCTTTCACCCCTTTTACACGGCCAACCAGAAGTTGTTTCAGCGAGAGGATTTCTATGGTATTATCCAATTCGCTCTTTGCATCTTTGTGCTTAGGAAGAGGCATATTCAAATCTCCCATCACGATAGATTCTGCATTTGTGTCCAAGTTTGTGACGAGCCATGTTAGGAGTTCATTTCTGGCCTCGCTGTCACGGTTGGGTGGAAAGTATAGAATACTAATTTGCAGGCGCTTTGCACCTACTTTGATAGTTGCCGAGACGGCTTCAAAATTTTCCGAGTGTGACCCTTGGTTTTTAACTACAAGAGAAATTATTCTTGTAGATTACTGCTCCTCTTTTGATCTCCCTTCCTCTTGCAACGCATTTGAAACCAAAACTGTCAGTCAGAACAACTAGCTGTCTATTATGTTGCAGCCAGATCTCTGTAAGGCAGATGAATTCATATTCCGAGCTTATTAGAAGGTTCTGCAAGATGTGAAGTTTATTAGCTACGCTGCGAACATTTTGTAGAAAAAGAGACACTTGCATATTTTCTTTCGAGTCGGGCGAGATATTCCTTAATTGCCACTGCGTTACTCTAGTTGAGGACCTTGTAGGATGTTCCCTGTAGCGTTTTACCACAATGCCACTGGGCCAAATGCTTTTGTCCAGTAATCATGCTTCGCAATTAATGGGACATTTTATGATTAATGGGTTTAACAGGAAGCAACAAACAGAAGGAGCAAAATAGAAACACTCCCTTCGCCCATAGCCGTGGAGTGTCTCACTTAGTGAGACAGAATCAATGTTAGAATCAATTTCGATCGGATCAAAATTTAATGACTGCGAAAATGGGTCACCGGTTGAGAATCACCACACGGAAGACAATCTTGTCAATATTAACTTATCCGTGAACGATGGTGCTTTCTCTAATCTTAATATAGTAAGAGTATAAATTTAACCTAGGGCAAGGCTCTCCCATAGCAATGTCCTTTCCAGCTTTTATTTCTGCCATTTACCGGTGTTTAACAGAAATTCCTGGTTCTGTTTGCTACCAGCTGCGCATAATAATTAGAACCACTCCAATCTACTGATAATTTTCTTAAGTGTTTAACGTCGTTTATTTGGGCTTCAAAATATCCACAGTCACGCTATTAGCTGCGAGAGTTTGAAGGACTCACGCAAGTGTCGCCTGAAGTCGAAATTACCATACCAAAACAACCTTCGCTAATAAGATTTATAACTTGCGCAAATGAGACAGTCATGTAGTGTTAAAGATATTTACGCTTGGCCTTGTGAAACTTAACCACTCACTCATATAACAGCCACTCACTGACTCAATCCTGCACTACACTAAAAAAAAAAAAAATACGCATTTCGTACATCTGATTCATTAAATAAATGGAATCAAGATACTGGTAGTGTTTATAACGCAGAATAACATGGTGAACCAGATAGAGTTACATTATTAATGCATTAAAAGATTTCCGGTATACTACTGGAAAATAAGAATTAGTAATGGTACAGCCTTGAAATACAACTTACAATAAATAAGCCTCGCATAAATTTTCAGGCGCGTTAGCATTTTTGCACGATGTGCCTATTGTTTTCACCATGTCCGACTGTCAGGCTGCATGTAATAACTGAACTCCCAGTGAATGGATTTTCATGAATTTTTATATTTCGCTCTGTTAGGAAGGTTTGTGAAACACTGGACATTGTTTGCTGGCGTGCTCTGGTTGGTGGAAGGAATGGACTATGTGGGAGATGTACAGAAACGGAATGCTCTCGGTTCGCACTTTTTTTATGTAAATCATGCATTACTATTATTTTCAAACGCACCTGAAATATAACGCACTGCATACGCTTTTTTTCCCCTATGAGGAGAAGAATGTTTAAAATGTAGCGCACCTTAAATAAATAGCTTTGTACAGTCCAATACACAGCCATCAGAAGAGAATCCTTTAAAAATGAACCGCTGTTGGCTCTTATGTTTAGTCTTTTTGGAAATGAGGATACCTATTCGAGGGTGTGAAACCATCCCATCCATCTCTGTGCCGCTAGTGTTCTAGAACGGTTTTAATAATTCACGCCTGATGAGACTGTATTAATTGGTCACTTTAGAAGGACCATTTTGAGCTATGTGCAACAATCTGTACAAAGACTTGCAAATCAGAGTGGTTGCTTGGTGTGCAGTGTGTGTGCTGAGAAGCGCTATTAAATCGTGTGGTCCAATTAGTGCTGAAATGGGGAAACGGACTTCCAACAGGCATGACTGTCGCTTCGTATCTAGCAAGTGGTACAGATAGGACAGCTACGCTTGTCGAATATTTTTTAACGAATGGAAAAATTCCCACAAAACATCTCTGTCAACAGATGCAACCGAGGTCAAAAATGAAAGGCGACAAAGAGATATAATAAATTAAATAATAAATAAATGTTCTGTTTATACTCCGGGACGACCACACGGTCAGAGGAGTTCGATATGTTTGACGTCTGGAGCGGATTATCAAGTGATACATGGTAATCGCCAAACATCCGAACAATTGATCTCTGCATTTAACGCCGGAACAAGCAAAGAATCCTAAAAGTAGAAGACCTTCAAGAAGCCATAGATCTCGGACATCACCAAAAAATACGGCTGCCTTGGCGTTAGGAATACAAAGGACGGACACAGGAGGAGGAAGGACTGAAAGCAAGTTATGTGGTCCAATGAGTCCCGATTTACGCTTTTAAGCGCCGATGGAACAGGGGCCATATAAAGGAAATCACACAAAACAGTGGAATCATCCTGTTGTGTCCTAACGGTACAGGTTGCTGGACGAGGTGTTATGGTGTGGAGTATGTTTCTGTTGCACCGCCTTAGTCCCCTGATACCGATGGATGACACCGTGAATGCTAGAGCACATCTGGACATTTCCGCATGATTTCTTCTATGGACAGGAGTACTTTCAGGACAATTAATCGTCCACCACAGATTTTCTGTGGTGGACGATTAATGAGAGATTTGAACCCGGTGTCCCACAATCCGACCAGTGCACATATAAAAGCACAAACATGCACTCAAGAAGTTATAACATACATTTATTATTTTTTAACTGTAGGTTGTTGCTATATTTAAGATTTCATTCGTAATCGCTGATTCTAGGAGCAAAATTAATAGTATTATATTTCATTGTAATGTTAGTTGAATCACATCAAGTAATACCCCCGCCCACATCCAAGAGTTCCAAGCTCTCGCGAATAACAGTCATTATAATCGCCATCCTTCCAAAAATTATGGAAAAGGCCTGGATTCGAATCCCATCTGGATGGAAGAATTGTTTTGGCATTTTATATTTTTTATTTTTATTTATTTTTATTATTATTTTTTTTTTATTCAGCAAACAGACCACACAATAAACGCAATTTACCGATATAATATATTGATACCGCATTGCCTTAATTTTAATTTGCCTTGCAGAAAATCCGAAACAACTCCTAAGATGGAATTCCAAAAAAAAAAAAGAAATTATAATAATAAAATAAAATAAATAAATAAATACAAATAATAATATTCGTGATACCGCGTAGCACGATAATAAAATATCTTGCTACACTGGCACTTAAAAATAAGGTATCGATGTATGGCAATTCTGATTATATTAGAACAGTACAAACTTTAATTATGTACAGGCGTGTCATTTTACACATGAGGCGTCATGCGCAGAATGACGCTACTATTATTTTGGAACAAAGTAATCAAGCAGTCCGAGATAATTGCATGGCGTGAAAAGCTTGAAATAAGTCCTAAGTTCCTTGGGAATAACTATTTGACATTCATCTGTGAATAATTCTCAGTTCAGCAGAAACTGAGATGATGAAAACAGTTCAGCAGAAAGTTGAAACATGCACGTAGTAATCTGGATGAAAATGCAAATGCGTGCCACCGCGGATTTGGTGGCACGCATTTTCCACCAAATCTCTGTCTCTTCACAACGTGTAGCTGCTAAATTATGTACGTTGGTCACAATTCTGGCCAGCAGTTCTAAATGAAGGTTGGGAAAACCTTGCCCATCCGAGTTTCCTGTTTGATACACAGAGTAGCCGCTTTATTAGGTACACTTGTCTAATAGCGAATAGATCCCGCACCTCTTTGGCCCTCGGAACAATACCATTCGTCGTCGCATGGACTCCACGTGGTGTCGAAAGCATACCACAGAGAAGCTGGTCCATGCTCACATAATTATTATTATTTTTTTTTTTTCAGTTTCTGTAAATTGGATGGTTGCGGATCTCTACTCAGAAGAGCATGTTCCGCATCCCACAAGTGCTTATCTGGATTGAGATCTAGTAATTGGGGAAGGAGAGTTTACTTCAGTAGACTGAATTCACTCTCACGTTCCTAGAACCATTTCTGTACGATTCTGAACTTGTGACAGGGCACATCATCCTCTTAGAACCCATTCGAAAATGAATACACTGAACAATTAAGGGATGGACCTAGTTAGGAAAAAAAGTTTATTCCACTGGTTTGAAGGGGCCCAATACGGGGCACGAAAACAATCCCCCACGCCATTACATTGCCAGCCTTCATTGTTGACACCCCGCAGGTTGGTTGGTACACGGACTCTTGTTATTTTGGACATATTTTCATAACCGTGGAAACAAGAACCAAAATTCATCAGACGAGGCAATGTTTTTTTTTTTTTTTTTCAATCTTCTATTGTCCAGTGTTCCTGAGCCCACTTTAACCATACTATATCTTACTTCTTGCTGGCAGGAGTGGAAACCGGTTTGGTCGTCGGCTACGGTACCACATCCATGACGAATTTTGCGTGTGAAATACCTCTTTGGTTGCCACTGTTGTACTGGGTTGTTATTTGACTGACTGTAGCCTTTCTGTTAGTCTGCACAAGCCAGGTTAACCTCCGTTGGCCTCTCTTATCAGACCACGAGATCACCGTTGGCTTGGTGTTATTGGCTCAATATCGATACACCTGAGGCACAGTTGTACGTGAAAACCCCAACAGGATTTCCGTTGCCAAGACAGCACGTATGGCACAGACTACCATGCCATTCAGTCACTTAAAGTTTCGTCCAGCCCATTCTCGATGCGTCATAAAAAATAAAATAAAAAATCAACCAACCAATTTGCCCATTCACGCACTGAAATGCACGCATAGTAGCATCCTTACGTATCTGCCCTCCTGCTTTATATCGCTTGATACGAACAGGTAGGTGTGCATAATAAAGTGGCCACTCAGTATATGATCAGGCAAAACTAGTCAAGAAATCTTTATGCTCTTAAGCAATGTTTATTTTCTCTTCTCGTAATTTAATACTGTAAAAATTTAAAAACTGCATAATATCGAAACAGACGTACCTGGAAATATCAGCGCCATAAACGAAGCCGGTGGTACAGATGAGGGCACTGAAGACACGCAATTGCTTCCACCATATGTTCATAATGTGCTGTGCTGTAAAAGAACGAAATCATTTTAAATGGTTATGTACCGAACACAAAATAATGCATGTTAGTAACCCATAATACTTAATCAGGTATACCAGATATAATAATTTAGTCTTCGCTTATATCACCTTAATTAGGGTGACTAGAAAAAGATTATTAAATCAGGTTTACAAAATATATGCGACTTAAGGACCAATGAGTAAATGAAGTAGGCTCTGTACTCATCCACCCAGGCAATCTTGCTCTAAAAATGACGGAGTTTCCAACTCAACTTTAGTTCTTTGTAAAGAAGGGGCTCTGGTTATTTTCTGTTCATAAAATTGCAGTGTGTTTGTCTGTCTTACAATCTCAAGATTCCTGATTCAAGATTTCTTGAATTGACCCCAGGGACTCCCATCTGGTGAGTATGAGCTTGGCACACCCAGGGGCCTGAGATTTTTTTTTTTTTTAACTGGGTGCCTTGCACCACATGGTTAATAATAATAATAATAATAATAATAGTCCTGGAAGATTTCTGGATTCTAGAAAACGTACGGAGACTGGCAGTACCTTAACCTTCAAAACACCTCAACACATTCCATAAAATTATTAATATCAATTTATTTCCGAAGAAATGTCCTTTTACAGCTATGTTCTTCGAGCATTAAAATGTTGCAAGGACCAAGCCTTAGAAGCGAAGCTCAACTATCAGAAGAACTACAAAGGAAAAAAGCCACCCTAACTACGTGATTTTCAACATCATAGATGAAGCCGAACATTCCACTGGACTGTGGTCGCACTCCAAAAAAACAAAAAAACAATTCTTCATTTCTGGAAAAGGTTTTTGATTTTCTTTTTTTTTTTTTTTTGTTTTGAATTCTGCTTGCGGTGTGCCAATTATCGATTTTTTTTTTTCAATAGATAGCATTAATTATTATATATAGTGTTTTTTTTTTTTATTTTAATTAAAAATTTGAAAATTTAAAAATATATTTTTTTTTTTTGCACGTACATTTTAGTGAACAAAACTTCTATTAGTTCTATTCAGAAACAAACAGTGAGGCGCCTCCGTAGCCAGGTGGGCAGGAGCAGCAGTGCGTAGCATACACTTCTTGATTAGACCGGGGTTCGAGCCCGTGACCACCAAATACGGAGGATTCGGAAAGGTCAGGGAGCAATATGGCCTTAGTTGCTAATGCTCCTAAAAAAAAAAAAAAAAAACCAAACCAAAAAAATAAACAGTGTTAGTCACAACCAATTGGTTGTGACTAACACTGTTTATGGGAATAAAAATTGCTCATGGCAAGTCCAGCATAGATCTTTCTTGAAATTCAATTAGGATTAGAAATGTACAAAAACATAAATCCTTTTGTAGTTGCCTGAGTGGCAGTGTTGGCTGTGCCGATAAATTCGTCTTACCAAAAATTATGAGTAATAGTTCGTTATTGTGGAATTAATGCTCTTGTATGATAAATGCTCAGAATTAGTACTATCATTATAAGTAAATACTGGTGGTACTGCCAGGTTCCCTGATCAACTTTTCTTTATAAACCAGCTTACTAAGCCTTATACCACATCACATTGGGTTAAGAGCACTAAACGAAGGAAATGTCTAATACGTATTCTTTATGAAAGAGGATTAAACTTTTATCAGAAGATGAACTACGCTCAGTGATCACTGAATTGTGACAACCCCATCCGTAATGGACTATGCCGCATAGTTCACAGCATAAAAAGGCGAACAACTTCCTACACTAAAGCGGTAGTATCTTGCATCTGGTCGTGCAAGTCAAAGTGCTCAAGTAGCAGTTGTGAGACATAGCAAAGATATCACAGTTTTTTCAAAAGGGCACGATTGTGGAAGCTCGTGCGTCGGGTGCTTCATTATCGGAAACAGCACGTCTTCTCGGTTGCTCACGGCTCACTTTGGTTAAGGTGTACAAAGAATGATGTCGAACGGGTCAAACCACCTCCCACCAACAGAACTGTAAAGGATTACACAAGGTGAATGTCTGTGATGAGCAAAGGGTTCAGTGCGTTGTACAGGTTGAATGGCAGGTTACTATACAACAGTTGACATCGCAGTACAATATCGGGAATGCGAGAACAATATCCCAAATGACGATGCACCGCACACTCAGACGTATGGGATTACACAGAAGACAACCCAAGAGACACCCTCTCCTCATCGCTGTGCATCGTCAACGGCAAATGCTGTGGTGCCAACAATACTGGCTGGGCACTGGAGGATTCGAACGAGCGTGCTGGCTGGATGAGTCCACATACCTAGTGCAACACGTATACGAGAGTCCATCGTGCATGGTGCCCACTATCCAGGCAGGTGGCGGTGGTTGCTTAATGCTGGCAAGGACTAGCAGCCTTGGTGCGTATGGAGACCAACGTTTCACTGGTGAGGTCTACCTGCAGCTCTCAGGAGACCATGTGCACCCTGCCATGTTGCATATTATTCCCAGACAGAAACGGCATCTTCCAAGACGATAATGCGCCTTGTCATTTGACCCGCACTGTGCACGAGTGGTTCGAGGAACATAGTGAAGATATCACTTATCTTGATTGTGCTCCAAATTCACCCGACCTCAATCCAATTGTGAACACCTATGGAATGTTTTGGAACGGAAAGACGCAACCGTCATCTATTCCGACACTGTGGAAAGCCTTGCAGGGCAGCATGCCTGCGGATTCCTACAGATCGTCTTCACACATCTACTGAAGTCAATGCCTAGGCGAACAACAGCTGTTATTCGACTTCATCTAACTGTTATCTGGCTGTTAACCACTTGTCTAATACTCCAAGGTGTTAGGTAGGTGGTTATAATCTGCGCGATAGTACAGTGGGATCGTCACCGCCCTTTCCACACCGGGTGGAAAAGGCCCGGGTTCGAATCCCGTCAATGATGCGAGGAACTTTTATGGGCTTTTTCACTCCGCGGCTGAGTTAGCCAGCCTCTGACGTGGATAGCAATATCCCCCCCTTCCCCGGAAACTCGGGATTTTCGTCCAGAAAACAGGCAAATCGACCAGAAAACAAGCAATTCACGAACATAATACACTTGGGCAGATGAATTCTCATTCGGGCCATAGTGTAACAGTTTTTTTTTTTTTTTTATATAATTCAATGATCACTGAGTGTAGCTTGTCACAGTATATTAAACTTTTATTTATGATACCGGAGTTTAAAAAGTTGCCAAAAACAAAGGCACCTTTCACGCGAAATTGCTGTAATCTAATATAACCAGTTAACGAAACTGCTGTGTAAGTTCCAAAATGTTAGCTCAGAATGATGGTTGTGTTGGTTAAGGAAAGCAGCGTATTACAGTACAAGGATATTTGAACTTCACGCATGAACATACCACTTTAAACATGATATCAAACTTTACAATGCCTGTATTTCCATTAAAGACTGCATTAAACTCCAGTCCTCCTTGAATTTTTCTCATCTCTGGACTAAACATAATAACATAATCGTAAATACAGATAAATGCAAAGCTATATTTGACAAAGATCTTCACAATAAAGGAATAAAGTTGAGCGACACTATTCAGCAGCACACTTATCATTCATAAATGCAATCAGAGGTCTAGGTGTCATTTGTAATAATTGTTCCATCTCTTATATTGATCACGTAGTCAAACAAGTTAATTAATATACGCAGTGCATTAATTAATTAAATACAAGTTAATTAATATACACTTCAGGTGCGTTAGGAAATAATAATAATTCGCGATTTATTACTATAACAAGAAAGGAGCAAAACGCAACGACTTTTATGCGCAAACAGGGAAAATTTCGCTTCTATGCATCCACCACATTGCCCATTCATTACTCCAACCAGCACATGGCAAAAAAAAATAATATCCAGTATTTTAGCTGCAATATATGGTATATGGATAACCTATGTTATATGTATGCTAATAAATAAATAATATTTGCCCGATTTCTATTGGTCGGATTTTAATAAAATTTACGATGGCCTACAAATCTTTCTAAAAGGTAAAAAAAAAAAAATATGAAAATTCATCAGTTGGGAGTTAAGTTATTACACGAGGAAAGGAAAAAATAATAATTACAGGGTTTCTATTGTTCTGATTTCAATGAAATTTGGAATAGCTGGTGAAATCTTTCTGAAAGGCCCAATTATAAAATTTAATTAAAATCCGCCCACTGGAAGTAAAGTTTCTTACATGCGGACGGCGATGGGCGTGGTGAGACAACTGGAAAATTATGCATATATGCTAATGTGCCTAAAAAATGAACAAAAAGCAACAGCTTTTTTTTATGCGCGAACCAAGAAAATTTCTTTTCTGCGCATCCGCCACACTTCATTTCTCCAACCAGCGCACGACAACAAACATAATATCCAGTACTTCAGCTGCAGTATACTGCACGTATTTTTTTTAAGCCCTCAGGTGTGGGCAGCCTGAGAGCATGACTGTTGGCTCCCACCAGTATTACACTACCTCTGGTGGGAGCGCGATTCAAGTGCATGTTGCACTGGAGTGATGGACCTGGGCTCGGTTCCGCATGCAGGGGAGGAGCCGGATGCCCTAGTAAAATCGGCTCCCTGGTGACAAGGTAGCTTGATTATAGAAGTTCTACCAAAATTGAATGCAGATTATATTGGTGGAGATAGGCAATAGCCGGGGTGCCAACTAAGCTAAGTATATATACAATGTACGTATATGGATAGTCTATACATTTATGAAAAAAAAATTAAAAAATAAATACTAATTTATATTGATCCGATTTTAATGAAATTTGAGATGAAAATCCATTCACAGGAAGTCGAGTTATGTGAGGAGGGAAAAGAAAGAAATAATTGCTGGATTTCCACTGATCCGATTTTAATGAAATTTGGAAAATCTCAACAAATCGTTTTACAGAGTAAATATAAAATTTTACGAAATTCCATCCACTGGGAGTCGAATTGTTATATGCTGATGGACAAACGGACATAGCAAAGACAATAGGCGCATTATGCTAACGCCCGTAATATAGACGAACAGGTTTCATTAAATGTTATTCATATTCCTTCTGCAATGCACTATTAGACAAATGTTTATTCAACACTTCGATATTTCCTACACTGGAGTATCCACTTTGGTTTCGCGACTGCTTCTCATATTAATAAATTAGAAAACATTCAAACAAAACCGATCAAGCACTTAATCAAACATGACAGCCGAGAAGATAATTACAGAGCGGACTACAGCACATTTTAAAGATCTACGAGTACTATTTAAAATCCTTCATCAAAGAAGACAATTGGGTTTGAAAGTCATAAACCGTAATAACATGAAGAACTCACTGATATGGTACATTTCTTTTTACACTTCTATTTTTAATTACAGAAAGAGAAAGGAAAAAAAAAAAATTTGTATTGAAGTATAGCATAGACTAAGAAAAGGAACCCGATCTTCTACTCACTGAATATTCTTAATAAAACCGATTAATTCTTTTATTTCCATTCATTTATTTATACAATCCTTAGCCTTCTAATTATTAGGATTTTATTTTATTATATTAATTTTACAATTTAATCTGTAATTATATATAATATTAATTAGACAAAAAAAAAAGAATAAAATGCGAGAAGATACTGTAGGAGATACTTAAAAGAAATGTAAAATTAAATATTAATAGAATATAACCAGATAATAGAAATAAATGAGGCAAATGAATTTCTCTTATTTATGATACCAGTGTTAAGGAAGTTTTCAAAAAAAAAAACAGTGTCTTTCGTATAAAACTGTCGGGAATAATACTACAGTAAACCCTCGATTTAACGAACCCCTATATAACAGATTTCGGATTTAACTGACCGGACAAATAATAATACAGTAATGTACATATTAATCGCGACTATATTTTTTTAGGTTATACAAAACTTCACTGTTATTATTAATTAAAAATTAATAATAATTACCTACTTTTATTTTTATAATAAAATTCAGGAAATTGTAGTCAGGAAATTGTTTTTTATTCTTTCTGATAACGTGTTCAAATAGCTGTTTTCCCAGATTACTGATAAGAGCTGGTGGTGACTTGCGAGCTGAACATCACTCGGGACACTAAACTGCAGGTCTACCGACTCGCTTTGTTTCGGTGTAAGTCTGCCTCAAGCTATCGTGCGGTCAGGTTGTATGCAGAGTATTTCTGTGATTTCTGATTTGTGACTTTATTTATGAAATAATTTTACAATCCTTACAATTTAAAATGCCATCAAGTGAGAGAGGAGTTAAAATAACGCGTGTGAACTTAATGAAATGTGGCACAGAAATTAGAGCTAATCGAGAAATTAGAACAAGGCGTCTCAGTAGCACGTGTTTGTGAAATTTACGGCGTAAAAAACAAACTGTTTCTGATATCCGTAAATCAAAGGCCAATTTGCAACATTTTATATTGTACAGTACTGTATATTATATTAAAGCTTTTTTTACACTAAGAACAATAAAAAATGCCTCCCCCCCTCCAGGTTACATTCGATTTAACGCACTTTCGGCATTAACGGACACCCCTTCTCCCCTATTAGTCCGTTAAATCGAGGGTTTACTGTATAATCAATTAAAGAAACAATACAGCAAGAAATTCCAAAATACTAACTCAAAATAAAAGGTGGGCTGAATATGGGAAGCAGCGTATTACAGTACAGGGTTATTTAAACTTCATCAGGTTTAAACACAGTTCTATATCATCTAAAGAAGGCACCACATTTTAATCTTTGTATGCGTACAATAACAGCTGCAGCCCACGCGGAATATAATAAAGGTCCTCTGCATTTGACTTTAATAATAATAAATTATTTTATCAAAATCGTTTGAAATTCAACGCATATTGATTTATAACAAAAAAAAAATAAATAAAATAAAAGCAACGACTTTTATGCGTGAACAGGGAAAATTTTGTTCCGGCGCATTAGCGACATTGGCCATTCATTCCTGCAACCAGCGAAGGGCAACAAACAATATCCAGTGCTTCAGCTATACATATTGCATATATCCACATATCTCGTGGATATGTGCAATATGTATATTGGTCCAATTTTATTGGAATTTGGGGAAGCTTGATAAATCATTCTGAAAGAGCCAAATATAGGTTCATGAAAATCTGTTCACTGGGAGTCTTATTACATGCAGACGGACGGTCAAAGAAATAATAATTGTCGGATTTCTATTGGTCCGAGTGTAATGAAATTTTGGATGGCTCAGCCAATCTTTCTAATGGGCCTAAATATAAACTTAGGACCAAGAGTCGTCAACTGCGAGCCGAGTTGTTACATACAGATAAGATGGCCATGATGAAGACAATACAGTAAGTCCCCGACATACGTTCCAGGACTTCTTGAGTAAGTCGAGTTTTACATAACTCGGGAATGACTAATAAAATATTGCTACTATATCCCTGATATGCCAAAATTACAAAAACCACGTAATATTCTCAGAAGAATGAAGAAAAATAGTTATATACTGTATTTTTCAATTAATTAGTTATATATTTTTTATATATATTTTTAATTAGTTTAAAAACTTATATATATAATATCGGTGTAGATAAACCATAGTTAACCCATAAAATTAAATTACGTATGTAAAAAGGCATAGTTTAATTACTCTATATCTCATATTGTGGCTACCTTCACAACTACTGTTACTTATTCGGCTACTAAGAGAAGCGTTATTGTGGCTACTTTCACGAGATACCAGATGTTGCACTACTTCGAATAAGTAACGCTTCTCTAGCAGTGGGCACCACTGAGAATAAGTAACAGTAGAGAAGCGTTATTGTTTTTTTTTTTTTTTTTATTTTACTGTTTTAAATCTTACAATCCTAAAAAAAAAAATTACGTAAGTCTGGGGC
The DNA here is from genome assembly GCF_048544385.1 of Mastigoproctus giganteus. Taxonomy (NCBI): domain Eukaryota; kingdom Metazoa; phylum Arthropoda; class Arachnida; order Uropygi; family Thelyphonidae; genus Mastigoproctus; species Mastigoproctus giganteus. The sequence continues at coordinate 76,689,647 of NC_143588.1, forward strand.
TTACTGTAGTCGCATTAAGCATATATGCTAACGTGACTGGTAACAAGCCTATTAATCATGCGCATTGGTTTGTTGAATTATTTTATTAGTGAAATAAGCAGAAGTCGCCAGTTTACGAATTTTCGATTACCAACTATTTTCAAGAACATGACTGTAACGTTGATGTTTCTGTAACAGTATTTGAACTATGTAATGATTAATATTTTAATGAAAAATACAATGGTATTATCAGGAATAAAAAGACATCGGAGATTTCAACCTTGAATACGACAGATGATGAATCACGACAAGGTGTTTTTTTTTTTTTTTTTTGAGAATCTACCTCAAGGACTTTATTGTGGCGTAAGAGAAGCCTGAGTGAATACAACATTCAACAACTAATCACCAGCCTTCATTCCTCAGTAGGTCATGGTGGTTCCAATAACAATCTCTTTGAATAATGCGAGATGCGTCACTCATCGCAAGAACACTATTGGCCTTCCGATATCGAAATGAGTTCAATCTATGCAGACAATTCTAACGTATTTTTAATGGTATTTAATATAGGGGAAAGTAAGGGAAAAAATTCTATGTGTAGTTATCCCCATCACCCTTTTCGTAAAGTCTTCTCTAGCACGAGATGATTTATTGAAATATTTCGTGTTACACAATGCGCTTCCACGAGTCATTTTCCACAAGAAACTGTTTCATTGATTTGGCGTATTTCTGCGATTCACATTTAAAGTATTGTATTTCTGCCTGAAACCAGTGAGAGTAAAATAAAAATACTGCCAAATTCGATTATCTGTAATGAATAGAAAATCCATTTGTTGCTAGCAAGCAAGAATTATGATGATGAAGTATTAAATATTAATATATTTATTGCGTAGCGAAGTTCTGAATTTAAAAGAATTTTTTTTTTTAAAGCTTACCTACAACTGAGTATTCAATATACTTTGTAAATGTATTGTACACTCTCTGCATCTTGCAAAATACAATTCCTATTCGAAAGTGAGGATAAACCTTTTCTTCTGCCATTACAAAACGGAAATCATTACAAAAAACTCCCTCTGCCGGTCACGACGAATTAATACTTAATTTATAATGGAACTTTTTTTAACACTAACAATAGAATTTCAGATTGCCTTTCAAAGTTTGTGATATTTTTAGGTGCATTTTAACAAAATTTCTTAGTGAAGAAAGTATACATTTTATTTTAATTTTATATAATTTATCAGCTCTCATTAATCACATTAACGTCCTATTAAAATTAGAGACAATCGGACATTCCGATATGCAGCGCCTCTCATTGAATTGTTGAATCAAAAATGTAAAATTATAATAACGGAAAAGAAGGTTAAAGAGAAATTGCTGCAGTTGAAAGCAAAAAAAAAAAAAAAAAAAAAAAAAATCACCTGGGGCTGATGGAATCTATCTAATTATCTTAAAAGAAGCTGTAGAAGAGGTATTTAAACCTTTGCCCATAATAATGACTGCATGTTTATATAAAGGGAAATATCTTCAGATAGGATATGCGCAAATGTATCTGCTATTCATAAAGGTGGTTCAGAGGGTGGACTATAAGATCGTCACAAAGGAATTGGACGTAAAGAATAATTTTGATATCATCTACTAAGATGTCAATAAAGCCCTGATACTGTACTACATGTAAGATTGTTGTATAAATTGGAGCAATGTCGAATTAGGGGTAATTTACTACTGTAGACAGAGGACGATTAGGTGGTAGAAAACAAAGAGTGATTAATAATGGTCAATGCTCTTTATGGACTAATGTAATGAGAGAAATTCCAAAGGGTCGGTGTTTGTAATATTCATTAATGACATTGATATAGGTATTTCAAGTTTGATATCTAAGTTTTCCGATGATACAAAAGTGGGCAGAATGGATAATGACAGAAATCAGAATATGCTACTGCAACAAGACCATTAAAAACTGGATAGACGGGTTGAACAGTAGCAATTAGCAGTTGAAATTTACGTTTGAACTTAAATTAACAGTGATCAATGCAAGGCACTGCATTTGGGTAGCGGCAATCCCAAAATAACATATCACTTAGATCGTAACAAACTCAAATTAGTGAAGTATAAAAAAATCTACTGGGAATTGTGAAGTCTGACATGAAATTATTTCTGCAGTGCAAACAAGCTGGGTTCTGTCAATAATATACAGGGAAGTTGACAGCAGGGAGAGGGAAGCGATTTATCCATTGTATAAAGCAATGGTTAGACAACATCTGAAATACTGCATATATTATAACTCTACAGGTTTATTTTCTAAGATCCCTTTGAAGTTTTACAGGATGAAAAATCCTGTATCCCTATCTAAAACCGACTAATTTACCATCGCTTGAAAAGCCCTTTAGAAGCTTCTGCCATTACAGACAAAAATACATCGCTGCAGTCCAACGAATTATTTCAACCGTGTTGCAAAACCTGATTAATAATAGATATACAAAATGAAACTTTGTAGCTGGCACGAAAGGAACTGATATTTAGAAAGTAACTATCACAACTAACAACAGCACGCAGTATTTTAAGTTTCGTGTCGTGTAACTTTGGGTTATAAATTCGATACAAGGAGTAAATTATAATGAACCATGAGGACTATTTAAAGTATCTTCTCGCCTACTTACCTCAGTTGTTGATAATATCTAGACAATCAATAAAAGTATCTCAAAGCGACGATCGAAAAACTGATCTGAGCAAAGTTTAAAACGTTGAACACCAAATATTAATAATACAGCAATCAACCGACGATAAAAAGATTCTTAGATGACAAAGAGCAAAATGTCAACTACAGATGTCGCTGAGAATTTCAATAATAATGGATATATTCCAAGAAGTCAGTTGGAGATTTTTCAGAAAAATGTTCTGCCTGAAACAAGTCATTCACAATTTTCATATACTGTATTAAACATAATATCATTGAACATTTATTCTATAAACTTCTGCTTGTTGGGCAATAAGGTTGGTTCTATTTTGAAGAATAGAGATTGAAAAGTAAAGAAATAAAATCAACTGATAATCTGCTTTAAATAAGTGAAAAAACTAAAAAGTAATAAAAAATTTAATTAAATAATTGACTATTTAAAATTAAACTTAATTACAGTCACCATCAGTGGAGGGACAAGATCATCTCCAGATGGTCAATTACAACTTCACGCAGAGAGCTATTGTTTTGGAGAACTATTTCTTTTAAGTTTGACGTCGAGACGTCAAGCTCACTAATGTATTATTCATTTGTCTAATTTAATTTTTGCTTTCCTAAGTTTTTTTTTTAATAAAAACAGCCAAACCTTACATTTTTTTATAAAAATGATTTGACATTTTCAACAGACAGAAAACTGAATATCTCAAAATACGTTCATTTGTATCCTGATGCTCAAAAGTTAAAAAATAAAAATAAAAAACCTTAAAAAATAAATCTTTTATTAGATGTGTCAAAACGATAGTGAGACATTCATTTTAAAATCTTAATAATGAACAAAATTTGTAGAAATTTCAATATGAAATTAGAGTTAGGTAAAAGTTCTGAGCTCCTAAATGGCGTCAATAATTCGGCAAAATATACCTTAATAAGACGTGTAATCTCCTTTGGTAACAATACAGGCGAAACATCGACACCTCATGCTCAGAATGAGGCTGTTAATTAGTGCTGTAAATATTAATCCCGTAAGGACTGTCACAAGTTCAGTGAGGTTCTGTTGTGGGAACCTGTGAGTGCCAGTCCTCTTGCTTAATGCATCCCAAGCATACTCAACTGGAGTAGTACCTGTAGTATTGGGATATTGTTATTTAGTAAAAAAGTGGGATATTGTTATTTAGTAAAAAAGTGGGATATTGTTTCAACGCAGGTATTGAAAAATACTTTTGAAAAAATAATGCTACTCGTATTTTTTTTTTTTTTTTCGTCTTTATTGTAGAGGATGCTATTGTTCCCACAATGACAACAACAGAACTTGGGCTTACGCTCTTTAGAAACGTCTGTTTATTCAGGGCCGACTTTAAAGTAACTAACATCGCCTTCAATCGAATTAAATCACCAAGAAGGTGAATTTATAATTAATTAAAAACTCGAAGGCTGTTATCGGTTTCGAAACTTTGATTCAATCACCAAAATGTATGGTGTTTTTGTGGAAAAATTGCTATTAATTGTTAGTACAATAAGTGTCCTCAAGCTTTTTGTTTAACATACCACTTTAAAAAATTGGAATATTATTGTATTACCACTACAGTCATATATCACAAAACTCAGAAATGGGTATGAATAAAAAGTTTCAGCATTTATTTTTTCCAGTTTATTCATTATAACCTTATTTATTTTTATAACATAAAATTGTGATATAGCAGCATTAATAACTAGTTATTGATCTTTAGGAACATAATTAACGATCCTTCTTTTCTTTATATTGATCACTGGTAGACAGGCCGAAAAAAAAATAGGAAAAAAATTAAGAAATACTGTTGAGTAGGATCTTGTAATTCCAGGGGGTGGTATTCGATAACGTTCTCAAAGAGTTAACAAATTCCGCGAATTATGTGCTTAATGTCAATCATCGAATGCCTTACAAGAATCAAAATTGTCTGTTTTTGTATACCATGTTACCAGAGAGAATTTCTTGAGTTGGAACATTTTAATTTAAGATGGGCGAACCAGATGTGAGCCAACCTGTTGGCCGCCTCCAGCGTCACATAAAAGTAACTTTGACATGACTTCTTAGAAACAAATTGTTGGCAAGAAACTTTCGGTTATTCTCAGTAATACTTCGACTTTCACACGCACACTGTAGATTTGACTTCTGTATCATTAGGCTTGCTAACTTAGTAAAACTGATGACACTTATGTAAATTTTTTTATGCATTTATAACAAATTTTCGTTTTTTTTCGTATGGATTCGCTTACTTTTTGTACCACCAATGATAGGCGTACTACAGGTACATGTGTCATTGAGTGATTAGGTAGTACACCTAATTCTGCCTGAAAGTAAGCACCATTGGCCTAAACGTTCAAATTAAGAAATAAACTGGCCTCTTGGCATGATCAGATAACTGTGCGTGTCTTACATGATCCGAAAAATATAGATGGTTGTGTAGTATATAGGTTGAGAACCTGTATACTGTACTATAGTACAAGGGTCGGCAACCTGCGGGTCTTTGACATGTAACTGCGGCTCTTTGACTTTTAGCCCACATGAAGCATAATTTTAAATGGGACTTAAAAATCACGGATATGTGGACTCTTTGACTTTTAGCCCACACGAAGCATAATTTTAAATGGGACTTAAAAATCAAGGACATGTGGAGTGCAAGACTAAAATGCCTTAAAACTGAAATTGAGGATTTGGATAGGCAAAAGTTGAAATTCTACACAAATGGACGGAGATAGATGAGTTGAAAAAGCAAGACCAAATTGTGTTCGATGCGTGGAGTAGCTTACTGGACAAGTACTGTATATAGATTCGAAAATATTTGCGTTTGGACTTCTCTCAGTTTTTGGTTCGACGTATTTCTGCAAGCAAATATTTTCGAACATAAACTATATTAAAAATAAACCAAGAAACCGTCTGCAATGCAAGTCTCTCAGCATGTTTAAAGATGAAAATTTCGGTATACTCGCCTGATGTTGAAAGACTCGCTCAAGAAGTTCAGCAGCAAAAGTCACGTTAATTCGTACCTAATTGGATGTTTGTTACTTTTTTTTTCAGTATTAATAAATAATATTTCAAGAAATATATTTTTTTAATAAAACACCTTCCCACTCTATTCCATTTCTTAAAAAACTGGCGCTCTCCCCCCAGCTTGAGCTGAGGTACGGCTCTTCGGATTCTCTTTTTTTTTTAATTAGATCAAAAATGGCTCTTCACACAGAAAAGGTTTCCGACCCCTGCTATAGTATAACGACCGTTCTTGCAGTGGTTCTTTTTCTGCCTCTGCTATTTCGCAGTTTTTTTTGTGGCCATGGCCTTTTTTTTTTATTACATAGTGTGAAGAAAACTAACTTGATGCACTGGTCTCATATTATGGAGGCATCTTCGCTACGAGTCGTCTTAGTATTGCACTGCTCCAGTGAAGAAGTATCTTGCTATTTTATTTAGAGTTCTTGCCACTGCTCATCCGTTTTCCTTAGCGATCGTAGAGCAGCCTACGTTTGTTAATTAGTAAATAAAACAGCAATATACTTCTCCACTGGAGAAGTGCTTTTTATTTAGAGTAGCGCAATACCAACGCAACTTGTGAAGTTGCCTCCACAACATGAGATCAGTGTACTAGGTAGCAAACTTGGTTTGATGAACGCTACGTAAGAAAAAAAAAAACTTGGGTTACCATTTACAGTAATGTTTTATAGCATACTTAACACTGATTTTCTCCAGTCAATTAGTACTTTTTTATTTTTTACTAATGAAAAAAATACGTACTGCAAAGTATCGAGTTCGTAAACTGTGCGAAATCCTTCTATACATTATTTAAATTAAAAAAAAACTTCGAATATGTGCGTTTCAGAGTTTGGAAACTAGGCACCTTATAGGAGACTTGATTGAGGTGTTTAAGTCTCTGAGAGGCATAAGCAAAATGAATGAGGGCGAAATTTTCGCAGTTATAAATGATTCTAGAACTAGGGGCAATAATTTCAAGTTACGCGGGGGGGGGGAAGAAAATTAGACTGGATTTCAGGAAGTTTTATTTTAGCTAGCAAGTTATAAATTACTGGAGTAAGTTACCTACATGGGTGGTAGAGGCTGGCAGTTTGGGGGAATTCAAAAGTCAGCTGGTTAATTAACTACAGGAGGAGGGGAACGCATAGGTTTCCTTTCTCTTATTAATTATTTATTTATTTTTTAATTTTCTTCTTATTATTATTTTTTATTTTATTTATTTATTATTATTATTATTTTTTTTTTTTTTTGGCTGGTGCAGCATAAGCCATTGGCTTCATTGCACCATGTGCTAATACGAATATTAAAAGTATTTGATAGTGATGCTCGACAGTGAAAAACATTCAGAACATTTTGGCTTAAATATTCAAGTCAAGAAATAAACTATTATCTTGGTATGATTAAATAACTGTGCGTGCTTACACGATCCAAAATATATGGACCGAAGAAAAGGCGTTTGGTTGACAGTGCTGTCCACATCATTACGTGCCAGGTATTCATAGTAATAGGATTTTCCTTCTTTTGTACCAGAGATACACGGAACCTGCACGCGTGCTCTAAATAATTTAGAGCACGCGTGCAGGTGCTGTACCTTTAAAAAAAATAAATAATAATAATAAATAATTTCATTACTGTGAAGAAGGAGGTAAACGCCTCTAGCAAACATTCATAAGTTTCACGTATCGTTCGCCTGTAACCTTCGCTACTTTTTGTTTAAACAGCATTTCAACGTGGTTCGAAGTTACAATCAATTTTCATGTACCTTTTCTCAATATTAATTCGGATATTTCCAAGTTCCGAATGCACTTGCAATGATTTTTTGGCGCACTCACAATGTAGGATGCACGTTGATACCACCGCTGACTTGTTTCGTGTTTCCAGATCTTAGCTTGTTCTTGATAGTTCCCCTAGAATCTTATGTTTCTACACTGCTTGGCAATATTAAAAGAACAAAATGTTTTTCATGAATATTTTATTGCGAACAGTGTCTTCGACGACACTGTTCCCAATAAAAATTAATATTGGGGAAATTCAATATGTGATATTGGCATCTTGGCATGCAGATTCTGGTTATCCAATAAAAATAATCCACCCCCTTACAGAGTCGCACATTATGCAAATTATTCATGTCTGTAATAAAAACACTAGCTGCGACCACATCACTTCATTTCGATTTTTTGGCTTGCTCAGTGGGATAGCCACATCTCCAGTACTCAGGATGGCAAGTCCATCGTTTAGATGACTCTTTGATATGGAGGACCGTTGGACGACTTGAACACAGGCGGAGGGGGCACGTTGACTTATTATGTCAAGTAGTGTCGTCTCGTCTCGTCAGCATGGAAGCAGTTTCAGGAGACAGAGAGCATTACAAGAAGAGCTGGCCAAGGTCGTACGAGGGCTACGTCAACCAGAACAGACCTCTATCTGGCTCTAACAGCAAGACGGAACCCTACGATGTCCTGTCATCAACTGCCTCTTGAGGTTGCTGTGACCACAAGTGAAAACATTTACAACCAGGCTGTGTGTGAAGAAGGCTCCCTTAAAGTGGACTCTCCTGTGCAATGAAGCCAGTGGTTTGTGTCCAATTAACGCCATTTCGGTACATTGGGGAAATCCTGGAGACCGCCTCAAAAATAAGAATACCTTAATCTCGTCAACCCCAAACCATCGCAGAGCTTGTCAAAACTGGTACCATGAACATGGTACTTGGGGCCCTGAAAAATGGGGTACAATTCTGTTCTCTGAGTCCTGTTTTAGCCTACAAACAGATTCTGGACGTTATTTCATCTGAGTCAATGAGGAATGTGGTACCAACCCTCCAACATCAGAGAAAGGGATACTTACGGTGAAGGCGTTGTTATCGTGTGGGGGACGGAATAATGATCAACGGCCGCACCCATCTTCATATTTTTGATAGGGGTACCGTAACTGCGCAGAGGTACGGAGAACAGATCTCGAACCCTATGTGCAATATTTTAGGGGTGCGGTTGGCTCAGATTTTCTTTTCTTGCACGACAACGCCACTGCACACAGAACTCAAGCGGTGGAGGAATATCTTGAAACTGATGATATCCAACGATTGCAGTGTCGAACTCGATCACCAGACTTAAATCCGATGGAACATGTGTGGAACGCCCTTGGGCGTTGCATTACATGCTGACGGCCAAGGTACATCTTCGGTCATTTGGTGAGCTAGTGTCTGTACTGGTGGAAGAATGGAATTTGTTGCTACAGGATCTTACAGACACACTTATATCGACCCTGGTTCACCGCTGTCAGGCGCCTGTTTAGCAGTTGGAGGGGATCATACGTCGTACTGATATCATGTGATTATATTTTAGAGCACCTTGTATCGACTTGTGACCTTTTTGGCAATTCTTATACAATCCCTATAAATGTCCCTTGTACCTGTCCGAATTTTCTCGCTGCCTCCTCATTTCATCGTTATTCTATGATACACCACCATACCAATTTTTGTCCCGCTTCATCGCAAGCTGCACCAGTTAAACCACGTTTTCTGTGTGTTCTGTTAATTTTGTTCAGAAGTGTACCTTAATGCAGGTTCGTTTTACATCTTTAGAAATTTCAGTTACCTGAACATAGTGTAGTAGAGAAGGAAACCTTTAATGCTAAGGTCATAAAACGATATTAGGCTGGAAATAAAAGCAAACATATCAGTTATTCAAGCGAAACATTTTTTTTTATCTTTATTAATAATTACAAACTTTTCAAATAAACTGTATTTAGTTCATATTTAATAAGAGGATAAAACTGCTCAATACCTGGTTCCAACGAATGTACTACATAAAAGCGAGCAAGTGCCAACCTTCTGAAAGAATATTTAGACAACCAAAAACATATTCTTTGTACGAAATAAATCGTTATATAACCTGAAAATGAGTTCATTATTTAGTAATGGGGTAGTAAAAACGCATGGAAATATTAGCTTCATGATAGATTTCGATTGACAGTTGCACAACAACGATTCTGGGAAAAAGAAGATGAAATGTAGCATTGCCCACCATCATGAAAAGATCACTGCGAAGCTCTGCAGCCATCGGTTATCATGGTAATATTTTTGAAGAACAATGTTGGTCACGCAACCTGTCAGCAGCTGTAGGGCCTCTATAGTCGCTGACATTATTTCAGTTTCTAGCGGCAGGAAGTGTAACGTACATAGCATTTCATTCGCGCTACGCGAGGAATATGGAAAGGATAGAAACCTCAAGAACAAAGATCTGAATTTGGTTTCGGGTCGACTGAATTATATTTTAAACATACATTTATCCATCTTTAAAATGGAAGCATCGCTCTGAATAATCATTGTACACAAGGTCGATGTGTTTATTGCAGGACAGTAGACTTGGATGCATTGTATAGTGAGTACAGCAACTATAGGCATACCCTATAATTTAAGACTTCTGAGTGGAATGTTTATGCGTGTGTACTGGCATGTAGATTCCCACACAGCTACAGCAGATGTCTCCAAGAGCTGGTAAGTCAACGGAAAAACATGCTGCAACCACAGTGTAGTGGATAAATGAAGGTCACTTCTTGGGACTTAAAAAGGAGGAAATGACATGGTGATGCCGGTACCCGTTTCCGTCAACACAATTAGTCCAGCTCTGCATCCATTCGAACATGAATAGATAATCACAAGAACACAACGTAGCCCTATGAGGACCGAGCGAGAGATGGCACCAAGGGCATCGTGAGCGAACTATCTGTTCTGATATATCACGCTATTATTTGGCGGTGTGGAGAGCAGGAATGTGTAAGGTAGAAAGGATCAGATCAAGTCAGTGCTCAATGAAGAGTAACCAGAATGTTTAACTGGGAATCTGTAGTACCATTGATACGTAAATGTCAACACGTGACAGCTTTGGCCTTTTAACGTTCTCTATAAGATATTCGGGATTTTTCCAAGCATCAAATCCGCCTCTGGACACATTTGTTCTCTTTCCTTGACCAGTCATTATTTTGTTGAATTCTTATAATTGTACACTAAAAGGGCAGTTCTTATTATTTATCTACCTACCTGTTATGGAATGCTATCTGCACACAGTGCAGGGCCAATAGATAGTACACTTTCCTTATTTTATACGACAGTTAGTTACCCTAGTCAGTTATTCCTTCTTCTATACGATAAGGAATAACTACCAAGCCGCGTTCCTAGGAGACCTGCAATTATTAGGTGGGTGTCCTCATTCAAAGTGGGGTTATTGATGAAAGATGAAATTGTTAATTCTGGAATTCAAAGGCAGTCAAACATATCACTTCAAAGATCTCCAAATCCATAATGTAGCCTAGTGGCCAATCACCCTAGTGGTGCAGAAGAACACGAGCTTTAAGTGATTCTGGTTCAAATCCAAGTGATTACTAAATATAGTAATGTTCTTGTATTCTCTCTTTCTAATGTGAACATCTCTAACCTTATATGGCCGTCACGAAGTATAAACAGAATTTTTATTTCTTATTGACTAATAATAATTGCAAAACCATAAAACACACCGCCACTACAGAATGATGCAGTGGTATATAATTAGCGCAGCTACTAGTTGCATTGATTTTGAGTGATGCATGGAACTAGTAGTCATAATTGCTAGTATCAGGAAGGAACATTGTCTACCAGAGGAAAATCTTCTAGTCCTTATACATAAGATAAAACGAATTGGTATGTAGACCATTCGAAGTGAGTTCGAATCTTTTGGCTCCTTTGATGATGGAGTACGAAGTACAGCTATACTTCACGGTGCTTGTTAAATGCTATTTTGAATTTTAATGGTAAGTGTTAACAGATCACTTTATTTTCCACAGCGGGAAACAATTAATCAATTACAATCGATTAACAAAATGTTAACGAAATTAGATTGTTTTTCAGTTGACCTTTAGGCTAACTGAAACCATTATCCACATTAAATAAATTTCTTAGATAAATTATAAACACCATTTCCAAGGAAAAGCAAAATGAACAAACCATTAGCAGCATCTCCAAATCTCATTAGGGTCGTTGTAGACTCACGACACCAAGTGGCACGGCCTTCCATCAAGTCAGTTTACTTTCCATCGCCTTCTTGTTTGCTTGAATTGTGCAAGGAGTGTGTTGTATATTTTGTTATTTTTGTAATAAAATGTAGTAATGGCTGTTGAAAGAAAAAATACAACTGATATTTCTGGTTCTAAAAAAAAAAAAAAAACACTCTTCTGTATTATGCTAGGACAGCTGATTATATAAGATTATTGATTCTGTAGCGAATTTCAAAATCAAGGAAAATTTAGAATATACATTTATTGAAAAAATAAATGGACAGTTTATCGAAAAAAAAAACCAAAGAAAAGTTTATAAGGTGTGTTATAACGTTCGGGCAAGATTTCATTTGACTGCACTGCCATATGAAAAAAGTTATTCTGTTCGGCGAATATCACAAATTCACTCCATAATTTTGGGACACACTGTATGTCACTGAATTTTGGCTTACAACAGTAATGACTATTTATACGTACTGTGCGAATTATAGAGCATGTTAAGGGCCCTAACCTCTTTGTTAGTACCTCGGACATGCTATCCGTCACGTTCTTTCTGCAATTCACTTTTTCCAATTAAACACACAACCTTTGCATCGCATCATATCCAGAAACCTGTATCAGTTTACTCGAAATAATCATGTCTAATTCGTTAATTATAAATAATTTTACGATTTTCTGTTCAATAAATTTTTCTTTCATCTTTGGAGTGCGACTGAAAGATTAATTTCGCTAGATTCACGATATCGGCTACAAAACAAAACCGATCAGTACTATACTTTCGAACTGTACTGTCAGTTAATGCCAGTTAAACCAAGAATACGAAATATAGAGGAAAATGAGCTAGTTTTCCTTTCGTGATAATTTTCTTTTCTCTTCCTCCTCTCGATATTCGGTGACTAATCTGAATTTGGTCATCGGTGTGTTTGTCTGCAAACCTTGATTACTGGAACCAATCTGGTTCTTTTCTAGGCGAACTTATTGAAGAAAAGCTTACATCTTCTGAGATTTAATAACTTTGCAGCCAGTGGAGAAATCGTCTTTCCCAAAGGTTGGCGTTTTGGTCATCAGTACAATTTAAATAAAAGGAGAAAACTACGTATTATCTCGCGGATGATTAAATTTAAGATGTTCGAACGTTAACCACCAACGTGTTTCGCCGATAAAGACTGGCTCAATCCTATTAAATGGGACACTAGACATTCGTCAGCCCCGACAGATTAAAATAGAGGCGCAACAATCAAGCTTAGCACGCAACTAAAGTATCTTTGAATCATTTTAGACTCAAACTTATCCTTCAAGCAACGTCATCTCCTCTACCGGAAGGAGAAACTCAGAAAATACACGGCCATGATTGGAAGAATCATTAGAAAAGATTGGGGACTATCTGGCACTCTACTACAAAGAAATTTTTATCCCGGCAATAACCTAAGGCTCGCCGGTATGGTTTATCAAGGCAGTTACAGCCGTTAACAAAAGAATTTTTGACACCATCCAGAGAAATATTGTACTAACTGTAACTGGTGCCTGCTGCACGGTGAGCACCCATGCCCTACAGACCATGGCGAGCGTGCTTTCCCCTTGATCTAGAGGTGGTGCGTTGTGGGGTAATGTACATGCTCTAGACTCTAGAGGAATTCAAACAACGTTCATAGGGTACACAACAGATCAGGCGAATAATCGAAACAGGAAAAAAACGCGTGCTGTACCTGAGGCAGGCATGGCAAGAGAGAAATGGTACTACTCCTGCAAAGGAGAAATCACAAGAAAATCCATACCCCAAGTCAGCAGAGTCTACCCCAGGATCCCACATTGGTTCTTCCCTGGATTACACACTACATACATGCTAACGGGCCATGGTGCCATAAATTCTAAGCTAAATAATACGAGAATTGGAGACGACCCAAACTATGGATGCGAGAGTTAGAGACTTGGCAACACATAATGTATGAATGCGAAGCATTCTGATAACCAAGGCTATGTACCTTCGCCGTAACCAGGAACACCTTTTACTGGACTTGGAATAAAAATACAAAGCGTTCAGAAAGTTCGGGCAGGATCTTTATGCAAGGAGGAGGACATTGATCGCGCTGCATAACAACGCAGAAGATTAACAAAGCAGACCGTAGACCCGCACCAAACGAACAAAAGAGTAGCAAGTAATCTAAGTAAAGGAATGGTGCCCCTATCAACAAATCCTTACTGACTGAACACCCGGAAATGACTTACCTAAACTTGACGCTATGACTTACCAAAATTTGACGCTACTAAATAGAGAAGGCAATGAACAAAGAGGAGAATTCGTATGGCAACCCGACACTAATGATGGATAAGTCCCAAGTCAGCCTCATGTCTGATGGACCGGAACTGACTACCGACAATGCACCAAGTAGTAGTACAAGATTTCCTACCAAAACCCAAACTAGCAAATAGAACTGGAAATACAACTGAAGGACCACAAATACCAACATATGGAATGACCTTCTAGTTCCCCCAGCCAGGGTGTTGGGTACTGCATCCTGAATCTGACCTTCCCCTAACCCAGTTTTTTAAAATCCCCATCCCCTGGCAGGGGGAAAGAGACGGGTTCCCATCCCTTCCCCTGCCTCCCCTTCTTCTCCTGCTGGGGCCTGTCCCCACTGATCTTCACAAGGGTTGCCTTCCCTATCGTCCCCTTAGCTCTACCTGTTCCCCCCAGCCTTCAGTCTCTCCCCCCTACTCAAACTTAACTTACCGAGTATGCCCATAAAGTATGCTACATTCCACTGTGAATAATAACTACATTATCACACAGCCTGAGTTTTTGCTGAGATCTTCACCATCATCCTACAGACTAAATGCGGGTAGCGGTACCCTTTAAATCAACAGACATTCTGTATCGAAAAATCAAATATTGGTGCAGTTTCTATCAAAAAAGTAGTTTAGTTCATGAAGTGAATTCGGCAAAATAAATTAGCAGTGGCATATGGCGCCTCCGTAGCCAGGTGGGCAGGAGCAGCAGTGCGTAGCACACGCTTCTTGATTAGACCGAGGTTCCAGCCCGTAACCACCAAATACGGAGAATGCGGAAAGGTCAGGGAATGACCACCGCATATCCCGGAGCAATATGGCCTTAGTTGCTAATGCTCCTAAAAACCAAATAACAACAACAACAGTGGCATATAATGCAAGAAAGCAAGCTTATACAGCATCAGACAAAAAAACAAAAAACAAAAAGACTTGCCATTTCACCTATCCATTCGCTCCAAAAGTTTGTATAATTCATTTAAGCTATCAACTTCCACAACGACAGATGGAAGTTTGTTCCAGCTATCAACCACTCGTTGGTTGGCTAATCTGAGCAAGGCAAATTTCCGCACACCTATGTCCCTTCAAGTGCGTAATCTGAGCAAGAGGAAGAATTCCATCAGCATTGAGCTTGCTCAAACCATTCAAAGCCTTATTATCCTAGATATATTTTAACTTAAACTAAAGCTAACATATCTAGCTATTTTAACTACATATGAGATTTGTCTTTAGCAGAGCGGACTAACAAAATATAAGCTACCCTGGATAACCCTGCTAAACTGGCCTCGGCATTAATATAATGCCGGGCTCGCTTTGGAATATGGAAATCCTCCAATCGGGAAATCTTCCAACGTGACAGTCCGTTATTTGATCATCAGTGTGCACTACTTTACCATTTGGAAAAGACACTGGATATCAAATTGGGCGTCTAAAGTGGTCAACTAACAATTCTTTGTCTTCATATGCTGTTTATAATCTTTTTCCAAAGGAACTATGAGTTTAACCTTTTTTTGTCGAACGTGCAACTATTATTTTTGCACACGCTTGGTTATTAAGGTATTTAAATGATGAGTATGTGTGTACACACACGCATATGCGTCTCAAACATGGTGGGGCTAACAGTTGTGTTTGATATTTTTAATAATCAAGAGGACTTAAAATCTCCATCTTCGTTTTTCTTAAAAACTAGGCAGCGTTCGATTTAAAAAAAACTAATATTTTCTTGATACTCATTCTATAATTTATGGTATACAATTTTGAATCACCATATGTACAAAGATATCAAGTATTAAGATGAAGAGATGGAGTATTTATTTTTTTAAAGATTTTGGAAACTTTGACCCACTTCATTTTACGTCCCTAGACATGAGGCCAATCAATAAGTATTGCTTCGAAGTTTAATTACGAAGAATAAAAAGTTTGAGGTGACATTAATATTACTTCAGTTTGAATGGTTGTAAGGAGGGAAATACTAAGCTCAGTGATTGAATTCGTTCTTTTGTTATCTAATTTGTCCAATTTCTTTCTTTTGTTATCTAATTTGCTTGAGTTCGAGTGATGCACATCGTATTTTTGGAATACTTAATCTGAAAAATTAACAAAGAATCGGCTTTAAAAATTTTATTCATCAGGCAGTATAATGCTTGATAAATGAAAAATTAATTTAATTAAAATTTAAATAAAACTTTAATTTAAAAAACTTTAATTAAAAAATAAAATTATTTTTTGAAGTAAAATTCCGAATGTGAAAAAATTAGATTTATAGGATACTATAGATAGCTTTATTATAAAAATTACGTTGTAGCAGCAGTCGAAAATTCTTTAGCTCAGTTAGAACAAAAAAAATTATTTAAAGAAGCCTAAAATGGGCTTCCCATTTATTTTATTTTGTTCAGCAATGAATAAATGATAATTCCAGATGATACTCAAAATGAAGAAACTTATCTGAAATAAAAGTTTAAGTGAGAATGGAACAAAAAAAAGTATAACATAATATATTTAATAGGAGTAAGTGAAATATCTTAATTTCGTTATATCTAATTATAAGTCTACATTTATCTTGTCGAAAACAAAAATGGAATCCACAAAACGTCGTACACGACCAATGACACCCACAAGCACGTCAACCAGTTCTGTCGAACAGGGCCCCGCGCTCAAATGATCTAAATAATGATATCATCCACGTCTTTTCCGCATTTCTATCAACGAGCCTACCACCGTCTTAATGTCTAGTAACAGATTTACTAATAATATGTAAATGTGTGTGATTATTGGTTCCTCTTATTATTTATTCATGTTCTTATTTTTATTAGACGACTGCAATTGTTAAACAATGTTATTGATTAATGTATTAAATATTAAAAAGGTAAGAAAAGGTAAACTACAGCCATTATCAATCCACTGTAGGATGGAAGCCTACTCAATAATTCATGTTGAGGGAAATGGACCATAATCTGCCACGCTGGTCCAGTGAGGGTTAGCAGATCGACCATATTTAGCAGTCAGGGGCTTGAACCCCGGTCTACTCAAACAGCGTGTGCTACTGCACACGCTCTTTGAGTAGACCGGGGTTACTCCTATTAAAAAATAAAAAATCACTACTACAAAAACACCCCATAAAAGTTTTTCACAGGACCTCAGGGCCTGCAAGTAATTCTTAAACTGGGCCCCACAAATTTCGGGGCCGGTCAACACGACGTTTTGGAGATTCCAGTTTTTTATTTAATTTTGTGTTTCTTTTGAAAATTTCTCAGCGTCACACTTACCTTGGCTGTTACACTACACAAAACCAGCTGTTCTAGTTGTTGATGGCCTTGTCCGGGAACGTGACCTCCTCCATATTATCAAGGATGTCATGGATCCATAATTTCTTCCGCGCTTATGACGGCCGCCTCCTTTGGCAGAGACTATTTGTCTGCTAACTACACCACTGTACTTATATTTACAAGCTGCCCATCTAACGCATGTCCGATCAGACTCTGAATACAATGTTTGCATTATGACAGTCGCGCGCAAGTTGGAACATTGATGTTTTGCGATACAGTTACCATGGAAGCTGGAGCAAATGCAGTTAAAGACTTCGATGGCGCGTTCTGTTTTGTAGTTTAAGGTTGGACTTTTTGTGTACGATGTATGTGTAATATCAGGGGCTCCTTAAGTATTTATCGAATCGAATAGAATAGAATAGATAGATAGATAGATGGATATTTCAATCTATGAAAAGAGAGTACAGGCTTAGTAATGATAATGGTGGATGGAGAAAGTCATGCAAAAGGTTGCATCAATATTCATATTTTAGTTTGAGACTTGAACATAATACAAAGCACGAAAACGAAACTGCGCAATTCGCAGTTTCTCTTTTCTTTATGAATAAATTTTGTCAAATAATGCATTGGAGATAATGGTCACAGTCTATATAGATACTTATTTTTGTGCTATTTTTAATACACTTTCAATGTCGTCATTTGATTTTTCAAGGGATCATCATATCTGCCACTAGGGTGCGTGCACAACAATGACAATACCATTGACTACTAGTAATGGCAAAAATATAAAATATATCGATATGTTGCTCATGTGATATATTGATACGGTAGACGCCAGTTATTGTGATAACTTTGGGACTCAGCTAAGGTAATAACAATAACCGAAGGACAGGAATGCAGCTGTTCAGCTTTGTTTATTGATGCCGAGAGGAAATGTGCACTTAAAAAGGTGGAAGCGGACAGAAAGAAAACATGAAAATCAAGCGCTATAAAATACTTTAATTTGACTATCTGCTATTTCTTCCAGAAAGTAGTCAATAAAAATGGCTGCTTAAGTGTTAACGCTCTAATGCAAAATGGGCACGTTGGTAGGAGTACAGATTCAATACTCTCTTTCAGAGTTATGACACCGAGAACCATATGAAGTAACAGCAGTAACTGTAAACGCAACGTATCGGAGTTCAAGAACGGATCAGGATTTTATACACTGGTGTTCAAAGAAAGTGCATCACCCCTTAAAATTGTAATTATCGTCCAAATAACGTAAGTATATGGCAATATTTCTTACAGATTGTATCAGATAAGGTTGACACGCTTACGTGATGACGTAATATTGCATCAGCTGTTACTTTCAGCTATATATAAGCACGCTCTGCAAGAGTTACAATCATTTTTTGCTTGTGTCAGGATGGCGAGTTACGTTCAACTGACGCCACGAAGAAAGAGTGCTACTGTTGCTTTACTTGAGAAAGGATGTTCTTTCCATCATATTGCTTATAGAGTGTCTTGTAATCAGTCGACAGTGAGTAGATTTCTTTCCAAACTGAAGAATACTGGTTCTGCTGATAAGAAAAAAGGAACCGGACGCAAATGAGTCTCTACGCCAAAACAAGACTGTGTTTTGAAGCGCTTGTGCCTTAAAAACTGTAAAGCTTCTTCGTTTGAGCTGGAAAGAGAATGGGAAGAACATACAGGAGTGGTAGCAAGTGCAGTAACAGTCAGAAGACGCCTCTTCAAAAATGGATTTGTAACCCGTCGTCCTAGGAAGTCCCTCCTCACACAAAAAATGAAAAAGGCCCTATTAATTTGGTGTAAGGAGCGTGTCAAATGGATCCCCGAGCAGTGGAAGTCAGTTATTTTCTCGGATGAGAAGAAATTCAACTTGAATGGCACTGATGGGAGAAAAACGATTCGCCGTAGATGTGGTGAAGAATACCATCCAGACTGTATGGTGTCTACAGTGAAATTTCCTACCAGCCAAATGATATGATGGTGCATTTCGTATCGCGGAGTAGGTCACCTGCAGTTTATAAAAGGTTCCGTAAATGCCAATGGATACCTGGCTATACTGGAAAGCAAATTGCTGCCAACCACTAGAGACCATTTCAAACTGCCAAGTAACTGCATCTTTCAGGACGACTCTGCTCCTTGTCATCGGGTGAAAAGTGTAAGTAGGCACTTCTGTAGTTACTTTAGCTTCATTTCTGCATTAGAGGTTGGACAGTAATGTATTTACATTTGTTACAGGTGAAACAATGGTTGGAAGAACGGTCCATTACAACTCTTAGCTGGCCAGGAAACAGCCGGGACCTGAATCCTATTGAGAACTGTTGGAATCGTGTGGAATCTGCAGTTGCCCGAAAGAAACCAAAGACCCTTCGTGAACTTCATAATTCGTGTTTGGAACCACAAACTATCAGTTGATTATCTTCAGAAATTGATCTTGCCAATGCCTCGACGGTGTGCTGCTGTCATCAGGGCCAGAGGCGGTTCAACTAAATATTAGTTTGCACCTGGTGAACTTTTCATTTTGTTGTCTATTTAAAATGATAAACTGAAGCAAACTGAGGGTTTCTGATAGCATTTCAGCCATAATTGTCGTGTTTACCAAAACTATTGTATAAAGGTGGCAAATGCTCATTTTTGAATATTTTGAGAGCACCTGTCAAATATTACTTAGCTTTGCCTTAATTATTAATAAATATCTTTTGTTTATATATCTATTTGTGATGCTAGTCATTAATGTAACATATCATCGCGAAAAAGGGTTAGAAATGTGAAATTCCTAGGTGATGCACTTTCTTTGAACACCGCTGTATAATCACTTCCCCTGCACATGCGCAAACCGCGATAAGGCATAAGTAATAACGAAAACCGAAGCGCTGATTACAATAAACAACGTTTTATTTATGTATAAGAAAGGTCTGATTGGTAATTCATAAAAGTGATAACATTAAACGAATGATAACAGATCAGTGATCACAATATGCGGCGTGCACTGTATATACTTAAATATTAACTATTAATGTACAGTAGACTTTCAGAATACCGGCAGCTTCGGGGATTCAAGGTGCCAATATTTCGATTTTTCCGTTATCTAGAAAGTTTTATTTTTAATATACGGTATAGTTTAGGGCTGAAGCCTCAGGTTACATAAATAGTTTAACTAATGTACAAGTTAGTGCATTTGCATCATTTCTGTACATAGCCAACTACATAAATAGTTATAAATTGACATCATTAAGTATATATCATATTGTGAATACTTTCACAACGAGTTGCCATGATATTGCACTACTTCCAATAAGTAACGCTTCACCATAGGAGAAGACTATTATTACTTATTCTCAGCGGATACCCATACGGCACAGTTTCGCAGCTTATTGGCTCCTCATCAGTGGGTGGGCAGCGTATCCTGGTGTTGCAGTGATGACAACCCAGTTGCGAAGTATAAATCCACAATATGAGAGATGCCTGATGATGTGGAATAATTTAATTACTCATAGCAGTCTGATTATGTTCGTCACAAGAAAATCGAGGCCAGAATAGATTTCTAAAATTAAGAGAATTAGCTAATATATGATAAAATAAATCAGTATGTCATACATTATGCGAATTTGGCATATTTTGGTAAAACCTAACTCCTCTATATTTAAAAATTGTGACGTGATGTAAAACCTAACTCCCTCTATATTTAAAAATTGTGATGTGATGTGAAACTATCATGGTGATTTCCGAAATCTGTGCATAAAAATTGGTTAAAAACAGGATTCTTGGAGGTAAAAATCGTGTTGGCTAGTGTTATTTATTTTTATAAAACCTTCTTATTTCACCCATCCACTCGCTCCAAATGTTTGTCTAGTTGAGCCTTGAATCTATTTAAGCTATCAACTTCTACAACGACAGATGGAAGTTTGTTCCAGCAATCAATCACCCGCTGGCTAAAGGCAAACTTCCCCACATCTATCCTATAACGGTCTTTCCTCAATTTGAAATTATGCCCTCTCAGGCGATTATTATGAGCAAGAGGAAGTATCCTATCAGCACTGAGCTTGATCAAACCAATCAAGGTGTTATACACCTCAATCAGATCACTTCGCAGGTGCCTAGTCTCCAGACACTGTAATTTGCAAAACTTAAGCCTTTATTCGTAAGAGCAACGCTCTTTGTTCCATTCATTAATCTTGTTACCCTTCTCTGTACTCGTTCCAGCAGCCCTACATCCTTCTTAAAATGAGGCCTCCAGACCTGTATACAGTACTCAAGGTGTATTGTCTTATACAAGGGGATAATCACCTCCTTATCCCTGCTAGAAAAATTCCTGTATATCATTGACAAGACACCATGAGCTACTCTTGCAGACCGTCTGCACTGCTCAGAAAACTTCATATCTGGCTGCACAATTACCCCCAGGTCCTTTTCATTCTCTACCACTGTCAGTTTACTACCACACAGTTGATACGTTACTCTCGGCTTACTGCTTCCCATATGCAGTATTTTACATTTGCCAATGTTAAACTTCAGGTGCCACTTCTCAGCCCATCTGCTCAATTTTTCTAGATCGTGTTGCGTTGCAGTAGCATACTGTGATTAGTGTCATTAACAACCCTGCTGACTTTCGTATAGTCTGCAAACTTAGACATTAAGCCTGATATACCATCATTAATAGCAGTAATAAATACAGAAAACAACAATGGACCCAACACTGAACCCTGTGGGACTCCACTAATAACATTAGTCCACGAAGAGCAGTGTCAATTGATTACCACTCTGTGTCTTCTCCCACTCAACCGTCCCTTTATCCATAGCATTAATTTGTCTCGAATGCCACACTGCTCCAATTTGTGCAGCAGTCTTCCATGCGCAACAGTATCAAAAGCTTTTCTCAGATCCAAATATATGATATATATGATATCAAAATTATTCTTTGCATACAGTTCCTTTGTGACCACATCATAGTTATCCAATCAAATTGGTCAGACAAGATTTTCCTTTAACAAACCCATGCTGTGTCCGAACTATAACTGAAGACTTGTCTAGATGATCCTGCAGTGCTTCTTTAACTAGTGCCTCCATTAATTTCCCTTGAACAGAAGTTAAACTAACAGGTCTGTAATTACCTGTGTCTCTCTTTGATCCTCCTTTGTGGATTGGGGTCACATTTTTACACCTTCAGTCCATGGGTACCTCCTCTGAGTCCAAGGAAGCTCTCATGATTATGGCTAAGGGTTTGCTTACTTCCTTTTCTTCCTCCTTTAATATAACTGCATAGATCCCATCCATTCCAGGTGTTTTTATTATGTATATCTTCAACAATTTCTCCTCTACATTTCTTTCTATGTTATTAGAAAATCATCTAGCTCACTGCCAGAGTTTAATTCACCTCTGGAATTTCCCTCCCTGAATAATTCCTCATGTGGTAGATGTAGATGCAGAATACTCATTTAGTTTGTTAGCTACCTGAGCAGGCTCATCAACAGTAGAACCATCGATATCAAGTGGACCAATCTGATTTATCCCCTTCCTTCTAGGATTTACATAAGTAAAGAACTATTTGCTGTTTTCATTTGCATCCTTTGCCAAAGATTTCTCGTAATCTGCCTTTGCCTGCCTAACCTCTTTTGTGACTTGGTTACAGACCAGGTTATATATATCATAGGCTTCTGTTTCACCTGATAATTTACATGCATCCCATACATTCCTCTTCTCTGCCACGATCCTCATTAATTCATCTGACATCCATGAAGCCTAGTAACTTCCAAGATTAATTCTTTGACTGCTTCCCATTTTGAATTTGCTGTTGGCAACATCCCCAGTTGGTCCCACTGTATAGAATTTAAATAGTCTCAGACCACCGTAGTCACCTTTACGAGAGCAAAAACCCTTCCCTTTATCCCTGATGGTAGTTACCTCTTTGAGAAAACAATCATCCAATAAATCCACAAAAGCCCTGCT
Organism: Mastigoproctus giganteus; assembly: GCF_048544385.1. NCBI lineage: Eukaryota > Metazoa > Arthropoda > Arachnida > Uropygi > Thelyphonidae > Mastigoproctus > Mastigoproctus giganteus. The sequence continues at coordinate 76,712,832 of NC_143588.1, forward strand.
AGTGTGTGAGTGACCAACCCACAAATTCTAGTCAATAACAAACTCCTACTCTCAATTTTGCTTTCCCGGTGCATATAGCGCACCAAACTGACTCGACACTGCACTGTCCAGCGATGTCGACTGGCTGCACTTCCTTGGATTTTATGTGTTTCTTAACTAATAGCATAACCCCTCCTCCCTTCCTATCCTGTCTATCCTCTTCGCACACATTGTACTCTCCAAATTCCATTTCTGCATTTGTTAACTCCCTCTATATTTAAAAGTTGTGACGTGATGAGAAACTATCATGGTGATTTTCGAAATATATGCATAAAAATTGTTTGAAAACAGAATTCTTGGAGGTAAAAATCGTATTGGCTAGTGTTATTATTAATATTAATAATGAAGCTGGTACTTTACTGTCTAAAAAAAAAACTAATATAAACTCATAGTGTGAAAATTATTAATAATGGGCATAATCAGAAATCATAATCGATTATGTGTAAATTAAATGATTACTAAACCACAACTTTGTATATACCGGTAATCGATTATGAAAATGCCATAATCGATTATTATAGATTTCATAATGGACTAATTTGCATGTTATTGAAATAATCAATTATTAATCATTCGATTATGCCATCACTGGGTAAAATATAGAATTTTGTTCAAGTCTAACATGAATTTTAAAATTTGTGCGAGAACGAGAAATCTTGTATTTGCATATTACCTAATTCAAGAAGGAGATGAACCGGCGGAGGAGATTTTAGGTGGTTAGAATGTTACGAAACAGGATTTTCATGAAAAATAAATGTGAATGATCTGGTAGGTAGGCTCAAGAATAACAATTCTATGGCTAACAAACTGCTGTGAATAGACAGAGAAATCAAAAAGCACTTTCCACATGTGGTCATAAAAGTTTTCGATTGTTTTATCAGAGTGCACTAAGCCTGTGTAGTAAACTCACATTTCAAAAGCATTCTGAAATCTTAGATGAGTTCCCTGATTTGTTTATCAAAATCTTGGGTTAATCCAGAAAAGAAACTCCCACATCAACAGGAGTACCACCTATAATGTTTTTTCCCTGCGAACGGATGCATAAAGTAGGTGGTGGAATGACTATTCTCTCGTATAAATCTTTACACATTTCCCAGGCGTGCAAAATCAGATAAAAACTTTGAATCTATCTTGCTAATTTTTGCAGAAAAAAGTACGGATTTCAGAGAGTGCCTTGTTTGTTTACCTTCTGAGCATGATAAAAATTCCAGGATGGACGTTGAGACCTGGTTAGTACTAAATTTGGAAAAAAAATAAGTCATTTTAAGAATAGTTATCAGTGATTTAAACATAGCACCGCCTAAAAACACGCTATCCGAATGGAACTAGAAAAAAATCGATTCCCTTGACATGACTACATTACCAACTCCTGACAGGAAAAGGCGCTTGACCTTTTATTACATAGTACTAGGAAAACCACGCTTGTGGAAACCGCATTTCCGTCTGTCTCTGATCCCTTTTCATTACCACAAAAATCTTTCGCATACAAAATCAAAATAGGAGCAACCAGCTAATCCAGGGTACTTTAAAACATGACTAAGTCAGAGGTGAGTAATGCGTGTATTATTTTTTCACAATGTAAATTCTGAAATAGTCCGAAACTCTGAATGTTGTAAATTTTGGAATAGTCCGAACCGCTTCACGCTAAACCGCAGGCTAAAACATAGCAGATGAGAAACACTGATTGATCGGCAATTTAGTTCAGGAGATTTGTATAATAAATGTGATAACCTGAATTGGTGCAGAATCACCTTATGGATTTTTGTCTAATACAATTTTTGAAAACAATATTTAGAATGATTGATTTTGGCCTGCGAAAAGAGACAGAATAAAAGAATCTGTGAAACAAGTACCAATATAGTGGATTCGTCAATTACCACTCGTTTATAAAGGTCTGGACAAGGCTCGACAATGCAATGGTAGGAAACAACACTTCTTCAAACTTAACCCAAAAATGAAGAGGTATCAAAAGCGTTAAGCTGTTTCAACCAAAACCATCTTCACAGCTGCAAACGTTTGAGAGTCTTCTAATTTTGATATTCATGTGATACTAATTCGAAATTCTTATGTCCAATTCGTGAAAAGTTTTTTATCACGATCGTCATGAAACCATCCCCTAGAAACAAATCGGGCGGGTTGGTTAATTAGGAATAAAGGAAGGTCTTCTCCGGAAATCTTGCTGTAGTCACCAGGAATGAACACAACAATGCTTCTGGTCGTTAAGCGCCATCAGATCATCACTTTTCGTTAGTAGTAGTAGTAGTAGTAGTAGTAGTAGTAGTAGTGGCACATGATGCAAGAAAGCAAGTGTAGGAGCTTATGCAGCATCAGCCAAAAAAAAAAAAAAAAAAAAATCACACCATTCCCTCCAAATGCCTGTCCAGTTCCTCCTTAAATTTATTTAACCTATCAACTTCTACAACGACAGATGGAAGTTTGTTCCAGCAATTAACCACCCGCTGGCTAAAGGCAAATTTCCGCACATCTATTCTACATCTGTCCTTTCTTAATTTGAACTTATGTCCCCGTAGGTTGGTAATCTGAACAAGTGGAAGGATCCCATCAGAATTCAGCGTGCTCAACCCATTCAAGGCCTTATAGACCTCAATCAGATCACCGCGCAGGTGCCTAGTCTCCAGCCACTGCAATTTGCAGAACTTAAGCCTCTCTTGGTAAGAGAATCCCTTCATTCCCCTCACCAATCGTGTTGCTCTTCTCTGTACACGCTCAAGCAAATCTACATCCTTCCTAAAATGAGGCCTCCAGACCTGTACGCAGTACTCAAGGCGTGGCCTGACCATTGCCTTATACAGAGGGACAATCACCTCCTTTTCCCTGCTAGCAAAATTCCTATATATCATTGACAAAACCCCATGACCCGCCCTAGCAGCCTGTCTGCACTGCTCAGAAAACTTCATATCTGACTGCACAATTACTTCCAGGTCTTTCTTTCATTTTCTACCACCTTAAGTGTAGTACCACAGAGTTGGCACGTTTCTCTGGGGTTATTTCTACCCATATGCAGTACTTTGCATTTGTCAAGGTTGAACTTCAGTTGCCACTTCTTAGCCCATCTGCCCAAATTATCTAGATCCTGTTGCAGTAGCACACTGCCATTACTGTCATTAACAACCCTGCCAACCTTTGTGTCATCTGCAAACTTCGACATTAAGCCTGATATACCTTCATCAATATCATTGATAAATACACAAAACAACAGTGGACCCAACACCGAACCCTGTGGGACTCCACTAATAACATTAGTCCACGAAGAGCAGCACCCATTGATTACCACCCTCTGTCTTCTCCCACTTAACCATCCTTTTATCCATTGTAGCAACTTACCCTTAATACCATTCTGCTCCAATTTGTACAGTAGTCTTCCATGCGCAACAGTGTCAAAGCTTTCCTGAAATCCAAGTATATGATATCAAAATTATTTTTTGCATCCAGTTCCTTTGTGACCACATCATAATAACCAATCAAATTTGTCAGACAAGACTTTCCCTTAACAAACCCATGCTGTGTTTGAGTTATCGCTGCAGTCTTGTCTAGATGATCCTGCAATGCATCTTTAACCAGCGACTCCATTATTTTACCCGGAACAGAAGTTAAACTAACTGGTCTGTAATTACTCGTGTCACCCTTCGATCCACCTTTGTGAATTGGGGACACATTTGCACATCTCCAGTCCGTGGGAACCTCCCCTGAGTCCAAGGATGCTCTCATAATTATGGCTAAGGGTTTGCTTAGTTGCTTTGCCGCCTCCTTTAAAATAACTGGATAGATCCCATCCACCCCAGGTGCCTTTCTTATGTTTAACTTCAACAATTTCTCCTCCACTTTGCTCTCAGTTATTACAAAATCATTAAGCACACTGCTACAATTTGATAACCTTCTTCCATTTTCAAATTGTAATAATTCCTCACGTGTGAATGTAGATGCAAAATACTCATTCAGTTTGTTTGCTATCTGAGCAGGATCATCAACAGTCGAACCATCGATGTCAAGTGGTCCAATCATATTCATCCCCTTCCTTTTAGAGTTTATATAAGTAAAGAAATCCTTGCTGTTTTTCTTAGCATCTTTTGCCAAAGATTTCTCGTAATCCGCCTTTGCCTGCCGAACCTCCTTTGTGACCTGATTACAGACTAGCTTATATCTGCTACAGGCTTCTGCGTCGCCTGATAATTTATATGCATCCCATGCATTTTTCTTCTCTGTCACGAGTCTCATTAGTTCATTTGATAACCATTTAGGCCTAAACCTTGAACGATATTTCTTAATCGGTATATAAAGTCTAGTAGCTTCCACGATTAATTCTTTGAATGCTTCCCACTTAGAATTTACTGTTTGTAACATCGTCAGTTGATCCCACTGTACAGAATTTAAAAACTGTCTGAGACCACTGTACTCCCCTTTACGGAAGCAAAAACCCTTTCCTTTACCCCTGACGGTAGTTACCTCTTTGAGTAAATCCCACTTCAGCACACTGTGATCACTGCCACCTAGTGGTTCCTTTATCTGCAAATTCTTAATACACGAATGATCACTGCTGATAACCAGATCAAGAGTGTTACTTTCTCTGGTTGCCTCTCGAACATGCTGCTGCAGAAAACAATCATCCAATAACTCCACAAAAGTCTGACTAGTGTGTGAGTGCCCAACCCACAAGTTCCAGTCAATATCTGGGAAGTTAAAATCCCCCATTATAAGACATTCTGATTTACTGGCCCACTCTATTTCTCTGTACAATTGTTCATTGTACTCATTCAAGTCATTAGGCCTATAACACACTCCTACTCTTATTTTTCCTTTCGCAGTGCTTATCTCACACCAAACTGACTCAACAGAGCACTGTTCATCTATATTAACTGGGTGCACTTCCTTTGATTTTATGTTTTTCTTAATTAACAGCATAACACCCCCTCCCTTTCTGTCCTGTCTATCCTTTCTGTACACATTGTACTCCCCAAATTCCAGTTCTGCATTCCTTATATCTTTGTGACACCACGTCTCTGCTATCCCAACAATATCCGCCTTTGATGTCTTGACCAACACTTCAAATTCATCAAATTTATTTACTATACTTCTAGCATTGGTATACATGCAAGCATACATGCTCCTATGCCTATTCCCTGTTACCCTAACACATCCCATATACCCAACTATTCCATGATGACTGCCATCCGTCCCTGAAACCCCCAACACCCCTCGCTCCAGGTCGCTTCTTATTCTAATAGAAGTTGTGCAAGAATCACCTTCACCTCTGCCTGCGGTTACTGTTAAACTATTAGTCTTTGTATCCCCCAAACTAGCAGTTTTCCGACCCACCTAACACTGCCTCGATAGCATCAGCAAATATTCTTGCACCCTTTCTATTTAAGTGTATCCCATCCCTGTAGAAGCAATCTCTCCTGTTAACAAGTACAGTCCAGGCTGAAAAAAATTCTACCCCTAGAGCCTTGCACAATCTTTCCAGGGCCGAATTGATCGACAAGGCTCTCATCATGTACTCCCTCCTATCGTGTCTGGGCAGAATTGCAGACACTTTCAAATTCAACCCTATTTCACGGCTTTTTTTCAACAGTGACCTGTACTTGTTGAGTAATTCCGCCGGTCTCCTACTCTTAATATCATTAGTACCAACGTGTACAACTATATCACCTTTTGTGCCCTTGAAAGATGATATCCGCTCTACAACGTCATCAACCTTTGCCCCTGGCAGACATACCCTGGTCCTGTTCCACCTATCCTTTTTACAAAATATATTCCCCGTCTCCCTGACAATAGAGTCACCAACAATAACTAGTTCCTTTGGGACCAGCGCATTCTGCTTTGGAGATTGCCGCCGTGTTGCCCGATGCCCAGGAGTGAGCTCTGGCGTTGAGGTGGGCAGCTGAGAGCCTGATGGGCCCCTCAATTTAGATCTTTCGAGGGCATCCACCCTGTCCTTCAAACTCTCATATAGGCCCATAACAACGCTGAGTTGTCGCCTGATTTCCTTACACTCCTTACATCGCGCACACACAAAGACATCCCCCATGGCAATATCATGTTCCGTTCCAGAGAGTTCGGCAAACATTTCACAAGTTGCACATTTTTTTAGGCTGTGATGCGTTGGAGAATTGCCCCCCTCAGTTCTCCCCCGATTCACAGCACTCCTGCCACTTTGTGCCCGTTGCTTTGCTGCTCTAGTCTGGGGCATGGTAGTTTAAATTAATAAATCAATAAATTAAATATCAATAGTATTTGAATAGAAACAGTGAAGCGTATTACTATATAATTATGCGTTAGAGCTACCTAGCTACCTCAATTAAAAAATTTGAATTCCCTACCACTATATCCAAAAACAATGGCTACAAAAATGGAACGAAATAACGGTTTTACCTATCGTAAGTAAAATCCACAAAAACTCTTTATCTAAATTAAAAATAAAAAATAACCAGCGTAACTATAACTATATGACTACGTATTAAGTACAATATAAAATAACAATCATGTAAATAAAAGGCAAACACTTATCGTTTTTGCGGAGCCTGTAACTGTCAGCTGTAACTTTTAAAGAGATTCAGCGCCCTGATTTCATATATTCTGAAAATATTTGGAAGTTAAATCAACACGTGTGATATAACAGTCAAATCCATGATTAATTTTATTTAGTTCAGCGTTTTATGTACGTAAAAAGACATGGTTTATCTTCTTGCATTCAAGCTGCTTCCAGAAGAGGTAGAGAAGGATTTGCATGAAGAAGTTTTTTTAACTGAACCGCCAACAAAGTGTCAACTTCTACAGTTACATGAACTTCAACCATGGCTACACAGTAATAGTCGCGCCTAAGTTAACACTTCATTGGCTATATTTTGTAGATCTGTCTTCCTTGCTAATTTCATTTTCTGTTGTATTGACGTTTTCCATCTTATTCTGAACTCTCAAAACAGTCATTACGTTAAAATATTATATTTATTTTTTAATCAGAAAACGCGCGAACGTTTGCGAGACTACACACGTAAAAGTGGCATGCAGTAAAACTTACAGCTTCCACAAAGTGTCAAGCGAGGCGCTGCAAAGTTTCCAGATGAGCATTTCGCCTGACAACTTGGCGAAATGCTCATTTCTTTTATATGTACTTAAGGTGTTGTCGTATAAACTACATCGAGTATTTTCGAAAGAAGGGAGATATTTCTGGAACAGCTGGCCGATTAATGTGGTTGGGAGTGTGTTTAGTGTCAAACGGCACCAGAGGCTTCCCTCATCTCCGAATAGTATACATTGTGGGTGTGAAACAGAACACTGTCAATGCCAGAGGTCTAAAGATGTATGGATTTTGTATATGTGTAGTATCGTGTACCGTTGTTCCTCTGGTCATTTAGCCGCTGGCCCCTAATGGGAACCAACGTTGCCATTAGGGGCCCAGTGGCTGCCCTGTGGAAGCTGACCAAGTACACCAGTATATGATGTGGTTGGGAGTGAAAGATCGGCCGTGTGCAAAAAGAAGAAAAACAAACTATGCTATGGCAGTCTGTAGCTCATTTCTGCTGCATTCTACGAGCAGACAACCGCTGTAGGTGTCACCTTTCTCCATTTTTTATTTTTATGATTTGATTTTAATTTGAACAGTTGGTATTGTGGAGATCAGGATCTCCACGACACCCTCTGTTAAAATTTTGTTCAAAATTTCGCCTTCCCCAAGCATAACTCTAATGTTGCATTCATAATCTGATATAGCATGGGTGGCCAACTTAATTTGTGATGCGATTGACTTTTTTTCTTCAAAATGTGCCGCAACCTACCATCTCAAGAATTTCATTGCACATGGTTAAAAAAGTTAATCAACACATACTGAAAAATGTTGTTTATAAATTTTAAAATTAAATACAATTCGGAATTCTTAATTTTAAATTGATACGTATTTAAATTTTTAATTTATATGTAGTTTGTGTCTTCATGTCATCTGCTAAGCTTTCAAAATCGGGGATATACTGTGATAAAGCCAACTGTAACGAGTTTTCTGTATGAAGTCCGTAAGAGTAGAGCGATTCTTCGTCTTTTTTTGTTTCAAATACGAAAAGGCCGATTCACATAGATATGTGGAACCAAAACAGGAATTTAAAACTTCACTGCATTTTTTTACATTTGGGTACTTTACTCGGCAAACATATTTCCAAAAGTTTTTTTCTGATGATCTGGCTTTTAGGAAGATATCGTTTCGCAATGTAATAATTTCATTTTCATGTAATATTTTAAGTAAGATTAAGTCGTCATTAAATGGATAAGAAATATATTGAACAATGTCTTCAATTGGTTCAGAATCATCCACAACTTTCTCAATTTCAGAAACATATTTCTCACTATTAAATTCAAAATCAGGATATTTTTGCAAATGACCTTGAATATTTGCAAAATGGTCGAATGTTTTTATTTGAGATCCTTAGCCATTCCCAAAAATTGATATTTATATGCAGAAATACTACTAATCATGTCACTCACATTTTTATTTTTTCCTTGTAATTCCAAATTCAGATCACTTAATTTATTGGTAAAATCTGCAAAAAAAGCCAGATCACATAACCACTCCGTATTTTGTAGCTGCTGATAATCATCTCCACTTGAATGGGTTCAGCACGCTGAATTCTGATGGGATCCTTCCACTTGTTCAGATTACGAACCTAAGGGGGCATAAATTCAAATTAAGAAAAGACAGATGTAGAATAGATGTGCGGAAATTTGCCTTTAGCCAGCGGGTGGTTAATTGCTGGAACAAACTTCCATCTGTCGTTGTGGAAGTTGATAGGTTGAATAAATTTAAGGAGGAAATGGACAGGCATTTGGAGGGAATGGTGTGATTTTTCTTTTTTTTGGCTGATGCTGCATAAGCTCATACATTTGCTTTCTTGCATCACATGCCACTACTACTACTACTTTGATCAACATATTTTTTAATTTCATTCAGCAAATTTCGAAATCTGTAGAAACTTACTCCGACTCAGCCACCTCACATCTGTGTGTAATATGAGATCTGGTTCATTTTCATCGAGTTGCATTTTGAAAAGTCTCCATTGAAGAGATTGTCCTCTGATGGAATTCACGATTTTGAAAGCTATATCAATTACACTTTTAGTATTTAATATTTTGCTGGCTAACACTTGTTGGTGGATGATACAGTGGTAACTTAAATTTGGGAGTTCATCATCCTTTTGGCACAAATCCGTTAAGATGCCCCGTCATTTTGAAAGCTAAATTGCTTTAGCTCCATCTGTTGTTATTGATACGAGCTTAAATAGTGGTAATTTAATTTTTTCAATAAAATTTTTGAATGCGTTAAATATTTCAAGACATCTAGTTCTTTCTTTTAACGAAACGATACCCAGCAGTTCTTCTCTAGTGGCAGAATCATCCAGCAACTGAGCTGTATGACTGACATCTGTAAATTCATCCAGTTGTAAAGAAAAGGACACACAATTAGCAATATGAGCACGCAGTTGTTAGCTCACCTTTTTACTCTTTTTCGATGCGTCGCATCACAGTTTTTCGAGATAATTGCAGATCTTTGAAGAGCACTTTTAATTTCATTTTTGTTCTTAAAATTTTCAAAAAGAGAATCTGCTATTTCTAAAAATGCGTCTTTGATGAATTGACCATCAGAAAATGGTTTGCATTTTTTTGCAAGAAGATGACTCACTTTAAATGATGCTACAGTTACTGATTTAGATTGTAAATTAGGTGTCATGATGATATTTTGCTGTTCGAATAATCTAGATTTAAGTTCTTTTAATTTGTTTTTCTAAAATCTCTATTAGGCGGAAAATCCGACTGGTATTTACCATGGAGTGCATTGCGGTGCCTTTCTAAATTTCCTTTTTTGGGTGTAGCCACGGAAGCATTGCAAATCAAATAACATTTTTCTTTTATCATTACAAAAAAGTATTTAGTTCCCACTCTTGATGAAAATGATACATTTTACTCTTTTTCGTAATATTAATTTTAAATCAAAGGGTATTAAATTAACGTATAAGTACTGTCCGGTTATTAATATTAAGTAAGCTAAATAAGAATTCGACACATACACTACTCTCCACAACATAACTGCGTGAATTTTCACTAAACAAGCCTAGCGGCTGCGCAGAAACAAGAGTAATCACGTGGGTCAACGGATTTGTAATACGCGTATGCAATAATAACATTTAGATTTTGACTAATCTATTTTTTATATAATCTATTTTTTATATATATTTAAAAGTCGTTGTGATCGATCGAAATTATTGGTCATCCCTGTGATATAGTATTAATGCATGTTTGCTTTTCTCTAATTTCTAGCCAAACCATTGATGCTATCAAACGCTAAAGTCATGATTCAGAATCAGCATATCCAAATTCACATAAATTTAGACTGAAAAATTCTTTTATGTAGTGTTATTATTGTACAATGGTGTAATATTTTACTCCCTTCAGCTTTCATTTATTCTTGCTTTTCATTCTCGTTCGAATTTTGACATTAAAGTAGACTGCTAATCAATACTAATAATAATAACAAATTATTCATATTGAGTCACGATATTTGTCATCATGACCCTGTCACCCAAGCCGCTTGTCACTGACGGGAAGTGATCGTTTCTCTGTTTTAAGTCACGCACTCACTTCACGCTTTCGGCAACACACTCCCAACAACGCTGCTACTAAATGGGCTCCTCCCTGTTTTTAAACAGAATATTTATTATTCCTACTACCATTGACAGCTTTTAAAAATTGCATGGTGATTTGTTTTGGAAGCGTCAACGAGGCTTATAATTTCAGTCATTGTATAATTATAAGTAATATACAATTAAGTTTAAATACATTTGGCTTCCAGGGATAGTTTCTATCTTGTTTTTTACACTTAGTGTACGTTAGCAGTAGTGTTGCATAGAGGGCGCTAACGTACCACCCATTTAACAAATTTGTCTTTCTGCACTCAAAATTTTATAGATGTTGACTTTATAGACGTACAAAAATTATTTAAATATACGTGTAAATATTGTCGAAATTTTGTGTTTAACTTTAAAATTGGAATAAAAAATAATGAAAACTAATTTATTCCTTTTATTTTTCTGTAATAGTTCACCATCTAGGTTGCGTTATTAAATTATATTTTCATTTAGAAATATTCATATTTTTATCAAAAATGGAGGAGACTATTGTAATTCCATTATCGTGAAAATAAAAACAAAACAACAGGTTGTGCTCTTTAATTTCTGAAATGATTTACTCACAAAACAATATAGATGCGTTCAGGTATATCTATACAAGATAAATTATCTCAATACAGTTTCACAATTATTTGAATTAGCCTTCCTTGTAAAACAACAGAACTGTAATTTCTTGAGAGAAGTTTTTAGAATTAAGAAAACTGTGGTTCTTTAAAATCTTAATTTAAGATAAATTTAATATATTGGAGGTTGTCTATATAGTGGCACTGCCACAGTAACACTAAAAAATAAAAATAGATACGTTTTAAACTTATTACTAATTTGTTTTATTATGTTCATTACTGTTTTTATTTTATACCAATATTTTAAATGATTAACTATTATACAGTAGTATTTGTACGTTAAGAACTAAGGAACGTCCCACTTTAATCGTACCTCTACCCGATTTAAATCGGCTGAATAGGAAAAGACAAGAGTATATAGACTACTCTGCGTGGACTAATATTATTATTGGAGTCTCTGAGGGTTCAGTGCAGGGCCCATTTTGTTTTCTATATTTATTAATGATATCGATGTATATCAGGCTTAAGGTCTAAGTTTGCAGATGATACAAAGGTTGGGAGGGTGGTTAATGACAGTAATCAAGGTAAGCTCCTGTAACAAGATCTAGAAAAATTAGGCAAATGGGCTGAGAAATGGCAGTCGAAGTTGAACATTGACAAATGCAAGATAGCGCTTATGGGTAGCAGTAATCACAGATTAACATACCAACTGTGTAGTGCTACACTCAGGGTAATGGAAAATTAAATAGACCTGGGGGGGGGGTAACTTTTCTAGCAGCTATAAGGAGTTGATTGCCCCATTGTACAAGGAAATGGTTAGGCCGCATCTTTAGTACTGCACACGGGTCTGGAGGTATCATTTTAGGAAGGATCTGGAGCTGCTGGGACGGGTGCAGAGAAGGGCAACGAGATTGGTTAAGGGAACAAAAAGGTGATCTTACCAAGAAAGGCTTCTGTTCTGCAAATTAAAACGTCTGGAAACTAAGCACCTGTAAGGTGATCTGATTGAAGTGTTTAAGTCTTTGAATGGATTCAGCAAGTTCAGTGCTGATGGTATTCTTTCTCTGGGTTAGACTACGCGCAAGATAGGGCATATATTCAAATTGAAGAAGGATGGTTGCAAGACAGATATGCGAAAGTTTGCCTTCAGCGAGAGGGTGGTTGATTGCTAGAACAAACTTCCATATATTGTTGTGGAAGTGGATAGTGTGAATAAATTCAAAGCAGAACTAGACAAATTATTGGAGGGGATGGACAGGTGATATGTGAAGTTTTTTCCCCTTTTATGACTGATTCTTTATAAACTTACTTTCTTGCATTATTTGTCACTAATAATACTAATGCTAAATATTGGGGAAAAGCAATGTTCTAATGAAAAAATAATAATAAAATAAACAATAATAATATATATTGGCAATACCAGTTGAAATCAGTAGCCGCTGCTACAACTGAAATGTCATCAGTTTTTTTAATTTAAACGTCAAAACTGTACAAAAAAAGGTTAGCTTGGATATTAGGATTCCCTCTTCACGTAGAAGCAGGACGTTAACTTTAAATCTCACCTCTTTAAATCTAGTTCAATAATGTATAGAAAATTAAAAGAATTGTTTTAAGGAAACTTATTTTCCACCAATGTTTTTAAAATGCTAACTTTTCTTTTATAATAATGATATTTCCAATTATTTACAATATCACAAACAAAATCTTCCTTTGTCAATTGCCTCATTCGATGTGCGTCCTTGTGTCTTCTTCTCGTGCTACTCCGCGTACCAGACGTCTAAAAGGGAGGAGAAAAAAGTTAACTCATAAAACAGTTCAAAGTAGGAACCTGAAATAATCTAATATTTCTCCCCTTCATTTTCCCGCCCCCTTTGTAGAGAGGGTGCACATAACTCTGCACCTTCTTAGCCAGGTCCAACACGGACCTTGTAATTGTAATCCTTTTCAAGAATATTCCTCACATATCATTCCAAATCTAATTCTGGTAAAAAGGCGAAGTCACAAGTGACTAACTGCTATTAATAGCAACCGCTGTTGGTGACCGAGACATCTTGAAGGATCAAAGACATACAGGAGTATTCTATAAAGACTTTGTCAAGATTTCAATGATCCACTCCATTAACACTGTAGGAGTATTCATCTACTTCTCTTCTAGGAAATAATTCTACAGACTGATCATTATGGACTTGTTACGAATTATGACATGTATGGTCATTATTCACATTGCAACCTGGACTAAAAAAATCTACTTGCGAATAGTTAGGGTTTTTGCGAAATGAGAGAAAAGTTGCTGGTAGGCGTTCAGTTTTAATACAATACAATGGCTCCCTCACCTATTTTACATTTGTATTCCTGTTTCAATCCGTGTTATTTTTCCAATGCGGGCTCTTTGGCTAACAATTCAAATCTACTTTTTTTTCCTTTTAAACCTCAGCATCCTTTCATTATCGTGTGTCTATTCACCCTTCCTTCTCTGTCTGGTATCTTAGACAACAAGGCACCTCACTGTATACTGTGATATTATTCTCTGTGCAATATTTTTATTGACCCATCTGTCTAGCGAATGAGCGCTAATGACCACCTCTGTTTCGATATAAGTTCTCACGTAGTTGAGAAGGTGACAGCTCTTGAATAATTAAATACGTATTTATTTGAAAGTTAGTACTTAATTCAATGCAATTTAAGAATGGTATCTTTTATGTAAAATAAAAGAAAAGAAAATTTATTTCATCTGCAGGCTATATCTTTATAGACAGATATTTCCACTTTTCCGAAAAAAAATTTTTCACTTCAAAATCTGTAAAGAAAGGTACTCACATAGATGCACATCATCTCGCCAGATGAAAACTGCGCATACCCATTTCAACTTACCATATTACATTCAGGGATCATTAAAATACTCTCCCCTAGAGGTACGAATGAATTAGTCCAGCATAATAAAACATATAAAACCTTCTCTTTCCCAGTTTCAGTTCTAACAAATAATTGAGGTAGAGCAAGCTATACGTCGTGTGGATCTACCACCCACCATTATGGCGAAGTCATTAGGAAATTGCAAATAGCATAGAGAGCCATATCTTCGAATTTGAATGCAGTCTTGACTATTCTGGGTAGGACCAACACTTATTAGGTGGAGTGATAATAAGAACGGTCATCGTATTTCAATGGCTGCAAGTATATATACCAGGGATTTAATTTAATATAAAAGACAAATGATTTCCTTGTCAAAATGTGTCTAAGGCTTCTTTAGGAAACTAAAAGAGATGAATTAAGATATTCTAACAGTATATCAGCGGAGGGAAATAAAATTATGGATTATCTACTAATGAAGCGAAGTGCCACATGTTCATCATAGAGGAAGGTACAATGTACATGAAAATTACCCCAAGATTTTCGCTGCAGAGAATCCTTTTTTTGAACTGTTAAACTCCGACACCCGCAAGTGCCACCATAGCCGAGTGGTCAGGAGCGGGGGTGCAATAGCCCATGCTCTTTGAATAGACCGGTGTTCAAATCCCTGACTGTTAAATACGGTCGATCTACCGACCAGCGTGGCAGATTATGGTCCATTTCCCTCAGCATGAATTGTTGAGGAGGCTTTCATCCTGAAGTGGGTTGATAATGGCTGCAGTTTACCTTTTTTTTTTTTTTTTTTTTTTTATCCGTCAAGCCCTGCAAATCTCATGCCACCGCTCCACTTTCAAATTCGCTGAACTCATTCCCGTGTGGTGATTGTTTATGCTTCTCTCGGTTACAGTACTGCCCTCAAAAATATCTACAACAATTTGCAATAAACGTTCTTATTCATTGTTTCTTTCGGTTATGGTGTTTCAAGAATAAAGTTGCTGTTGCTTGTCCATGGCGTCAACGGAAGGAGAAACTATGAATACTTAGAATCAGTTTCACATTAAGGAACAGTCTGTTCCTTAATCATAGTCTGTTTATGTTCATCATCTAAAGCATTCTGATATAACCTGGAGCATTATGGCCTAAGTTGCCAGAGCACCATTAAACCCCAACCAACCCACCAATCTGATATAACCCCTATTTTTATTAGCGTATGCCTTTTAAGTTCGAAAAAAACATTAGATTGCTTTGTATTGTATGTATTCAACATATCACACATGTAATGCAGTAGGGCCACATGTCCAAAATTACATATTTTACACAGCAATGATTTGAATGTGATTGTTCATGATAATACATTATGTAATTAAGTTACAGTTCCACGTTTGGTGACCGTATTTCATTGAAATCCAAGTTTTAAAACATGATTACTAAAATCATTGTAGATTATTTCTACTTTCGAAAAATTTGAGGTAAGGCTGTACTGCACTGACTGTTTTATTTTGCGTATTCATCTATGGCCATAATACCTTAAATTTAAGAATAACTTTAATTCTTAAATTTAAGGCATTATGGCCATAGATATTATTTTATATATTACAGGGCACTTTTGGATTAAAAGATGTTAGACAGTTATAAAAATATTTATTACATCTAGGTACAGTAAGAAAATAAAAATAATTCAAACGAAATTTCAAATACAAAAATCTGAAATCTACTCGCTATCATCAGTGTCACTTTGAACAGCAGCTGTTACAGAATCTCCTGAACTTTGGAGACTTGAAAAATGCATGGTGTACAATAGGTATTTCATTAGTTCTACAAAGTTCTAGCAGATCTTTTAGTTTTTGAGCACTTAACTTTGGAGGAGCTTGGTAGGGAGCTTTATCAACTCAGGCATCGTTTTTGTTCGGCCACGTTGTCTTCTGCGAATATCAATACATTTATACTCCTCGTTATAATTATTCTTGTAGTAAATAGTGTTTGGAGAATCTTTGCGAACATGCAATATCGTTCCATAACACCTTTTCATTTTCTTCGTTCATTAGTACCCATTCGCTCTGACAGATCTTTAAAGTCACTTATGTCTTCAGCAGCTAATTATTTTACAACATAGGGAGTTCCTCCTTTTCGTGCCATTTGTATTACAGATGTCCACTGAGCGGGTGTATAAATTGGACCAGATTTTAAAAGTCGCTTTTTTTGACGTTCAATAGTTGCATGCATTGCATCTCCCTCGTTCTGTGTATAACCAACTCTTAAATATTTATGAGTTATAGATGGTATTTCAAACATAGTGACCACATATAGATAAAGAGAAGCCATTGCCTTATTTTTATTCTGTCCAACACAATTGTCAGACTAAAACACAGTCTTTAGTAAGGAAGTGGTTTCGCAAGTACAGGAAAACGCAAGAGCTGATTTCGTTTACTCCTCTATTTGCAATGCCCTCGTGCCAAAAGTAACAAAATCCCTCTTTTGTGATGCAGTCGAATATGGTAAAATTAAAATTAAAGCAATTTAATTTCCGCTTATAATAAATTTGGGAAATTAAATGCACTAGGCATAATCCTTATGGGTTTTTATAATTAACTATATAATATCGGTGTAAATACACCATAGTTAACCCATATATTTGAGCTACGATTGTAGCTCAAATACTTCGCAACTGAGATGGCTTGTTGTATTACCTGGGTACCTACCCGCTCACTGATGACGAAGCCAAAAAGCTTCGAAACGATCGTCTGGGTGGTGGTACCGCTGAAAATAAATAACAGTAGCCTTCTCTACTAGAGAAGCGTTATTTATTTGAAGTAATTCAATAGTAGCTATCTTGTTGTGAAGGCAACCACATTATGAGATACATTTAAAACGATGCCTTCTACGCTACAATCGTAGCTCAAATATATGGGTTAACTATGGTGTATTTACACCGATATTATATAGTTGCTTATAATAAAATATTGCAACGTCTCCACAGGGCGCCTGTAATACTGCCTAAAGATCAAAACACGATACAATTTTATTATTTTCCTTGTCTTTTCCTTCATTAATATCCTTGCATATTTCCTCTCGGCTTCGAATCTTGTTATTAATATGTGACTCATGTTTCAATTTCAAGGCCTCTTTCTGTTCTGGACTACTATTTTCATACATTTGGCACAACGAGCATTGATCTTTTTTCGGTATAAAAAACGAAAGATTAAATTCAAAATTGAATACTTTCTCATAACTGCATCTCTTTGCAAAGTCAAATCCTTTCTCTTTTCTCTCTTTCACTTACTTTCTATGCATTTCGGAAAGGGTTAGACTCCCATCCAAATATTGTTTTGAAGTTTGTTCCCTTAGATAGTGTGAATCAATTAATGGGAAACTGTTAATGTGTTCCTTTATAGAATTTTTTTAACTCCTCCGATAATTTCGGTTTATTTGCATTTATTCCTCGCTTTTCCTTCTCTAAAATTCCACATCCGGATTAATTTGTCCCCAATATCCAGTGTTTTAATAAAGAAACATTAACATACTCATAACCTTTATTCCCTCATTTAGAAAGTACTGTAGTAGGCAATATTATTACCTCCAGTTGATCCTTCCGTACGTTGTCGATACTATGGAGTCACTATAGAGGAATTATTTAAAATAAAGTTCGTTGCAAACTATGACTACCGAGTGCCCAATATCCTTTATGAATTTGTTGTTGCTTGTCTTCTGAAATTTTTGTTGCGCACTTAAGGCGGCATTTATTTCCACATGTTCCTTTTACTGATTTTGCTGGCACTTCCCGATTAGTTTCAGTAATGTATGCTAGACCTGAGTTTACTTTTTTAGGTCTTTTTGGCCTTTTCCTAGTTTTTTTAGCACATTCTTCAATGCCTGCTTCTTCATTCATCCCATTCTCTTCTTCCACGATATTATTTGGTGATATTCGAGGCGCATGTGAAGCATTAGGTGAGCTATCAGAATCTGATGAATTTTCACTTGGCAAGTAATTTTTGTCCATGTCAGAATCATCCAAATATTCTTCAGGTTCAAAATAATCTTCACTTTGTTGAGCATCTTATCCTACAAAAATAATGATATATCAAAATGTTGTCTCAGTTTTATGTATGGATGTGTATCAATACCAAGAATGATGCTTAATAAACACAGTTGTCATTCCAAAATGTTTAATCAATATAAAAGTTATGCTTTAACTAGCATCAATAAGTTTTTAAATTTACAGTTTTTTTATATAGCAAAAATTAACACATTTTTATAATTAATGATTGACAGTCCGAAAAAACATATAGGACATCCTATGTATCCTCTATTAACATAATTGATCTAACTTGAAATAATTGGATATCCGTTTAATTTAAGTATAAGAAAAAATAATTACAATAACAGCTACTTACACAAGGTAAAGAATCGCCACTCCGAACCATACTCTGGAAATGAACATCTTCAGAAACCCTTGCAGCTTCTACAGGTATATTAGTGTCAGCTCTCTCATTTGATTTAGAATCTGTATCATTCTTACACAACATATTAACCAAACAATATTTAGGCCATCCGAATAATTAAATTCATCTGTCTGTGTCTGTTAATTGCGTGTGTTCTATGGTCGATTTGTCTGTTTGTTGGACGAAAAACCCCACTTTCTGGGAAAAAAAGTCTTGCTATCTACGCCTGAGACCGACTAACTCGACCACGGAATGAAAAAAGCCCATTAAAGTTCCTCGCGTCAACCACGGGATTCGAACCCGGGCCTTTTCCACCCGGTGTGGGGAGGACGGTGACGATACCACTGTGCTACCGCGCAGACACAACATATTAACAATCCTCTGCTTTTTATAAATTTACCACTCGTGTCTATAATTAACAATACCAAACAGAGCAACTAGTTTTATTTACACGCAGCGTAGAACACGTGGTAAAAGTACAAGAATAATGTCACTAACAGTTCAGTTCGATAAGGCCAGAAACGGACAGACGACTGATAATATTCGCGCAGGCGCATTACATTTTACTGCAGCAGGGCCACAAGTCATGATGTGGCACTGGATTTTCTTAAGAAACTGAAGAACATAAATACTCCCTAACGGCTATTTTTAAAACTAAGTATATGGCCTGAATCTCCTTATCATTACCCTACACGTAACTCAGTTTTGATAAAAATTCGAGATGAGGCCATACTGCATTACATGTGCGATATACTGATCTTTCTTGATGTAGGTAAACCTTCCTTCCCTCAAGTTTGTAAGTAATCGATAAGACTGGGTGTGTGCACTACTGGCAGCTTTTTTGCTTATCCAGTGTGTTCTACAACGCCCACCAAATACTGTTTGCTTGGTTGGCATTTGCGTTATCTGTACCGTCACAAAATATAAAACAAAAATTACCTAGCATTATTGCTACCCTAGACTTAACGGTGCTATTCATTCTACACAGCTATTTGGAACAGATATCACTGGTTGAATGGCCACCTTCTGTCTCACTGGATAATAATTAAGAAGGGGAAACCCCCAATGAACTTTTCGTTATATAATCTTGTCATTTAATCTTGGAGCAACATTCAAATTCAAGGCATCTGACGAGAGAAGTGGTTGCAAAGTCTTCTCACTTGATGGCATTGGAGAAGATACGCAGACTAGCAATAGAGGAATAAGACTTGTTCTTGTTCCTCTATTTCTTGTGCTTGTGACAGTGTTTATTTAAACCTTTATGCTATTTTATTTATCGAATAAATCTTCAATTCTTAGAATTGATGTATTTTTACAATATGACATGGCAAACGATAGCCGTTGGGCTGAACGTACTAGTTTTAATTTAAAGAATAAAATAAACATTGACATTTTTATTAGCAACTAGCTTACTCAAGGCGTTAACTGGGCAGATATAATGGGCATACATTGTTGGATTTTCTGTGAATTAAGGCCCTCGTGGGTAGAACATTTGGTAGAATCGCCATCTTCCCCACACCGAGTGGAAAAGAGCTGAGTTCGATTTCCGTCGATGATGTGAGCAATTTCTATGGGCCTTTTCCACAACGTGGCAGAATAAGTCTCTCTCAGGTGAGGTTAACATGGTTTCCCTCCCGGAAACTGGATTTTTTGGTCCAGCAAACAGAAAATCGACCACAGAACACACGCAATTTACAGACAGTATACAGTATATGGAGCAATATGACCTTAAGCGCTAATGCTCCTAAAACCCTACTACAATTACTATAAATTAGGTTAGCATAGAAAATACTTGGTTTTAGTTCTACTGGGAGACATTTTTCGGAGATACTACAAGGGAAAGTCAAATGGACGAGTTAACTCTTCGGGCGTATGTTCAGAATGCTTAGCACGTTCGTATGATAATCAGTCTTGCATATTAAACTTTCAGCACTTCACGTCCATGTTGCATTTTAATGTATGCGTCACGGCTATTAACTGGATATACACTTGAAGCGAAAGGAAAACATTTTCATTGTTTGTTTTTATTTGTAAGGGTGATTAAGGGAGTCAAACACGAGATTCACAGAGGATTGCAAAAAATAATATTCTTTCCCTTTTCACCTTGGAAGATGGAACAATGGGGTTTGTCGTTCAGACATTTGCTCTTACAGTGTTGTCTTTTTTTTCAGGGACAATCATATTCCAACCTTTCAAGTAAGGTTGCCTAGATACGATGATGTAATTGGTTTAAAATAAACAAATAAGAAAAGCAATTGAAACAAGTTAATTTGTGATATATTACAATGGTCACCAATATAATTTCGTTTGCAATTACATAAATAAGTGTTAAGTGGAAGCTGTTGGTTTGGATTCAGTTCAGGAGACAGAATTCATTGGATTTAAGTCGTTCGAGCATTCAATTTTGGCAGCTGTTCAATATACAATGGTTGTTTGATGAATATACAAAACAATATACAATGGTTGTTTGATGAATTTCTAGTTTATCACAAAAAGGTTTATTATATAATGTTGACTTTATGTTATTTTTCGACTTAGTATCCTTATAACTCAATGCACCTTTTTCAGCAATGCTCCAGATTCATAATCCCAGTTTTGTAATCCCTTTCTTGAAGTTCTGGAAAAATGAGTGTGGCCGCTATCAGCTCATCATCCGACTCAAATATCCTTCAGGGAAAGTTAGTTTTTAGCTTCGAGGATAGGTGGAAATTATATGCGGATAGATCTAGTGAGTATGGTAGGTGAGACAACAATTCACAGTCAGCTTGATGAATTGAATTCATGGCAACAGCTAATGTGTGAACAGGTGCATTGCCCTGGTAAAACAAAAGACGTTCAATCGGGTTTCCTGGCCTCTTTGACTTGATTGCATCCCGTAATGTACTTAGTAAGTTAGTATAAATATTGTCCATTTATTGTTTGTCTCTTTTGGAAAACAATCTGTCAGAATCTTCCAGAAGACCAATGTCATTTTAACTTCGCGAAGAACTTATTGATGCTGTTGCACAGGCAACAATCTCATCTACCCATGTTTATTGCACTTCTTAAATTGCACGCGTTTTATGGTCAGTTTGACTATTTTGTTAGACAAAAATCTAGAATTTCTGGGGGGACCTTTCAATCCTCGCCTGTGACCGACTAACTGAATCACGGAGTGGAAAATGCCTATAAAAGTTCCTCGCGTCACTGACGGAATTTGAACCCAGACCTTTTATACCGTATGGGGAGCACCAAATACGGAGGATGCGGAAAGGTCAGAGAATGACCACCGCATATCCCCGAAGCAATATGGCCTTAGTTGCTAATGCTCCAAATAACAACAACTTTATACCGTGTGGGGAGGACAGTGATTATAACTACTGTGCTACTCGAAGGGCAGCACGGCTGAAGAAGGTGACATTGACTTTCTTAAAAAGAAAAACAATTACAAAGAATATATTTAGTACTTCTTAAAACTGTACACTTACAATCGCACGGGCCATCTACAACTGTTAGTTCCCTTATGTCCATGAATTGGGGAGTAGCTACATTTGGCACACTAAATGAAAGATAAAACTGCAAAAAAAAAAAAAAAAATCATCGTCCTTAAAATATCTCGTATATACAAATATTTATCACAATCTTTAAAATCATAAGTAAATTAATATTTCACTAAACATACGAGACAAAGTCGCCCGATTAATGCTGTTGTGGTCATGTTCAACGAGTTTAAAAATAAACGGAAGTGGTATGATGTAGTTCAAACTTTCTGCAACAGGTGGTAGTGCAGAAATTGTCTTGTAGGCTGAAAAGCTGCCAGTAACAATCAGTTTCGTTAGTAGCGTTAATTTGCGAGTGAGCAACGAACAAATATCAAATTTTGCTTTAAACTAGAAAAATCTGCAACAGAAACCTATAAAACGTTAAAAAGTGTTTATGGTGATGAAACGTTAAGTCGTATCATTGTGTTCGAATGGTATAAGCAGTTCAAAGACGGAAGTGAGGATGTTCGCGATGACCCAATAAGTGGGCGCACGTCAACTTCTCGAAATAAGGACAGAGTTGCAAGAGATCGTCATTTGGACCTCATAATGATGGCTGACGAGTTGGATATGAATAAGGAGGCGATTCATAAAATTCTGCATGAATATTTAGGAAAAAGGAAGATCTGCGCAAAATTTTTGCCGCACAGCCTCACGGATAAGTAGAAGCAGCGAAGAGAGAATCATGCGAAGACTTTATCCAGACTTTAAGACAATGTTAATTTCCTCGTGTGACCCAGAGACGAAGCGTCAGTGGACTCCAAAATCATCACCAAGGCTCAAAAACTTTCGTTTACAAAAGTCCAGGATCAAGACAATGCTGATCATGTTTTTCGACAAAGAGGGTGTAATACAAAAGGAATTTGTACCTGAAGGGGAGAGAGTCAATGCTGCATTTTACATACAGGTACTTCAGAGAGACCATTGAAGCCATTTCCCAGTGAGTTCGCAATTTCGAGAGAAAAGCAGCTTGTTTTTGTTGCACAGCAATGCCTTCACCCTTTCGCACTTGTGAAGACATTTCTCACAAGACATGGTATTGTGCAGAGCAACCAACTACCTACTCTCACTATCTAGCACCAGTGGACGGCTTTCTCTTTCACGAGGTGAGAACTGCCCCAAAGGAAAGAGATTTCAGGATGTTGAGGCATAAAGAACAGCGTAACATCCAAATTGAACATCATCTCTTCGGACGCCTTTGCTGATTCTTTCAGCAGAAATATAAAAACGGTATAATAAGTGCATTCAATCAGTTGGTGATTACTTTTAATAAAAATAAAACCATTTTTGAGCGAGTTCACTTCGTGTTCGTTTCATTTCACCAGTTCGGGAACTTTATTGCCACACCACGTATGTTAGAGCGTAGTTGATCTTTTAGCTATTATAATACACGAGTGTGACAAACAAATTTTCTATAATATCTGAAATATGTAATCATCGCTATACACACATAACCTGTTTAAATTGAATATATTGTAAACCAAAAACATTTATCAATAAATTAAAATCAGTCACTTACTCTGCTTTTTACAATCAAGTTCAGAACATAAAGTGCTGGCATCCACATAGAACTATCTCGTACCAAATTAAACATTAATGTTTCCTGTTTGTGTTCATCATCACAGATATGGCATTGTAACTCATTTCTTCCCTTTCGTCTGGCGTCCACAGGACCTTTTCTATAAAACATCTTAACACAAACTGTGCTACCTGCCT
This sequence comes from Mastigoproctus giganteus, assembly GCF_048544385.1. Taxonomy (NCBI): domain Eukaryota; kingdom Metazoa; phylum Arthropoda; class Arachnida; order Uropygi; family Thelyphonidae; genus Mastigoproctus; species Mastigoproctus giganteus. Next base: position 76,736,645 of record NC_143588.1, read on the forward strand.
TGATTTCTTGAGTGAAATTTACTCTCGTCCTTTCTCCTGGCTTCAGTGTGACCGACCAGTAGAATCCTATAACAACACATACTTCTGAAAATTGGACTGTAGAAAAAGGCCTTCTGATAGTATGAACAATTATATGAACTTAAGATGTATAACTTTTTTTTTTACAAGAGATATATGATACACTATGTAAGGTATCCCCAAGCAATCGCTTATTATTACAGAAATCAATTTATAACTATATGAGCTTCATTGTATATTTTTCCTGTCTTTAGTGGTTATAATACGTGTTAATAAAACTAGACATGGTCTTACAGAAAAGACGCTAGCCCAACTTACTAGTTGTAGAAAGTGTTCCTTATATGTACGCATTACAGCACTGATCAAGTTCCTGTGGTATGTTTGGCAAATGTTAAAAAGTACCAAACTAACAGTGTTAGATCCAGGAAAAGATTCTAAGTTTGCTCGATTTATGTGAGCCCAATATGCCAACCTTACTGAGCTTCATCAAGAGCTGATAATTTATGCTGAGAACGCCATGGGAATGTGCCAAATGTATGAGTGGTGTTAAAAGTTTAAAGCTGGTGAACATCAATCACCGATAAAGAAAGCTGTGGTCTTTCCCTTTCTGATAGTGATGGATAGCTGTTGACACGATAACCACGTGACAGTCAATTTGAATAAGCGGCCATTTCAAAGCGTTTTTATTTTTAACCGATACATTAGGAATTTCTTATTAACTACTGTTTTAAATTTCTGACTGGGTCCCTTGAAGTTTAGCAGATGTCGACGTTCAAAGCATACACTGTAGTTGGATTGTCGATACACTTGACATTTCTTATGGGTAACTCAACAGCGTTGTCCACGAGAATTCGCAGCCCATGAGAAGTATTAGAAAAACAGATCTCAAATGACTTGATGGATGAATAGACGGGTCAGAGAATAGGCGCAGGTTTCAATAATATCCAACTTCATGAAACTGAGCCATCAATTTTTGAGCGGGTTCATGACTTAGAGCGAGGTATGGTCCCTCCCCATACACTAAAATTCGACATTTTATTTAAAAAATATTTTTTTTTTTACCTCAAGTCTTCCTCCTCCCACTTCAAATGTTTTCAGGGTTCCCGTATTTCCATTTAAGCCCATACCTCGGTGCCTATGAAGTGTTGATACTTATCAGCCCTAGATTTCTTTACTATGGTGTGGAAATACATATGTATAATATGAATAATTTAATTATATTTTGCTATTTTTTATTCTGCTTGAAACTCTGTTATTTTTCTCCAGCCAACAGCAAATTGACCACAGAACAGACGCAATTTACAGACATATTACGTAAGGCGCAATATGGCTTAAGTTGATGATGCGCTTAAAGACCCTACCACAACAGCTCTTAAGTAGGATCCCTGTCCACTTAAACGAATATTTCCCCAATTCTAGGTGGGCTATGGAAAGGATGTTGGTCTCAGGAACTGTTCTCTGCGAGTTCATCTCTTATATCTCTCAGCTATAACTGATCCATTTCGTGGCATACAAGTTCTTACAATCGTTGACAAAGATTTCTCTTCAGATCATTCTATCAAAGTAATGCTAACCGTACACAAGGAAGCACTCTTGCGGAAAGAAGGAATTAGCTCTGTTGTTCATTGGACCAACCACGATGTTCTTGAGTCAAGTTCTTGCAGTCCGCTACTCGCGTGCTAAATAGAATGAGAATGTAAGATGTAAAATCTTACAAATTAAAGTAAAGATTCTTGGTTTTTTTCTCAAAGTAAGATTAAAATAGAAGAACGTTAGATTTAGAGATGGGATAATTTAAGTGTGAGAGATTTAGAGATGGGATAATTTAAGTGTGAGAATTAGGAATGGTTGCAAAGGGGTAAACTATCAATTACCATAATACAAAAGAGCAAACAGGGACAGCAGGACTAGGTAACGGGGTGCCATTTGAGAATAGGCATGAAAAGGGTTGCTTGAGAACAAACAATAGGACGGGAGACGGGATTAGACGAAGAGCCTCCTTTGATCTAGAACACCGTGAGACCAAAACAGGAAGGGAGGGCTCGTCCAGTGTTCATTTCAAATTAAAACCGGCATCAGGCTGACTGATATTTGAGTTTTCTGATACTTTTAGAAAGAAAGGTGCAATAATAAAATAAGTGTTTGTGGAGGTTGCAGGTGGACATCAAAGGGTCATGCTGCCGGCGAGAAAAAAAGAAGAGGTTCGAAAAAAGGGTTGGTTTGCGCGCTAGGAAGACAGCTTCGGGAGAATGGCGTTAGCGAATGAAAAGGAACGTAAATTTAAACAGTAGGAGGAGGATTGGTTGGAGTCCTTGGGGGATGCCAGGCTTGAGGGGGCGGTGTAGAGTTCGGGGAACAAAAAGAGAGAGCGCGCGAAAAAAAGGAGTTTTTTTGGGAAAGAAAATGAGAAAGAATTGAGTGAAATATAGTGAGGAGATAGTCGATGGAAAAAAGTTGAAGTGAGGTTATCGGGAATGTAAGGGAGTGAGAACAAAAAGGGGTGAACATGTAAGGGGTGGTTAAAGGGAGTTCGGTAAACAGTGAGAATGACAGAAGAAGATTCACATAGATGACCAAGTCCACCAAGGAAGGCGATATTACCCCGAAATAGTCTTGAAAGGCAAAGTAACACACCTGGATCCGAAAGCAGCAGCCCTGGAACAGAAGGTAGCGGTCCTGACAGGCAGAGTAGCAGTCCTGAATGCCGTACGATATTTCCCTGGAAGCCGTAAGATATTGCTCTAGATGGTGGAAGATCCCTGAATGAGGAAAGGATAGAAGGCCCTAACGGAGACATCCTGCCAGAAATTTGAAGTAAGTGCCAAGTTTACATAAGCACTCTTTAAACTATAAGAAGGACTATAGGGAATAATAAGAGAATTATAGGGGAAGCTCGTATGGGAAATTATACACTAAGATGTATGTATGTACATGTAGATGAGTATAGTTGTGGTGTTAGAAGATAGTAATGAACGGAGAATATATCGAGATGGTCAAATCGCATGTAAATGAATAGAAGTAAAGTAGATAATATAGACGGGGTAATAAAAAGGGATAATTAAGTAAATACTGTTATATATGATGATCCAGTTGTACTATGGTGACCAAGTCAGAAGGTTTTTTTGTTTAGTGCTGGTATGAACCAGATAATTAAGATAAAAGCTAGTTAATAGGATGGTTTCAAATGGTATCATGGTAATTTAGCCAGAGGAGGTTTTGTGATTAGTATTGCTATATAAGAAGAAAGGATTGTACAAGAAAGTTGACTGTGGAAATTGAGTGTGATCCCAAAGAAAAATTGATGATGCATTAGAGAAGTTATCTTAATGGAAATTCATGAAAGTTTTAATATCCTTGTGCTAAAAAAGTGATGTACATGAATATAAATTTACATAACCAATTAGTTCATACAATGTGTCATATATGTGGTGTTATCATGTTATAATATGTGCATAATTATTCTTAATTTCTTGTCTTGTATATATGTGTAATAAAGATTTGTATATAGCTTTAATGAAGTTGTGACTAGTCATTTTGAACACGCAGACCAATGCGAAGGAGGAATATAGTTAATATAGAAATTCCCAAGAACCCGATTTCTTCTGTGAGATATACGAGTCAGATGCAGAAGGTGGGGTAAGGAAAGGAGAATAAATTAAAGGTTCAAACAGAATAAAAATAGGTATAAAAATAAAAACCCCCCACAAGAACCTTTCGTCAGTGGTCATAAAATCCTCTTTGGTCAAGATTTCATTTGGTTTATAATTAATACTAGTCTTCCTGAGGTTCGAGATGCGCATCAATATATATCAGAAAGACAGATTTACTTTCCTGTGGTCCCTAGACAATCCACGGTGCAGTTACTTATATTTAAATGTTGGAAATTCGATCCAATTATTTAGTTTGTCAGTGGCAGAAATCAAATAACTATTACCACTTGGCGAAGTCGAGGAAAAGCCTCGACTCAAGAAATGATTCAAAGGGTGAAGTACCACAATGATCAATTTCACAGGTAGTCTACAGCCAGCACTTCTTTTGATAAGGCAACGTTGTAAGACTTCTTTCTATCTTTGACAGCTGATATCACAGCCACATCACTGTAGTATGATGTCTTCAGTTGGAGTATCATATTGAAGAATCCATATTGTCATTAGTCGATGAAAGGTTGTCCCTCCTTACACCGTGAAGTCATTATAAACCGTTCTTCACCAATCTTTTCGAGACAGTACCTTCATCAGGGAAATTACATAGCCACGGCCTATAACGTCCTGGATGATCCCTCACGACTATAGCATAAGCTATGGGACTGCTAGCACAGTAGTTACAATTCAGAAATTTTCCACGCGGTGGGGAAGCTAAAAAAAAAAGTACCGTAGGAATGGACTGCCTCCTGTTTTCTTTCTGTAGTTCGCTGACATAATTTTGACTAAAGCATGAAATAAAATTGAAGCTATTGACATTAAATAAGTGTGTGCGTGTAAATTTTCTTCTTCTTGCATCTGATTTATTTATCGCAGGTGACTAAACTTACCACTTGATGTGTTTTGTCTTTCCCACTCTATGCCGTCTACCATAGGATTACAAAAAGAGGTGTTGACTTCCTCAAAGTTGCACCAAATGTGAATCTTTGTGTCAGGGTCAGGTTTTGCGAGGTTCGGAAAGAAGCCCTCAATCGGTTCTGAAAATAAATAAATAAAATAAAATAAAAATAGATTCGAGATAGAGAGAGAAAGAGAGAGAGAGAAAGAATTCCATGTCCACGTGATTGATTTAGAAACTAAAGATAATCAGTCTTCCCTTATAGATGATCGCTATTTTGAATATACAGTGCAGGGCTTGCAATTCTTCAGGGACCCAGGCCGGGAGCTTAATATCACATTCAGGACAAGAATGTTGCAAATCGCAATTGTCTTGCAACAAAATATCCAGGTTAATCGCCCCAAAGGAGATTTTGACCAGGGCAAAAGAGTAGAAAACTTGCTTCTTGTCCAAATGGTAGTCGAGCATACCGATCACTTACCAAAGTAATTACATTTACTTTTAATAATCGACAAAAAAATCTACAAACTGAAAATAATAAAAATGTGTTTTTATCTTTGTTTTTTTTCTCAGCTCTAGACTTCTCTGCACGTATTAAATGCTATTTACAATTCAGATCCATTTCTGAATTATTTTAATTAATATTAAAAGTTTTAATATTGGTTTCATCCGGTAGATGGCACCACATTCTCTCATTGAGAAGGTTAACAGTTACGCGATAAATGAGTAAACAGTTAAGAGCTACTACAGTCCATTGATTAGGTTTTAAAATGCAGTTCCATATTGATTTACTTTAAGGATAAAAGGTCTTTAATTTCAGGGTTAGTAGCATGTGCTTGTATGCTTTTTGTGCTGACACTTCTTAAAGAAATAGCAAGTGCTATGTCTTCACTGGTCCAATGATTTTTTTTTTTATAAAGAATATTTAAAATAAATAAACATCTATATTTCTGGGCCAGAAATAAGCAGCATATACTTTATTTAATTAATAATTACACGAAATTATTCATATTATAATAGTCATTAATATTTTAAATTAATCACAGTATTAATAAAATTATAAAATGATTATTAAAATATGGATTAAGAGGCAGAATCCTCCTAATTACAGTTAATGCAATTGCTTTAATGCTCACAGCAGAACTGCCTTCATAACGAGTTGCTCAGGTATCGCACTACTTTCAAGCAAATGTTTAAAGGTAGGCAATATCAGGGCACGCTGCTGTGAAAATTAATACCATTGCATTAAACCGCTTAAATTCAACTGGCTGAAAAGAAAATTTGTCATCGCTAACTATCCGAAGAGGAAATTCTTGGTGTTATGTGGAGAATATTAATCTTGAAAGAGTAGTTTCAAGTACATGATGATTTGCAGTTCTTCTTTTGAGTCATCTTTCACGGACACATTTTAAAACCTGGGGATATTCCGGGGATGTCTGGCACCCTTATTTTACATGCAGTTCGTCACTTCTTATTGTCGGAGATTTCAGTTTTTCGTACGAGGACTCTTTCTCAAGCTCTACTTTCTTATTTTCATGGAGTAAATTTTGAAGAATTTTCTTATTCAGTCTTTTTTTTTCTTTCATCGCTTTCTTCCCTACATCCATCACTGATGGTGTAATCAGTGATGGTCTGAGCAGAATTGTGTTTGGAAATTTTTAACGATCGCTTTCAGGTCGCTTGCACAACACAAAATGTTTTTGTATCCACGCAAGAAGGAAAGCAGAGAAAAATACATAATATAAATATCCCATTAATGAAATGAAACTAAATTATTTGGAAGAAAAATAAATATACTTACTGCACAGCCCTGGAAATTCAGTATTGATACCATACTCTTCACATGCCTTACCGCAACATGTGTTCTTGGGACATTTGCTGCATGGTGGTCCTTGTTGATAGACTGGCTGAGCTTGAACATTACCGCTAGAATGCAATAACAATATTCAGTTAAAGTGCTAAGCAGTGTAGACCTGTTAGAACTTGTTTCAATGAACACTTACATGATACTAGATATTTTCAGAAATTCATTTACATTTATAAATCGCAAATATCAAACAGTATGGAATCAGTCAGAAATAATTCCGTTGGGGACGGAAGGAGCTTTCATAGCTGAAATTATTTTAAATGAATTGAATTAACTGAAATCAAAATTAGTCGTATTCTTAATCAGGTATTTCGATAATTTAAAATTAAATATTAATCAATTAGATGTTACAATTAAATATTAGTGATTAATTGAATACCATTAATTAAATATCAGTAATTAACCAATATCAGTAATTAAGATTGACCAAGTTTGTTCATTACTTACGCAGGCCCGTAGTTGCATCCATAAAATTGCTTCACCATACGTCTTTCTGCGTAAAGGACATAACCACATCCAACCCTATAAGTGTTACTCCATACCAGCTGCATGAGGAAAGAGGGAAAATAAAAGCAAGTAGAAAAAATTAGCAACCTCTGACATAGTGATATTCCTATTTCTTTTAAGCATGTTTTTGTCTATTTGAATAGGCCTGGAAATGATATTATTTACACGATGATATTTACGCAGCGCGCTGTCATGAGGGATCATATATTGCGCTGTTTTAATTACATGTTTTTGTTACACATGAAATCATGAACACAAGCCTGTGTTCATGATGCCATCTGCATGTTGCCTGGGATGAAAAACCTGGAATAACTCACGAAGAAACCCTATTCCCTGCGCGTGAGATCGGCTAATTATAGCTCCAATTGGATAGGCCTTTAAGGATTCATAGAAGCTTCGATGGAATTCGAATTCAGACCTCTTCAAACGAATGGTAGAGAAACGCTGTACTGTCAGGAAGCTGGAATGGGCCTGAAACAGAAAATCGCTGACCTGATCCGACGAGAAATTGTAAGCCTGTTTTCGATTGCATTGATTTGCTTTATGTATTCTAGTGAGGACTCAGATTTGGACTACGGTAAGAAATAACAAATGAAAATCAGGTTAAGATCCTATAGCAAAAGCAAACCATTAACACCAATAGATGGTATCTAGTTTTATAATAATTTTCTGTTTTCTAGTTATATTAATAAATTCTCATATACTTTAAAAATAAATTATATATTTAATATATAATAATAGCTTCTCTAGTTAATATATATTAACTAGAAAGGTAAAATGCAAGAAGCTAACGTATAAACAGATGAGCCATGATTACTTGATCATAATAGGAAAAAAAATCATACATAGTCAGCAGGAGAGTTGAATAAGTTCGTTGCAATATTCACAGTTAAGAGACCGTTCGAACAAGGAAGGAACAGGAACGAGAAAACAAATTACTCTAAAATAAGTGACATAACAATCTTGGAGAAATCTGATGGATAAATTACTGAAGGTGAGAGAACGTTGGATCTAGGAGTGGACAGGACACATCCTGTTATACTAAAAAAAAGGCAGCAAGTGAGTGTACCATTCCGTTGAGGATTTTAATGAGATCATCGTTAGACGACGGAACTATCCCATGGACTGGCGAAACTGGTCTCCCCAATCCACAAATAGGTGCCTAAAAGGTGATAGGAGAATATAGACCAGTGTAGCAAGGATCAGTTCTGCGAACCTTCCCAAGTTTGTGATTATCCTTACTGAAATTAACGGAAAGCTGTCGAAGTTCTCTGATAATTTAAAAGGTGGGTAGAGTAGTTAACGATCAGAATCAGGTTATTGTTTGAAAATGACTTGGATCGGGTGCAGACATAGTCCGAAAATTACAACTGAATTTAATGCTTCTAAATAATTCTTTTATACCTGAAAAACAGCAATGCAGGAGTTACTTATAAGCGAGGGAGAGAGCAGTTAAAAGTGGTTAAAGATAAAAAAAAACTTAAAGGTTACGATCCAGCCAAATATGCTATGCTGTCTGTGATTAATAGGACTTTCCATTTGGAAGAAGGATATTATTGCCCCTCTCTATAAGACGGTGATGAGACCGTATTTAGAATATTGCATTCAGGTCTGGAGATCACACCTGAAGAAAGATTAAGTTTTCAGAGAGGGTTGAAAGGCGAGCATTGTTGAATAGCTCTAATCGAAAGTGAAAAACTGCTTATATGATGCGGACTGCAAAGCTTGGTAATTCAATATCTTAGAGAACTGATTGAAACTCGTATAAGTGTATACTGATCCCTTTACCACTGATGCACCTCACTGCCAAGTTAAAATTCTGCACCTCAATGCCAAGTTAAAATATTTCAGTTGGTACATACCAGACTACAAAAAATGTTCGCCATCTTTATTATTATTATTATTTTATTTATTTTTTTCGTCGATCGCGAAAATCTATTTCTCGCCTTTGTGATCTAAAGTATACCCTGGATATGGGGAATAATCTTTATTTAGAAATTGATACTTTATGCGACACTTTACTCTCGGTAATACAGCCAATCGAAGTTTCTCATTTCACGCTGAGTACACCGTGGATTTCTAAGGACAGGTCCAAGGAAATATCGAAACTATAAAAGATTTAAAAAGAAAATTAAATAAAATAACAAACTCACTCTTTATTACACATTTATAGATACAGTATTACTGAAATAATAATTAATCATCATTTTTGTTCCACTGAGGACTATTTTCTGTATAAAGTAGTTTATATATATGAAAAAAAAATATAAGCTAGCTTTCTATGTGATCATCGTTAATCATAGATTGTTTGTCAAAGATTATTTGTCTTTTTTTTTATTTTTCTCTCAGTTTGGAATATCTGTAGTAGAAATGTATGTCACATTTATATTAAATGAATATACAGAGCAGATATCCTGCTCACTGCATTAAATACACTGGTCGAAACAATTACAAGTCACTGCACAATCTACTGCAGACAGCAGAGTAACGTGAAGATGTAGTTTACTTAGTCATCCAACAAATACAGGCCGTGCATGTGTACATTCATGAGTGCAACCGTTTCGTTAAATACTCGGCCTTAAACAAATCTCATTCGTCAACTACAGCTCAAAAAGCGCTACAATCTGTACAGGAAAGATTCTCCCTCTCTCTCTCTCTCTCTCTCTCTCTCTCTCTCTCTCTCTCTCTCTCTCTCTTGCTCGTCGCAATTGACGATAAACACCATCCAGCTACTTGGACGCTTTGCAGCTGCGACCGGGATGAAAGTGTTAATCCAAACTGTCTGAAATCGTCTGCATAGACACGGACTTTATGCGAGACGAACTATGGTGTATGTTCCATCGAGTTCACGAATTGGATTTTAAGCAGACGAACTCCTTGTTCCTTCGCCTACAGCACCGCGTGTTCTTCATAGATGAGTCTATATATGGCCTGCAGTTGGATTCTTGTCTGTTCCTAGTGTGGAAACTTTGGATATGTAAAGAATTCAGTCAGTTCGATAGAGGTGGATTGCTGGTAGGAGGTGACATTAGCCTCCAAGATCGTACAGACCTCCTGCGGCGCATAACCCTTCTCTGTGCTGGTGCTGTACGCGAACGAGCTCTTGTTCGTTTTCAATAGACGAGAACTTAACCACGTGGGGCACAGCTAGTCAGAAACATGTTGGAGGAGAGGAGCATCGTCCGTATGAATTGGCCAACCTGATCCTCCGACCTGACCCTACTGATCACGTCTGGATCGCCCTTCGGAATGTGTATAGAAGCTCGTCCTTACTGTCCAATAACGCTTAATCACTAGAAACAGCACTTATAGAAGAGTGGCAATTGATTCTGATCATTGATCTCTTGATTTTATTGATGTATCACTAGTGTGAAACGTGTCTGGATATTTCAGGGGACCATAAATCATACTAAAATCGTTTTCCATACAAATACCATCCATAACAGTGACAAAAACTGTTTGTACTTGCTTGCAGTACTTTGCTTCTGATGTGTCATGAGTCCAATAAAGCCGCAATTATTGTTTACTTTGAGTTGCTTTGTATGTTTGTATGTTTACCACATACACTGACTACGTCATGAAGTACGCTTGTGATCTTATTTACACAAACATCCTTTACACCTGTGATCCTCTAATTGTTTTGACCAGCATATGATTTTAAAGTAATCAATTTTACCAATCACGCCGCCCTACCTGAGTATAATGGCCAACCATAGGAGATGGCGGAGCAATAGAGTGATTTTCAACGTACTCAGAACGGAAGTCGGTAACTTCATCATAAAAGCGTTTCAGGGTACTTTCCCAGTTTGGCATAGGCTGTTCAGTACCACTAAACATTACCACAGCTATGTTTTGACCAACACTGAAGCTATCTGAAAGAAAATTTCACCAAGAACTCACCAAAACGTTTCAATAACACTTCAAATTCTCAATATGGAAAAAAGTTTTTAAAAAATTAATCAAATCTTTGTATGTTTATCATAAAGTGTTCTTGTTATTTTCTTCTTCAAGCACTGTGCTCTTGAAATGTTTTCGTATAGAAATTCCAGCTGGCCATCTAGTATACAGATGAAATACAGAATTAAAACAGAATTAGAGATAAAAATCCAGAAATAAAATGAAAAATTAAATTAAGTTAAATTTTACTGTTGTGAAAGATGAGCATAGTTGGTGTGGGTTTTTAGCTTTATGGGGAAATGAGAGCAGTGAGTTTTAGGCGAATTGATGCTGGCGTAACCGAGTGATCAATATGACCTTGAGGTAGTCCGGTATTAATTGAAGCTTGAAGAGACTGACAACCATCCACCATCGCGTATAGCGAGGTTCCAGAGATAAAAGCAGCATACCAAAAACTAGAAATTTGCTTTGAAGGTCTTTATTCCAAACCTGATCAAATGCAGTTGAAATGTCTGCGAAAAGTATATGAGTTTCTTCGAAATTTGTTGTGAAATTATGGAAAGATGAATGACGTAAGCGGAGCAGTGCAGTAGTAGTTGGGAGCCGGATATTTGGTTGGTTTGAGGTCTCCCTTTCTTTTTTTTAACTATGCTGGGATTGCTTCTATGTTCTTCTGCATTATAGGATTTCTTCTATGTAGGGACTCAAATGCGTCACATCCAACTCATCTTCCTTTTACATGTCCCTGAATGTGAGTCAACAGCTCTCCTTGTGGATGAACATTGAGCGAATAATTAGCGATCATTAATCAGACTGAAGATTTTATGATAATTTATGAGCTGACAGGATAATGTACTAGTCTGTCATTTTTTTGTTAATATAGAAAGGGTTCAGTAACAAGAGCAGCACATTAATTGGGCGGCAAAGACTTCAATTGTTAGTAATAGTCTGGACAGGAGTGAATTTCATGCAAACAAAAATACCACTGGAACAAGAAAGTATAAAAAAGCAATATAAACCAGGAGTTTCTTCTAGAACACAGCCTCAAAAAAAAAAAAAAAAAAAAAAACAATCAGTGTGATGCCATCAGAACCAGAACAGTTGCTTCTGTCACAGGTTCCAGATTCTAATCTCTTTCTAGTAAAAAACTAAAAGAAATCTTGAAGAAGGATGTAATCGTTATGATAAGAAGATATATACTAAGATCATAATTGCAAGGGTTGTAAGAAAAGCGGAATGCACTGCGTCAGTGTTATCTTAAAAATGAAAGTTGCAATAGAACCAGCAGTGGAATATTCTCAGAGTGTTCGTATTTAGAATAATTAAGATCACACTGTCTTAGATACACTTTACACTTATCTTAGATAACCAAGCCAGTTCTCACAACGATTTTAAAATATCGCACAGCTGAAAGCAGGTGGCGCATTTTTCGTTTGCCTTCCTTGCTTTTCTGAGTTGATAGCGAAAATGCTCTTATGTTGTATTTTAAACTTACCTGTGCTTCCATCTGTGAAAACACAGCAATGTCAGCTAAGAACGATACCAAATTAGTGTCCTTAAAGGAAGAAATTACAAGACAGCAGTTTGTAGAGTACTCACCCACCAGTCTCTGATCTCTTCCGTCGTGTTGGAATCTGCACTGCTCCACATGCTTCTGAACTACAGCAGCCAATTCGTCATCCCATTCCTAGAATAGGAAAACAGGAAAGTTAGATAAAATCCTGTTATGTTTGTTGTTGTAGTAGGTAGAGTAGTTAAAAGTCGCTCCCCCAAGGTAACTATGGCAAGAGAGCACACGATATCATTGAATTTAGAGTGAAATATTCGTAAAAGGTGACAGAATGTAGTCTCATTGTGACACCATTAGAATTTCAGGAACGGTACAATGTTTATTAGTATGGTGCATAACTTGGGTTCTCCCGAGAAATAATTTGGTAGGTGTTATGGTCAGAGGTGTGGACTGCTACCTCAAATATGATAATTATAGGGATGATTGTCTTTAATAACCCATTGACTGCTGAGATGTATGTACTAAGATATTATTCAGCGGTCCGCCCACTTAAAGGATGTAAATGAGAACATTATGAAACTGCAACTTTACTCGGAAACTTAGAAAGTGATTTACTATCACACGCATAGAGAAAGCCAACTGCACAACTGCGAAAATCAGAAGATAGACTTTAGAAATGTCAAGATCAACTACCTGAATTTCTAAAAATTTCAAATTTCAAAAATATGGTTTAATAACTATAGCAATTCTTAAGTTGACCGCGAATTCTTAAGTTGACACCTTCCACCTGATTAGAGATCGCCAATATGGATTCCTTCAGGACCAATCCACTTATGATAGCTTGGCTAATGTTGATCATGCCTGGATAAATTTTTAGAAATTCAGGCATTTGATCTTGATATGTCTAAAGTCTGCTTTCCGATTTTCGGAATTAGGTAGCTAGCTCTCTCTCTGGCAGCACAGTGTGTGTGTCATAGTTCATTACTTTCTAACTTCACGACTAAAGCTGGAGGTTTCCAAGGTTCTGTTCCTTTTTTCCTCCTATAAGCTAATGACATCCTTCGATTTACGCTACATTAGACTTTCCAGTTTGAAAAATCCTACTTTGCACAAACAGCCACAATCTTTTCCAGTCTCTAGGTTATTCTTTAGTGAGAAGAAGAAAACTTAATCAATTTCAATTCTTCTAAAATCGAGTCTTCTCTTATTTTTCTTGAAAGAACGTCTGATGCTTTCGTGATGATCTTCAACGTCCAGGTTTCTAGATACTTATCTTCACTGAGGATATCCCTGACTTATCTTTCTTAGCATAAATATATCTAATCTTGTAATTCTAATCTTGGCATAAACACATCACAAATATTGCTCTCTCTGCATCGAAAAAAAACTAGATTTTGTTTTTCGCTCTTGGCATTAATTTTCTTCCAAACAGCTACTTACCCTGTACAAACATCAGATCCACCTGGCTATGGAATAATATTATTCCCACGGCTGGGACAGTGCATCCAAAACTCTGTCCAGAGGACAGCAGTCAAATTAATTAATTTTTCATCACTGTCTGTCACACAGGCGCTCAGTTTTTACTTCGTTCCTTTTCTGTAGATATTTCTTGCAAGCCAGTTCAAACACATTTTTCGATTAGTCAACACAATCACAATTCAACAATTCGCTGGACTAATTTTTCCTCATTCATCTTTCTGTTCTTTGGAACCTCATTCATCTACTTTTGTTCTTTGAAACCACCCTCATTCACATGTGTTTCCTAATGACTATAACCTTCCAAAATTTAAGTCCAATGTCAAGAAGTAGTTTTTGTCTTCTGAATATATATATATACGATAATAGTGTACAATAGGTTCCATTAACCAATCGTGTTTAAGGTTACTATTATAGTACAGTAGGGTAATCAGTATTGCCGTGGTGATACGAAGGTACTAAACCATTCTCGAATCAATGTAGCTGAGTTCGTTGATTTTTTCTCCTTTTTTTTCATCGGTTTTTTCTCCTGGAAACTCGGCTTTTTCATCCAGCAAACAGAAAATCGACCAGAGAACACATGCAATTTACAGACAGTGCACATTTTTCACACCGTGGCTAAGTTAGTCGGTCTCGAGCGAGGAGAGCAAGATATTTCCTCCCAGAATCCCAGATTATTTTCATCCAGAAAAACAGCCAAATCGACCTGCAGACACGTCCAATTTACATACATAATGCACATGGTTGTATGAAGTTGTTCCCTCGGGTAACCTTAATACGAAATATTTTTAATTTCATACTAAAGAATGAATCTTCAGCTTGGTGGGGCAAAATTCATCTCAACTTTTTATCCATATATCCAAATATAACTTCCAGGATGAAATACAGAACTATAGACCAATTAAGTTATCCAATTCCATACCTAAAGATTTTAACACAATATAGAAGTGCCTTGCAAATTTATTCACTCCTTTTAATACCAATTTTTATCGCTTAAATTTTAGATTTTTTTAAAAATTTCTCTGTACACTGTAGAAAGAAAAACTGTAAAAGAAAATGTTAACTGACTTCAAGTTATGATTATTAATTGTTTAAAGTTAACCTTTATCAAATGTTTGAATACTGAAACTACCCAAGTCGTTACTTAAATTTTCTCTTTGTCCACAGTAATTTAGGGGATCATTTTTGAAACCACAGGCCGACTTTTTTTTTGCACCATAATCAGTTTGTTATTTTTTTGAAACAAAATAGTTCGAAATTTTGCCACCAGGAGATAAACGATTTATTCACTTCAATAAACATATCAGCTTTTACGTCTTTATAGAAAAGATTTAAAAATAATAATAAAGTTGAAAAAATAATTCGAAATGAAATTTCCAATTGTGATAGGTTTGTTGGATCTTAATTGATTTGATGGGTCCAGAAAGAGTATACGATAATAATATAATTATTTTATTAATTGAATTATAAATTTTATATAATTAAATTAATAAATTACTAATATAAATAAATAAAACTTTTTATTAGTATATTAGTAATTGAATATAGCACAGAGTGACAGAAATAATTAGCTAATTTAATTAATATAATTTGATTATTTAATAAAATAACCCAACACCTATATTTATTATATTAAATATTGTTTATTTTTATGGAGAAGCAGCAATAATAGTTAGCCTATTCGCCAACTTACTGTTATTGCAATTGCTAATTTATTACCATTTCCATCATATCGCTTGCTGATGGCTGCGAATTTCTTGTTTCATTTCCTGTTGCAACTAGATTTCTTAATCTGTTATGTGTGCTGATTATAACGGCCTTATCCTCTTCACTAACGCCTCTTTGCAATATTCTGCATGCTTTGTTTATTGGTTTACACATTGTATGTCGTACACTTAGTCGACGATAGATGGCAGCACATTCTTCTTCTGCAAGAAGTACAGTTGGTAAGCACAATAGTAATACTACAGAGAGCTTCATTTTTAAGATGGGAAATCTCACTGAAAAATAATAATGCCCGATATAACAATCAATTATTAACAAATCATTTCATTTTATTATTATAAAATGGTAATTTGTATAATTAATGAAAATGAAATAAATGATCTTCCATTGGGTGTAAATGTTACCCGTAATATTGCAGAATTTCGGGATAAAAAATCCAAGAACGATTTTGGGGAAACTTATAACTCTGCTTGAAATTATAAAATTCAGTGCAGTTGACAACCAGATGCCAATTCAGAAGAATGGAAACTCACGCTGCACATGAAGAGTAGGGGCATTACTGCCTTATAAGGGAAAAGATCCTGAAAATTCTATCAATAAAATCCATATTGATCTATAAAAAGTTCAGTGTCAATTATTCATTCCCTTAGTGTTAATAAAGATAAAACTTATTTGTTACTCTTAGCTGTCATCATAAGAGCAACAAGGACAGGGGGCAACCACTGGAGAATATTCCTAATTAAAAAAGACTACAGAAAATGCCTTTTTATCCTCGCTAGCATCTCACTATCGCTTAAATAGCTTTTAATTTACAGCAATGATCGCAGTTTCAATTGCAAGTTTCAAATGCTAATAAGACATGTAACAGCACGCTTACTTTTCTAAATCTGGCGAAGACTCGCATCTTAACATTGATATGAAGGTGTCCATTAATTCGTGAGGAACATGGATTATGTCAACATCTAAAGTGCAAATATATATTGGGAAATCTGGTTTTTATACGATGAAAGAGTAGTAAATTGATACTGCAGGTGTGGGACTGTAATGCGTTGTTGAAAATGAGAGAAACAATGTAATTTAGATGAATGGTTAGTTAAAAAATAGGTAAGATTGAACATATCAATTATGTTTATTAATGATACTTTTGGTTTACGTCCTGACAGGGCCTTGCAAATGAGGGATGCGCCGTACCAGGGGCCCAATCGAAGGAGCCATAAAAGTCAACATAAATAAACGAGGCCCCTTCTTTTGCATTAGGGCCCCAGGTACCTCCTCACAGCCCTACGTCCTGATATCGATTTTTACACAATACCTACTGTATTTTATTCATTTATAAAGTTACTTTTATATTGAATTTACAGATATAACCAAGGGTTTTCAATAACCGCGCTTCGAGTTCGTTCTAAACGGATGAAACTGCAAATAAATAAAGTAAATGCAGAGAGAGAGAATTAAAAAATAATAATAAACGTTACTTACTTATTTCCTAGTGAAATGTAGCATTTGCATAAAACAATGTAACTTTTAAGAAATGTGATCGTTGCTTTTCAATGAAATACTTGACTAAGAATTTTCCAACCTTTTCTTAGTGAATCTCGTAGCACTGGAAGGATATTTAAAGAATTGGAAACATTTTTTATCAAACTTACTTTGTAGGAGTAAGCATAAACTAAAATTTCACATAAACGTGATTTTTTCTTATCGTCATTAAATCCTTGGATATGTTTAGATCACGTGTAGAAAACTGATTAGGATACGCCCTTTCCACACCTGCTTTTTTGGGAGAATAAAGTTCAGTTGACTTGTAAATCACTCTTCGAAACCATTTTTACAAGCAAAATTTTATCGATCAAAGTGTGAGAGCTTCTCGGCGTTTCTCATATATTTTTCACGCCATATTCATTTCACAGGGTAAACTTAAAGAAACTTTTAAATATCGTTTCATTTTGTAACTAGATTCCAGTAGGTGGACTCTGACGATAGAGAGGAAGAGGGGAATTCTGGTCCCCCTTTCGTACCTCGAGGTGTACCATTTCAGAATTCAAAAAGGGTATTTCACCTTGGATGTATAGGAGGATATCCTTTAAATAGTTCGGTATAAGTCAGTGAATGAACCATCCATCCATGATTTTTAGATTACTCGATCGACCATTTTGGATTCTGCTGCCTATGCTGGATCCATCTTTGTGATGCTATCGATGTTGATGACTGGGACAGGTGTTTATGACTATGTTTTTCCATCAGTGAACTGATTTGAATCTCTTGCCTCTGTTTTAATTTTACTTTGTTACATGTACTACTTGACTGTCCTCGGCCAAGTTCGAATTCTTTCTCGACAGGAGGAATTTATGGTCTTTATTTTTTATACCATGTCCAAGTTAGTCAGTCTCGATCGATGTTTTAATATTTCTTTCTGAAAACTTGGGTTAAAATTCCTACCTGCTCATTGGGTTATTGTATAGCGAACACACCAATAGACAAAAGCTAAGATATAGTGGAATTTCCACACTTTTTGTATTTCGAAAAATAATGGTGTAGCTAGAGCAAGCGACTTGTGCAGTTTCAGAAGTATATCAAAATTCTCTACGAAATCGATCAAGGATTATAACAACTGAAGATGATTGCGATCTCCCCCAAACTACCAGACGGTGAAGAGATCGCACAACGTTACGTTCATTGATTTCAGATTCAGTCTTTTCGATTCTCAATAAATATCAAAGAGAAATTCGAAACAAAAATTTTTAATTAAATGTAGTTGTTGTGGACCCCAGGGTTTCCCCCATTAGTCACGTTTTATTCTTCTTGTGGTGAGGCTTGGACCAAATCCATGTGCGTGAATTTTTTTATGCGTAAATTTTGTGCTCTGTTCTGTTGTTATGTTGTGTGATTGACGCCTGACATCTTACCAAAAAATCCCATCCTAGTATCAGGATCAGCAAACAAAGAAAGCTCGTCAGGGACATTCCTGTCTTCTTTGAGGAAAGAGTCCAAAGATCATGATCATGGACCAAATTTCACCCCATTACACTCCATTAATAGGGCAAGATTCAGTATTAATAAGTACACTGAGTGATCACTGAATTATGACCACCCCTATGAAAACTGAATGCGACCCGTTGACCACGTGAGGTACGAGAGTGCGGAGTTAGTCGACCTAAGTAGCATAGATAAGGTGTCAGTGGTTCAGTACGTAGTAAAATGCCGAGCGTGATGGGTACAAGGAAGGATTTATTGACTTTGGTAAAAGACAGATTGTGGGTGCTCGACGAGCTGGCGCCTCGATTTCTCAAACGGCTGAACTGGTGGGGTGTACTAGAGCCGTCGTAGCTAAAGTGTACCAGGACTGGCGTCAGAATGGTCAAACAATGACCCGACGGCAAAACTGCAAAGGTCAGCGAAAGGTTGATGTTAGAGGTGAGCGCCGAGTCCGACGACTCGTACAGGCGAATAGGCGCAGCCCTGTTCAACAGTTAACTACCCAATACAACATGGGCCAACTCGGAACAATATCTACCATGACCATGCTTCTCACGCTCGCACGTAAGGGCCATACCAGCAGACGACCCCTACGGCATCCTCTCCTAACCAAGGTTCATCAACGAAAAAGACTCGCCTGGTGCAAAGAGCATGCAAGTTGGACGTAAGAAGACTGGAAGGAGGTGTGTCGGATGAGTCACGTTATTTACTCCACACCGTGGATGGTTGTGGATGGATTTGGTGTCAACGATATGAGGCTCTTGATCCATCATGCATGGTATCAAAAGTGCAAGCCGGTGGAGGTGGTTGTATGGTGTGGGGAATATTTCACTGGCAGGAACTTGAATCCCTGATGCATGTGGAACAACGTATCAGTGGTCTCCGCTATCGTCAACTGTTTGCTGACTGTGTACACCCCGCTACGTTACATTTTTTCCCGAATGGCGATGGTGTCTTCCAAGATGACAATGCGTCGAGCCTTCGGGCGCTTTTTGTGCAGGAATGGTTTGAGGAACACAGTTCTGACTTCCATCATATCGATTGGTCTCCGAACTTCCCCCGATATTAATCCCATAGAGTACTTGTGGGACACTATGGAAAGGTATATCAGGCGTCTGGATACACCAATCACATCCATACCTGCATTGGTGACCGGATTACACACAGCTTGGTTGGCCATACCTCCCGAATGCTTTCGAGATCTTGTTGAATCAATGCCACGTCGGATAGCTACTGTACTGAGGACAAAAGGAGGACCTACGAAGTATTAGGTAGGTGGTCATAATTCAGTGATCACTCACTGTGTATACACTATGTACAATCGAAAGCAAACTCACGTTGGCTTCAACAGTTTACCAAATAATGCAAGCCCAAAAGGAAAATCCACTGGAGTAGCTTTCCCAAGGATCAAATAGACGAATCTTCAGAGGCAGTGGAAATCCGAAAGTAGTTCTAATATATAATAAAACATTGTTAGCATCTAATAGAAGTAGTCACTGTGAGTGGTTGTAGTTAGAAGTAATTTTTCAGTACACCAACCCTGAGGTATAAAGAGTCACAAGAACAACAGTCTATCTTGGGTTAACTGATCCAAGTTCATCTCCATTTGAAGACACATGTAGCAAATATATAAGAGAATTAAATGCAACCTGAGATTGAACAAGTAAGGATTTATTTTCAGTAGTGAAGAGTCTTGCAATATGTTGAAGTTCTTGTCTGTAGTCCAAATAGTAGTGACAATCAAGTAAGGTATGATCCACATTCTCTTTAGCCCTACACAGACAAACTACAGTAAGATACAGTCCCAATTTAAATAGTTTTACTATTAACGCTGCCATGACCGGACAGCAGAGATGTGCCAGGCAATCCTGGAGAAAACCATAAAAATTCTTTCTTCTTTAACTCTCTAACTAAAGGTAAAAATTCTCTCGTTACACTACCAAGATCTGAGGTAATCCAGTCTCGTTGACATTTTTCAACGTAGATGGAACGCATTCTTTTCCTTTCAGAAGCCAAAGAAACACTCAAATCAAGCTGCACATCTTCCAAGGAAATAGGATGGGCTTTTTTTACAGATGATAATTCATGTATCTGTATTGGAGCTCATAATGTACTGGTAGTTTTCCCAAAAGAACATATAAGGCCACAGTAGATGTAGTCCTACATGCTGTAGACATCATCAGGTGGGCAGGAACCTGGGCCTGTAACAACTGTTTAATCACACCAGACTTAGTAGCTCTATAGCCCCAAGTACCGGCAACAGAGGTAATAATAGACAAAAAAGACACCATTGTAATATAGTCTGAGAGAGTGACCTCTAAAACCCCACTCCTTTCTGGTTACTAATCGCAATTTTGCTAGAATTTATTTACACTTTTATTTCATGTACCTTACATGAGGTAGAAAATTTAAGGTGTCACAAGATAGATGCCTAAATACTTAGTTGTAGAATTATATTCAATGGAGTGCCCTCGATACTTAATTAATGGAGGACTCCCCCTGTCTAGTTTACCCTTCAACAATATCTGAGATGTTTTAGAGATTGGAACCTGAAGTTTATGTACTTCAGACCAAGTGAAAAGTTCCTGCAATACGTGATTGGCTGTAAACTCTAAAGATGTACTTGAGTTCCCTGCACAAGAATAGTAAGGTCATCCGCGTATGCGATCATGATGATTGCCTCAAATCTTCTGCTAAGTCAAGAGTCAAATACAAGATTCTGACACAAAGGCCCCAATATTGATCCCTGTAGACATCCTTGTGAAACATTTCTGGAGACCTGTACAGATCAACCCTTGACGTTTATGGAACGATGTGAGAAATAACTTGACAAAAGATTGTATATTGGTCTTGATACCAAAGGGTGTCAAAGTCCCCTTTGAAGTCCACAAAGAGGCCAAGCAAATATTTAGTTGTAGTCTCTGCCTGTGATGCTAGAAGAGAAGCAATTGCATCTTCCGTACCCTTGCCATGGTAAATCCATATTGCACCGTAGACGATATCCTTTATTAGTGTATGCAATCAAAACACGTCCAGCAATGACCTTCTCAAGTGCCTTGACCAAAACGGGGATCAAGGCAATAGGCCTGTGAGAGAATGGATCAGACTTAAGACTTTTCTGGATTTTTAAGTAAGGTCTTCAAATTAGCAATCTTCCATGCCCTAGGAAAAACACCCAGCAAACGATAAGCGTTGAACAAAGCAAAGATAACAGCAGGAACAATCTTCCAGACCCGTTCAGCTTCCAAACCAGCATTACCCGGGCATTTTCTAGAGCGCATTTATCTTATAATGTAGTCAATCTCCTCCATTGCGAAAGAGGGTTCATCAGGAGAACCAGTATAGACAAAGATTTTCATTTTTATTTCTGCTTGCATGGGATGAACACAATCCTCAATATCCTGATGGATAATGACATGAAGGATCCTATTAATAGTGGGTGCCCAAGATAAAGTATCCTGATCATCTGCCGCTATCACCGAAGCAAACACCTCTCCAGTGGAATTTTATTGTTCAACAGCTTATAACTAAGTTCCCAGGGATCAGCATTTCCCTGAGTACTCAACAAGTTATCCCAAGAGGCTTTCTTCTGTTTAGAAACCTTCTGATGATTTCGAGTTATCTCCCTGGAGATAACTCGAAACCAACATTTGAATATCAGAGAAAGGAAAAGAGGGGGAGTGGTCTGAGGTCTGCAGAGACCTAATGTGCAATGATTCACGAATTTTCGCAATCGCTGAAGTACTGGGACGAAATTCTGTGTCTGTTTCTCAAAATACACCAAATTCGTAGTAGCCCTACTCCAGACTAGAACTGTAATCAAAACTTCACCTTCCTGCAAGTTCAAGTTCAGGCTGGTTTCTCTACTGTATCATCTTAATTGGGTAAGAAAAGACTGAATACAGATGCACTGTGATTTGAAACATATTTTATTTGGGTACCTTAAAACATTAAAAGTGAACATGAACTCTAAAGCCATATCAAAAATTAAAAAGAGACTCTCTTTAACTTGAATACAAATTGAAGAAAATCTTAAGCAGTTTCTAAGAGTTAAAAATAAAGTCTTCTGAAAGCCTTTGTAGACTGATTATATTCACCTCTCATTTTCAGTTTTTAAATTGCATTTAATCGTGTTATGAGGAATTTCCCTTTCTTCAAAATTTTAGGTATCTCTAGAGTTCCGTGTAGTTAAGTTTAGGATACCAAACAAGCAAAGATAAACGAAAATTTTCTAGAAGTGAAAAGGTTTCTAAAAGATTGAATCTGAGCAGTTACAAAACAAGTTCCTTGCAAAAGTCCAATCTATTTTAAAATTAAATCAATAAGAAATCATTTGCTCATTTTCAGGAATGCATGGCGTTGTGTTTTTAATGCTTCTTCTTCTGAAGTTTGTCTGTAATTCTTCAATGTTACCAACGTCTTGGATAATTCCATTCGAGTAAACGAGATCTAGTCTGCTGATTTACGTTAGGCAATTAACCTCAATCTCTCAAATGTTAAATATTGTGTTCTATTGGAACAACTCCTACAAAATGAGACCAGTTACTGAAAGCCTGCTGTGCTGTACTGTCTAACTGGAAAATTGTCTTCTAAATCCTGGATTCACTGGAGATATTCTTTTAATAACCTTTATACAGAAATAAGTCCTATGGAGTATGGAGGCGAAACAATAAAGAAACACTGGATAAAATCGGGAGGCAGCGAATTCTCAATGGCATTGTGGAACAAAGTCCCAAAATTGAAATCTCGATCGTTGGTCATGTCTTGAATATCGATTGTACAGTGCATGTTTTGAATATCGATTTTCAACTGGTCAGTATCGATATTCGAGTCATGCACTGATCAACAGAGCAGTGCACTTGACACAGAGAGAAAGAAACTTCTTGAGTAATGTGATTGATTATCTCAAAATGATAAAGCACCCGTCAGCCACACCCTGACAGATATGTTTAAACTACATTTGCCAAGTATCAAGGTGCAATAATCAAGGAGCTGGATGCTAGTATTGATGTTGAACAAACGAGAAAATTTCAACATTTATGTTTTGATAACAACTCCACATTTTAAACCGCAGATATCCTGTTATGGTTAGAAGCATATCAGTCGCATGTTCCTTACAGATACCTTAATTTCAATGTTAAAAATCTCTAATAAGAAGTAGAATGGATCATCAGGTAACTGAAATTATTCAAATTTCAAAATAATAATATCAATCACTTTTGTTGGATTAATTGCCACGCCCGGTACAGCTATAAGATTGAGGGCCGCATTATTTTAGAACAACAGAAGAAATGCAATTAGCAATAAACACATAAAAAGAAAAGGTTTTGCTGGTTAATATGGGCAACTTCTGTTGAGCCCTCTGACTGTTGGTGAATTGCTGTTTTTTGAACTGTTTATCTTTTTTGAGATTACCGTGGACTCGTCTAATGCGTTATAGAAATGCGACGATCAGTCTCAAGGACGTGATACTCATCGGTTGACAGTGTCCCTTCAGCGGTTTCTGTTGTGGCCTAGTTGTCCAGATCGTTGTGCTGTAGCTAAGTTCCGGATGACCATTGCACAGTATAGTTGGTTCGCCATGTGCTAGTTGAATTAATTGATTACGTACCATGTTTTTAGAGGGGAACAGTTAGAGGGGGCTTAGAGGGGAACAGGTATCCTGTGTGTTATCAGACACTCAGCCTAAAACACTGATGGATCCAATATCTCTCTATTACAGAAGATTTAGGAGAAGTCCGGTTGGTCTGCCTCCCTAAAATCCACTCATGCACACCTTCTCGATGGTAAGCCCTGTTACGTCACTTAGGTGGCAACGAACGTGTAGAGTGGTTCTCTTCAAGATGCCTGGTCAGCATGAAGAGGAAAAGACCAACCCCTCCAGCAATATGAAAGCACGACGAAACAAATGGCCCTCAGTCCCCAGCAGCTTTCACTCTCCCTCTTACGGCAGCGAGAGGATTAGAGTGGAAGCAGAGGGTGCTAAGAATCTCTGGGTACGACCAGGCTGCCATTCACGGAAACTGAACTTGGCCTGTTATAACGTACGATCACTCATCGGTGAAGACAGGATATTAGAGCTGGAAAAGGAATTAGAAAATGTGAATTGGAATATCATCGGTTTGGCTGAAACAAGAAGAAGAAATGAATCACTTATAAGTTTATCAAGTGGAAATCTGCTGTACACCAATGGAAACAGTGAAAGGAGTGAAGGTGGAATTGGGTTTCTGGTCCATAAAGATTTTAAAAACAACATTTTGGAATTCAAAAGTACATCACCAAGAGTGTCAAGACTAATACTCAAGATTTCTAAGAGATACAAGCTAAAGATTATAATGATTTATGCACCAACATCGAGCCATGATGATGAAGAGGTTGAAGAAATGTACACTGAAATTGAGAGTCTTCTAGATGAGCAGAAAACCCACTACACTATTATTATGGGAGACTTCAATGCTAAGGTTGGAAAAAGACAAAACAGCATAGAAAGGGGAACTATAGGAAATTTTGGAATTGGTGAAAGAAATGAAAGAGGTGAAAGACTTGTGGAATTTGCAGAATCTCAAGGACTGTCAGTAATGAACACTTTTTTCAAGAAAAGGGTGAACAGAAAGTGGACATGGAAGAGTCCAAATGGATTAACTACTAATGAAATCGACTTCATCCTCACTAACAGAAGATATATTGTGAATGATGTTACAGTTCTGAATAAGGTAAATGTTGGAAGTGATCACAGAATGGTAAGATGTACACTTGATATAGATGTAGGAAAGGAAAGGAAAAAACTGACTCGAGTAAATAATACAAAGGTCTTTGAAATAACAGAGGAGGAGAAAAAGCAGTATGTACTGGAACTTAAGAACAAGTTTGAGCTTCTGCAGACTGCTCAGGACCAAGATATCGACGAGGAATATTACAACTTACTGAAAGTGATAAAGCCCAAGAAACCTATAGGGAAAAAGAAATCCAAAGAAGAAAAAATTAGTCAAGAAACACTTGTCATGATGAACTGAAGACGACAAATGAAGAGCAAGAAAAACACTGAGAAGGAGAAAATTGAGCAAAGCCATTAGAAAGAAACTCAGAGGACGTAAGAAGAAAAGTAGAACAAGCATTAAGGGAAAACAAAGGATTTAAATCAGCAGCCATGAGCAGTAATACAGAAAGACAAATGATACTGAAACTGAAGAAAAGCGATGGCGTACTTATAAACAGCAGAGAAGGCATAATTCAAATAGCAGAAGACTACTATAGAGAATTATACAAGGAGCAGGGGAATGATGCCAGCAGTGGGGAAGATGGATTGCAAAGTAGCAACACATACGACATACCCAATATTCTTCCTGATGAGGTAGAACATGCATTGAAGAAAATGAAGAATCAGAAAGCCCCGGGGGAAGATGAAGTTACTGTAGAGTTGTTAAAATTGGGAGGAAGAGACATAACACAAAAACTGGCAAGGCTCTTCACAAAGTGCATTAGAAAAGGTGTGACGCCTAAGCAGTGGAATAATGCAATCATAGTTTTGCCGCATAAGAAAGGAGATAAATCAGAAATTGGAAATTATAGACCAATTAACTTGTTATCCCACATCTACAAGTTGTTCACAAGGGTCATTACTAACAGATTAGAAAGAATACTTGATGAGAATCAACCGAAAGAGCAAGCTGGCTTTAGGACAGGATTCTCAACTATGGATCACCTTCACGTAATATCACAGCTAATGGAGAAAGCAAACGAATATAAAACCATGAAAAGGCATTTGACTCCATACAGCATAAGGCAATGTTTCGGGCACTGGAAAGACAAGGCATAGATACCCCATATATTATGATTTTGAAGAAAATATATGAGAACGCTACCTCCTTTATTAGACTAGACAAAGACAGTAGGAAATTTAAAATTGAGAAAGGAGTTCGACAAGGAGACACAATATCTCCGAAACTGTTTACTGCTGCCCTTGAGGTAGCTTTCAGAAGATTAGACTGGTCGCAGAAAGGAGTCAATGTGAATGGAGAGTACCTAAACCATTTACGATTTGCAGATGACATTGTGGTCATAAGCCATGATCCCAAAGAATTAGAGGAAAATCTTAATCAGTTATGCAGAGTTAGTAAGGATTTTGGACTAAAGATGAATATGGCTAAAACAAAAGTAATGATGAACAAGTATGCCACGGAAAGGGAAATAATGATTGAAGGCGCAGTAATTGAAAAGGTGGAGTCATATACTTATCTGGGACAAGTTATTAGCTGTAATAATGATAAATGGCTGGAAGTCAAGAGAAGAATAGATTTTGGATGGATAGCATTCAGGAAATATAGTCACATACTGAAGAGCAATATCCCAGTTTGTCTGAAACGTAAAATAATGAATCAATGTATACTCCCCACCATGACTTATGGAAGTGAAACTTGGGCACTCACCAAAAGAATGGAAGAGAAGCTGAGAACTACACAGAGAAGAATGGAACGAATCATATTGGGAATCAGACTGTTAGATAAGAAGAGAAACACATGGATTAGGCAGCAAACTCAAGTAAAGGACATTCTTATCAAAACTAAAGAACTAAAATGGTCTTGGGCAGGACACATAGCTCGAAGACATGATGACAGATGGACTAAGAAAATAACAGAATGGTACCCAAGAGGAGCTAGAAGAAAACCTGGAAGACAAAGGCGGAGATGGATAGATGAAATTCATGAGTTTGTGGGTAGTAAATGGATGTCCAGTGCTGAAAACAGAAGGAACTGGAAAGTTGCTGGAGAGGCCTTCATCCTGCAGTGGATTGAAAATGGCTGATGATGATGATGATGTACCATGTTTTTATGTACATAAGATATTGTTAATATTTGTATATTGTACCATGTCTATTATATGTATAGTGAATTTGCCAGATTTTTTTGGCTAAGGACCGCTTTACTCAATAAATAAAAATGAAATGTGTGGCCTCTGTATTAGGTGCACCTACCTTATAGCGAGTAGCCCTTCCCTCCAGACATCACAATAGCTTGGATTTGTCGTGGCACGAACTTAATGAGGTGTTCAAAGTATGCAACAAGGATTTTGGTCCATGTCGACTCAATTTCTTCCCACAGTTGCTACAAATTGAGTGGTTGTGGAGCTCTTCTTCAAAGGGCTAATCCTACAGGTGCTCCATTGGATTGAAATCTGTGGAATGGGGAGGCTCGTGCAATAGGTTTAATTCACTCTCATATTCCTGGAACCAAAACGGTACAATTCTAGTCTTGACATAGCGCATTATCTTTGGAAGAACACATTCTCAGATGGATAAACTGCAGTCGTGAATGGATTCACCCAAAGGGAAACAATTTACAGATAATCTGGGGCATCTAAATATTACTCAGTGGCATTAAGGGGCCAAATATGTTCCACAAAAATAGCCGACATCATTACACTGTCCCTACGAGCCTGCACTATTGACAATTGGGCCATGGACTCGTGCTGTTTTCGCCATCCCATCAGAGGGTGCGATTTTCTACTCCAATACTCCATCCTTGACAGGATAGGGCGAGCTGTATTCTGAAGTGCCTCTTTCGTTGCCAGTGTGGTACTTAATTGGTATTTAACTGTTAGCTTCTATTGGCCACTCCCATCAACGAGCTCTTTTTGAGCAGTGTGGCCTTTAACTGAATATTCTTTGTTGGTGAAGCAATCTCGATACACAAAGAGACACAGCTGTACATGAAAACTCCTGCAGGATTGCAGTTTTCAACCCCTCGTGGGTAGCATACAGTTGGTATAGTCACCGTCCTCTCCATACCGGTTAGAAAAAACCCGAGTTCGAATCCCATCAATGGCGCGAGGATTTTTTGTGGATTTTTTCATAAAGTGGCTGAGTTAGTCAGTTTCAGGCGAGGGTAACATGGTTTTTCCTCCCAGAAACTCGAATTTTTCGTCCAGCAAACAGCAAGTCGACCACAGAACACATGCAATTTACTAGCATATTATTTATAGATATATTATATACGGCGCAATATGGACTAAGTTGCTGATCGCCTAAAACTCGACAACAACAGTAATTCGAAAGAGTTATACCTGGACGTCTAGCACCATCTACCATGCTAAGTTGAAAATTACTCAAAGCTTTCGTTTTGCTTATTCTTGCGATGTATTGCACATACACTGAGTGATCACTGAATTATAACCATCCCTGGCGCATTATGCGCCATTAAACACCCATAACACAAACACACACACACACATGACCATCCCTATGAAAACTGAATGCGACCCGTTGACCACGTGAGGTATGAGAGTGCGAAGTTAGTCGACTTACGTAGCATAGATAAGGTGTCAGTGGTTCAGTATGTAGTAAAATTCCGAGCATGATGGGTAAAAAGAAGGATTTATCGGACTTTGGTAAAGGACAGATTGTGAGTGCTCGACGAGCTGGTGCCTCGATTTCCCAAACGGCTGAACTGGTGGGGCGTTCGAGAACTGCTGTAGTTAAAGTGCACATGGACTGGCGTCAAAACAAATTGGCCAAACAATGACCCCACGAAAAAACTCCAAAGGTCAACGAAAGGTTGATGTTAGAAGCGAACGCCGGGTCCGATGGCTCGTACAGGCGAACAGGCACAGCACCATTGAAGAGTTGACAACCCAATACAACATGGGCCAATGCTGAACAATATCTGCCATGACCATGCCCCGCACGCTCGCACGTATGGGCTATATCAGCAGACGACACCTACGGCATCCTCTCCTAAGCAAGGTTCATCGGCGTAAAAGACTCGCCTGGTGCAAAGAGCATGCAAGTTGGACATTAGAAGACTGGAAAGTGTGCTGGTCGGATGAGTCACGTTATTTACTCCACACCGTGGATGGTATTGTTCGGATTTGGCGTCAACAACATGAGGCTCTTCATCCATCATCCGTGGTATCAAAAGTGCAGGCCGGTGAAGGCAGTTGTATGGTGTGGGGCATGTTCCACTGGCAGCCCTGGTGCATGTGGAACAAAGTATCAGTTGTCTCCGCTATCGTCAACTGCTTGCTGACTGTGTACACCCCGCTGTTACACTTTTTCCCGAATGGTGATGGTGTCTTCCAAGATGACAATGTGCTGAGCCATCGGGTACTTATTGAGGGCTGGGTAAAAGAGATGGAATAGTTTGAGGACCACAGTTCTGTCTTCCAGCATATCGATTGGCCTCGGAACTTGCCCCGATATCAATCCCATAGAGCACTTTAGGGACACTATAGAAAGGCATATCAGGCGTCTAGATACACCAATCACCTCCATACTTGCATTGCTGACCGGATTACACACAGCTTGGTTGGCCATACCTCCCGAACGCTTCCGCCATCTTGTTGAATCAATGCCAGGTCGGATAGCTTCTGTACTGAGGGTAAAAGGAGAACCCACGAAGTATTAGTAGGTAGTCATAATTCAGTGATCATTCACTGAATTATGACTCATCACTGTGGCTGCTGACTGCAGAGCCCGCCTCGAGTCCCTGGCAAACCAAGCCATCCATACTCTCCAAGAATGGGCCTCAGACACCAATCTCCATCTATCCCCAACTAAAACCAATTCTCCCCTTCTCAAAGGCAAGCTGGATATCAGAAGACCCCCGCTGGTTAGAGTCAATGGAACAACCATCAAGTTTTCAACAGAATTAAAATACCTGGGAGTTATCCTCGACACAACATTCTCATTCCAACCTCATCTGAAATTCCTCAGGAAAAAGGTACAAAATTATGCAGCCCTGGTTGCCAGGGTCTCACGTCATTACTGGGGACTCAACCAGAAGACCTTATCTTTATTCTTCAAAACTGCTTTCACACCGATAATAAGATATGCTTCTGGAATCTGGTACACCAAAGCTACCACTGCCACCAACAGAAGGACGCCGGATGCCATCGAACGCTCCATACTGCTCGTCACCTCCTGTGCCTGCCGCACAGTTAACACTCACGCCCTCCAGCTCCTGGCTGATGCCTTAACTCTCGACCTCGAGGTCATTAGAACTGGTCTACTGTACCACCTTTCTAAGGGAAACCCACAAACCTTCCTGAACTTTACAATTAATCCAGGTGTAAGGTGTATTTAGTGTCAGAGGGCAGCAGGGGTTTCCCCCATCTCCGCATAGTTTTCATTGTGGGTGTACAAGTTCGCTGGAAATGCCAGAGATTTAAAAGTGTATGGATATGTGTAGTGTCGTGTACCGTTGTTCATCTGGTCGTTTAGCCGCTGTACCCCTGCTGAGGGCCAACGTTGCCCCACGTTCGCCCCTTGGAGGCAGACCAGTAACCCAGTAGTTTTAGTTTCACTCTGGCAGGTCCTGCCACCTAATTACCTGAGATTTCAGTGGTTACTAAAAAAAATAAATAAATATTCTTATATTACAACATGCATACACATACCAGCGTCAATCGTGGGACTTGATGTCGCTTGAGTTGATATGCTGGGACGTGGGCGAAGATATTTTGGATGTGTTTAAATTTAGGTGTGTGGGGGGAGGGCTTGAGAGGGAGGGTGGCTGAAGACTGGGGGGGGAAGAAAGACAGAAGTATGGGGCCAATAGGAAAGACAGTCCCAAGTTTCAGTGGGGCATGCCCATGCCCCACCAGAGTAGAAATGAGGGTGGGACAAACCAGGTGTAAGGTATGTTAGCGTCTAACGGCTCCTGGGATTTCTCCCATTTCCGCGGGTGTACATTGTGTCGGGCCAGAGATTTGAAGGTGTGTGGGGGGTCATGTGCTGTATATTGTGTTGTGCCCTTTGTTCCTCTGGTCTATTAGCTGCCGAGCCCCTCGTGGGACCCGACGTTACAACACCATGCCACGGGGAGGCTGACCGGGTGTACCACTGATGCTAGAGTACTCTGGTGGGTTCTGCCACCTACTTTCCTAGGATTTCACTAGGGCCAAATTTGGGAATGAGATGATTGCTGTTTCTTGAGCAACGGTTGTAATTTTAACAGAGCGCAGGTTTGTTCGCTGAAAACTTGTTATAGAGCCAAATAGGTCGGCCAATACTTTTGATGTATTTAAATTTAGACCTGTGGGGCATATATGTATATATAAAAAACCGTTGTGTAAGAGAAAAGTAAGGGAGGAAGGCAGAAGACTAGAGGGTAAGAAACAGAAGGCAGAGGCCGAAAGGGAAGATGGCCCCTGCTGATAGTATGGCATGCCGAGTGCCTCACCAGAGAGAGGAGTGAGATGGCAGGTGGACGAAAAACCACCCCCACACAAAAAAAAGCATTGTGTAAGAGAAAAATAAGGGGGCGGGAGAGAAAGGGTAAAAGGCCGGATGGTAGGAAAGAGAAGAAAGAGGCTAATAGGAACATTGCCCCTGCTGACAGTGTGGCATGCCCAATGCCTCACCATAGGGAAGAGTAGGCTGGTGGGGGGAACAGAAACCACCCCAAAGAAGTTAAAGAAAAAGAGCGAGAGATACCCTGCAAGTTCAAGGTAGGTACCGCTAGCACGGCCAATCAGTAGGAGCCGACAGCTTAGTGGAAACCCAGAAGCGTGAGTGCAGCTATGGTGGATGGGTCATGTTCGGGAAGGTCTAGTCCAGGTGTCATCATTGGGACTCAATTTGGTGAGTCTGTGTCGCATCCAGACTGAAGGCTGACCCAGTAGGCCATGATAACGAATAGTGGGGAGGTCCAAAACCGGGAGTCCAAGATATGATGGTCAAGTCCGGGGATCGATGGTAGGTCTCTTCTTGATGAGATGTGTCACGTTAGGTGGGGAGAAGTTGGTCCAGGAATCAATGATGAGGAATTTGTCAAGGTATGTGAGGACCTTGTCTTTGATTGCACTGATAGTATTGTCCCAACCAAGTGACTACTTGAGATGTGAGGGATCAAGTTGGGTTCTGTACTCCACATGGTTTGTTGGTCAAGTCTTGTGTAAGTTGTTCCAAATCCTTGGCTCAGCGAAGCGCAGCAACAATTGGCAGCCATGGTTGTTTTGATCTATTGATTCGGTTACTGTGGTGGTGGTAGCGCTTTCTGCCTGGTAAATAAGTCCGTGGCAAATTGAGTCAGGTCTTGGTAAGTTTCTTCATTCTGTAGAGTGAGGTGTTCTTGATTTTGATAGTTGAAACGTAGTTTTGTTATTAGGATCCTCCTGAAGTCCTCATAGATTTCACAGCTGTGCGCAAGGTGCTCCCATATCTGATCTTCTCCAGAGTGGCAGTCGGGTGAGTCTGAAATTCCAAAGTCAGGAAGTTTTTTTTGGAAGGAGCCATGTCCAGTGAGGAGACAGGTAGCATAGAGTCCCGGTGAAAACCAGCCAGGTGTGAGGGGATAGGAGGCCCTGACATGGGGAGGAATCTTTTGGTGACAGCTCCTTTAGTTGAGGTCTGCCATCTTTTTTGCTAGGTGTCTGTTAGATGGTCATTAAGTCTCTTCTTTTCAGTGTTTCTATTATTTCCTGGTCAGTGGAGAAACCGGCTCAGGTAACTGCTCTTCTTTTGGCTAATTGGTAGAGCAACCCACGACGAACAATCTCCAGGTCCAGTGAGGACCTGGAGTGCATGGGTGCTGACAGTGGGACAGGCACGCGAGGACAGAAGGAGAAGAGAGTGCTGGATAGTTACTAGGCGCGATCTGTTTACAACTGTATTGGCGTTCTTGTACCAGACTCCAGAGACATAGGCGATAACCGGGATGAAAACAGCCTTATAGAAGAGGGAGAGCGTTCTCTTCTTCAAGCCCCAGTCCTTCCGGGAAACTCTTGAGATTGGGGCAGTATACTTCCTGATCTTAATCCTGAATTGGTCTAGATCAGGGGTGAAGGAAAGGTTTTTGTCTAAGATCAAAACTAAATATTTAAGCTGTGTGTTTAGTTTTACTGTAACACCATTGACTTTGATTTGGGATGGTCTTTTCAGATCAAGGGTTCCTTTTAATAGGATCGAATTGGTTTTCTCCGGGGAGATCTTTAGGTTGTTATGCACTGCCCAAGCTTGAAGGGTAGAGATGGCCTGGTTGGCAGTCGCTTCCAGTTGGGCTCTGTTATTGGCAGAAAAGAGCATGACCAGATCATTCGCACAGGCCTGGATCTGTACATTGTTGAGTTTGGTGTTCAAGAAATCATCCAGCACCAGATTCCAGAGGAGAGGCCCCAGGACAGAACCCTGAGGGAATCCCCTGCAGATTGGTCTGAAGACACTGCAGTGGGGAGCAGACACAACAACTCGCTGGTCCTGTAGTTAGGTCTTGATGCATCTATATAAGTTTTCTGGGACTTGCGCCCTCCAGAGCCTGCCCAGGACGCTGGGCCATCAGAAGGAATCGAGGGCACCAGCAAAGTCGAAGGAGATTAGTAGAAAGTATTTGGAGTTGCAATTGGTAGCAGCTTCAATGATTGTTTCCAGTGTATCTACCATGGAGCATCCTTTCTGGAAACCGTACTGGTTAGGCGAGGAGATACCAGCATCATTGTGGTGGGCTTCTATTCTATGGGAAATCAACCGTTCGAGAAGTTTGCTGAAGACTGGCAGCAGTGCAATGGGCTGGTAAGATTGTGGCAGATCATGTGGCTTGATTTGAATTGGTCTAGATGAAGGGTGAAGGCGTCATCATTCGGACTCCATTTGGTGAGTCTGTATCGCATCCAGAAACTTACCGAAACAGCCTTCACTACCACACTCAACCTGTTAAACCACAAACAGTGGTTTAACAGGTTGAGTGTAGTAGTGGGAATAAGTTCAATGGCTTTCTCGACGATTTCTGGATCGAGCATGTCTCTGTCCGGAGCCTTCTTGTTTCTGATTCTAGATGCAGCTAAGTTGAGCTCGGTTGGGGTGAAGAGTTCTTCAGTTACAGTTGTGCGATGCTGCAGTAAAGTCTCAGTTTCTTCTGGAGGCCATGTTCTTCTTGCACATTGATAGCGTTTTCGTCGGTAAATGACTTCGCGTATAAGAGCCTGGAGTTCTGAAGACCACCAGGGGACAGCACCAGGTGTGAATCTTTTCTTTTTGATAGCCTTGTTTGCAACATTAGTGACGAGCTGTGTAATTGCGCATTGATGCTAGTCTGGGCTGAAGCCACTCGGATTGAAGCAGCTGGCTGCACTGCTCAATTCCTCCTTAAAAAGGTTCCAGTGACCTATATTCAGGGCATATCTTCTTTGCTGAGTTAGGTTAGTTGGTTGAGTGACTAGTGAACGGTGTAGTTGGAAGGTTAGTACCCTGTGGTCAGAGTTGATCCAGTCCTCACGGACTGTCAAACCAGGTAAGGTGGGTGTAAGGTGTAAGGTGTATTTAGTGTCAGACGGAACCAGGGGTTTCCCCCATCTCCGCGTAGTTTTCATTGTGGGTGTACCAGTTCACTGGAAATGCCAGAGATTTAAAAGTGTATGGATATGTGTAGTGCCGTGTACCATTGTTCATCTGGTAGTTTAGCCGCTGGACCCCTGCTGAGGCCCAACGTTGCCCCACCTTCGCCTCTGGCAGGTCCTGCCACCTAATTTCCTAAGATTTCAGTGGCTAGGACCTAAAAAAATTTTATTGTATTTATATTGCATGCATATATGCGTGCATGCAAGCACATATATACACACATGCACATATGTACAGCATACATGTGCCAACGTCAATCGTGGGGTTGACGTCGCTTGAGTTGGACCAGAACGTGGGTGAAGTTATTTAGGATGTATTTAAATTTAGGTGTGTGGGGCTTCGCTAGCGTGAAGATAGAGAGGGGGGGAGGCTGAAGACTGGGGGGAGAAAGACAGAAGTATGGAGCCAATAGGGAAGACAGCCCCAAGTTTCAGTGGGGCAGCCCATGCCCCACCAGAGTAGAAATTAGGGGGGGGGCTACGAGAGAATCGTCACCCCGAGGGAGTAAGGTTTAAAGGTGAAGGGGGCTAGGGTGCCCTCTTCAGGCTGCCGTGAGGCTTTGGGAGCTAGGCTGTAGTTTGTAGTTTGTTGTCTCTATTCTTGTCCACTTGATCCAGATCGGGACACTCATGAGGCAATCCCTGTCCTTTTTTTTTTTTCGTTGATTCTCTTTTCTTCTTTTTCCCTTCTTCTTTTCTTTATTCCTTTCTTTTCCATTCATTTTCTTTTCTTCCACAGTTTTCTTTTCTAGGAGTTGTCTCTGTCTTATGCGATTTATGTTACTGTACTATCAGTCTTGGTGTATGGCAATTAACACCCTTCTCCTTGTGAAGAGGTCCTGTGCATACTGGGAGAGCGCGCGGTACTCCTCTTCCGTGTCAATGAAGTGATGTTCAAGTCCTTTGGGGAGGTAATGGATTTTCGTGATGAGGGTGCATCTGAGGTCTTCGTATTGTGGGCAGTCGTAAAGCAGGTGGTCCCAGCTTTCGACCTCCCCTCACGTGCAATTTGGGTCATCGGCGAGGCTGAAACCGAACAGTTTCTGGTTGAAGGGTTCATGTCCTGTGAGTAACGAGGTCAGGTGCAAGCCCGGGAAGAACCAGCCTTGGGTATATTTTGTTCAGTTCTGAAAAGAATTTACGAGTGACCTCGCCCTTTGTCGTCTCTGTCCATCTTTGTTGGCACTCCTGAAGAAGGAGGTAGGTCTGTAGCCGCGCTCTTTCCGTTTTTTGACTGCTTGCTGGGTTGATTGTGAAGTCCTGATGATTTGCGGCCACTCCCTTTGAGTGCAGGTAGAGCAGTCCTGCTTTCACAGCTTCTAAATCCAGGGGTAGCGCTCCAGCAAGCACCTGCAGTGCACTGGTAACCAACAGGATTTTCTTGTTGGTTACCAGTGATATTTTGGTGTACCATACTGCAGCTGCGTAGATTATTGTTGGGATGAATGTTGACTTATAATATAGCATTAGGGTTCGTTTTTTCAGTCCA
The DNA here is from genome assembly GCF_048544385.1 of Mastigoproctus giganteus. Lineage (NCBI taxonomy): Eukaryota > Metazoa > Arthropoda > Arachnida > Uropygi > Thelyphonidae > Mastigoproctus > Mastigoproctus giganteus. The sequence goes on from NC_143588.1 coordinate 76,772,975, forward strand.
CAATCCTTCCTCGTAATCCTAGCCACTAGGGCTGAGTATCTTCTTATTTTCATTCTTATGTGTTTCAGGTGAGGTATGAAGGATAGGTTATTATCTAAGATAACTCCTAAGTACTTCATTTGCTTGGTCAGTTTGATGGTCAGGCCATTTATTTTTATTTGGGGCGGACGCTGTACCTGAAGAGTTCCTTTCAGCAAGATGGATATGGTTTTCGTCGGTGCAATTTTTAGCTGGTTTTTTGTGGCCCAGTATTGTAATTTCTGCATTGCCTGATTACCGATGTTTTCCAGTTGGGCTCTGGAATCTGCCTCAATAGTAACAATGAGATCGTCCGCAAAGGCCTGGGCCTCAGCCAGCCCCAGGTCCTGGCACAGGAAATCGTCCAAGACCATGTTCCAAATGAGAGGACCCAAGACAGACCCTGCGGACATCCCCTATGTATGTTTCTTGTGATTTTTTGATAATTTGTATTTATTTCCACTCTTCTGTCTCAAAGGTAGTCTTCCATTGCTTTGTATATGTTGATTGGTACTGCAGCTTCTCTCAGTCTGTTCAGGACGCTCGGCCACCAAAGTGAGTCGAACGCCCCGGAAAAATCGACTGAAATGACCAATAGATATTTTTTCCTGCACTCTTGTGCTTTCCTAAGCAGATCTCCAAGGGCATCCACCGAAGAGGATCCTGGCTTAAAGCCAAACTGACTTTTAGCTGCCAGGCCTCCCCTTTCGTAGTGGTTCTGTATCCGCATGTGGAGCAGCCTCTCGTATAATTTACTGACTACTGAGAGCAGCGCGATGGGTCTGTATGATGATGGACATTCTGGGTTCTTAGTAGTGTTTTTCAGAATTAGCTTGGTGTTTGCAGTTTTCCATGCCGCAGAGAATTTCCTTGTTTCCAACCATCTGTTATAGAGGGTGAGTAGGATTTGCGGGGCAATTTCTATTATTTTTTTCAGTATCTCCGGTTCGATCATATCAAGTCCCGAGCATTTGCGGTTTTTGATCCTGGTAGCAGCCGCACTGAGTTCCTCATGGGTGAAGGGGGGCTCGAGCGCAGGGTTGATATACTTTTCATTTTTTTCGCAGATCCTATGTTGTTCTTGCAGAGTTAGGGTCGCGGGTTCCTTGAAAATTGTGTCAAGTATATTACCCATTTATTGCTCCCAAGTGGTTGTGTAGTCTCCTTGCGAGGTCCTGGTGGTGCTGATCACCTCCCCCCCTGGGCAATTTGTTTGTAGTCACCTTGTAAACTACACCCCAAGGGTCAGTTCTTCCTGTCGTGGATACTAGACGCTCCCAGGAACGCTTCTTGCTTTTCTGTATCGTGTCCGTATAGTGATTTCTGGCTTCTCGATAGTGCTGTCTTAAAGCCTCCACTTCATGTGCGGGCCAAGTCCTACGGGCTCTCTAGAAATCTTTCCTAGCTTTTTCCATCTGGCGTCGAAGCACGGCTATTTCTGGGGTCCACCAAGGAACAGCACCAGGTTTTGGGTTTTTTTCTTTTGATTTTTCGATCGCTAATGGTTTGTATTAGGTCTGTGGTCCCCCTCAGCAGGTCTTCCGGTTCATTCTGTGGGTTTATACTGGCTGGGTTGCTTTCTATGGCTGTGATGAGCAGGTTTTTGAATGACATCCAGCCTGCTTTGGCAACTGCATATCTGTTTTTCTGTTGGTTTGTTAATGTTACTGTTGTCAGTTGTCTGATTATTTTAAAGGTGATTGCACGGTGGTCTGAGGTAGTCCATGCCTCCTCCACCTTCCAGTCAGTCACAAATCTCGCCAAGTTCCTAGTGGCTAGGGATACATCAATCGTAGCCTCCCAGAGGGTGTTGCAAAAGGTTGGCAAGTGGTGAGGTTGATTTAACACTGTCAGCTGTGATCCTGCCAAGTAATCCTCAAGGAGTTGACCATTTTGGGTTCCACGCCTGCCAGGGGTAGTACTGTGCCATGTCGGGGATCGACAGTTCACGTCAGCTCCTATGATGATTTTTTGGTTTGGTAGGATATCCTGCAGGCATTGAAGATAGTCGATTGTAAAATCTATCTGTTGTCCTGGTCTACAATAGAGTGCCACAACGTACAGGTTCCCTAAAGCTGTATTTAGCTGGGCACAGGCGGCCCACTCCATGCAGAACTGCGTGATTTTAGTCACTGTGATTATTGCTGTTCCTTACCAGGACAGCAGCCCATGGGGTGTCTTCAACTGTGTGTATCACTTTGTAGGTGAGTGGGTAGCCTACAACCCGTTTCCCATGCGAGTATGGCTCCTGTAATATGATGACATCCGCGTTTTCCTCTTCAGCTTTAACCCGGATCTGGTCGGCTACTGCTCTAGCCCTCTGCGCATTTATTTGAATTATTTTTAGTATATTTGTGTTGTAAGCTTTAATTTTCGTCCCCATAGTTAATCCTACTTTGGTATAAACTCTTGGCTCGTTGGTACGTGGGACACATGGGGTCTCTCAGTGAATGCTTGTACTCTAACTTTAAGTTTTTACAGTTTACGCAGGTAGGTCCCACATCTCTGTGGGGGCAGGCATTATATTCATGGCCTTTTTCTGAGCAGTGGCCGCATGTTGGGGTGGTTTGTGCACATGTATGCGTGGTGTGACTGAACTTGCAGCAGCGGTAGCACTTCGGAACGACCACACGTTCGCGATATCGGTAGCATCCCCATTCTATAAACACCCTTGTTTGGTTCTTCAGGGTTTGCCAGGCTTTCGGGGTTAGTTCTACTACCCAGTTTTTGTTTATTCCATCCCTCGCTTTAATGGAGTATTTGGGCATTGCTATCTCTTGTGGATTTTTGTTAGGAATTTTACCCTGTAGGTTTCTATGGTAGAGTTCGTACGCTAATTGGTTCGGTGTGATGTCTTTATCTATGTAGTATATTATTATGGCTGGCCCTTTTCTTTTGGGTGGTTCAGCTGTTAGACCCAAAGTGGCTATTTTGGGGTTTTGTATTATTCCTAGCATCTCTTTCTTTGTCTCGGTTTCTATTACCAGTCCTATGCTCCTCATCTTGCATATTCCTCTGATTTGGGTTTGTTTGAGGTCTTCCTTCATGGTGCTTATTAGTTTTGCCTTCATTTCTTCACTTGTTTTTATTTCCTCAGCATTTTTGGGCCTTAGTATTACCAGGTTTGGCGTTGGGAGGAGTGTCTTTTTCTTTGGCTGTTCAATTCTTGGCATCTGTCTCACAGTTGGTGGATTACTCAGTACACTTGCATAGGTAGGGATGCGCTGTTGCATTTGCTGTGTGACCCTACATTCCTGGTAGGCCTCCAGTTTGGTGCATTTCTTTCTGCCTCACTGCGAACCTTGTGGAAGACCGTCTCCAGCTTGGTCCATATTCCTACAATATCAGCCCTAAGGGCGGCTGAGATTCTACTTGCGGAGTATTTCAGTTTGTTTTCAAGCTCCACCCGGAGGGCCAAAACCTGGTCCAGTACCGTTCCATCCGGCAATCTGGGGTCTACGGTAGGCTGGGGCTGCTTACTTGATTCTTCACTGTTCTCTGGTTGGGGGTCCTCATTGTTTTGCTGATCTTTCGATTCGCTTTGCGATCTTGTCTCCATTCCCGTACTCAGGGCGACATATTTCTTGTATTTCTTTTTTGAAGTTTGTTGTGCTTGAGCTCCATCGTCGTGATCATTCTTCTCTATAATTTGCAAATAATCATATTGCTCTAGGGTAGGTTGTTGCCTTCTTCGTTAGTGTTCATCTTCTGGCTGAAGTTCAGTCAATTTCTGACTATGGGCAATCATTTTTTCTCGGGTACGGTTTATCGAGACTACTCCGGATTATCGAGGTAGGATCCACACACTGAAGAACCGGCTAGGAATGTTTACAAATGTTGCCGATCGTAAGTCCGTGGCACAATTTCGGGCCTAGCAGTGGTCAATAGTAGTGGGAAAGTGAATGCTGTGAAAAGCAGGTGGTCGCTGCAAGGCAATTACTGCCAGAGGCGTAGAGTGCGCCCAAGTAGCGCTCGCTAAAGAGAAGCTTAAGCAGCAAGTGGCCTTCAGCTATGACTGTGAGTGTGGCCCGAGACGTTGATATGCGCCTAGCAAGTGGTGGCGGTGGCGAAGCTAGTGCCGAAGGCTGTAGATGGCAACCAGGAGCTCTCGCTAATAGCTGCTTAAGCATTAACACATATGAGGGGTCACCCTCCCCACTCAATAATGCAGATCACCGTAGTCACACCCTCCAGTTCAAGAACAATGGGTGAAGCAGTATGTGTGTCGTCGAAGGCCGTCCCAGTGTAGCATGGCGCAGTAAAAAATAGTTCTCTACACTAAGTACATGTTCAAAGCACACAATTTTACACAATTCGGCAGTTTACGGTACAGTTTGGTGGAGCGGTCTTTCAGCTCAGTTTTAAACACAGTTTGGGCAACTCCCCAGTCAAGTGTAAACTACCAACGTGGCTTCTGCTTTACACCAGTGCCTCTCTATGACCCTTCTGCCAACCACATGGTGACCATTGTAGTCTGACAACAAAGGACACAGATAGAAACGCTGGTAATTTACTAAATTCCCAATAGATAATAAAACTAATCTCACCTACGGAATCCTCCAGATAAGCTCTTTCAGGTGGACACTTTTTTAAACTGATTAAACATTTTAAACACTTATTTTCCACACAAATTCAGGAGCGCGAAATAACATGTCCGGTCGTAACCCGGTCAAGTATCCACTCTGTCAAACCAGGTGGTCAAACTCGACTAAGGGAGAGCTCACCAGAAAATTCCTACCAGATATCAATAGAACCTTCCCCAGACCCCCAGCATGGTTTTCGCCAGGCCTATACACAACGTTTTTACTTACTGGTCACGGTTCTGTGAATGCTAAACTCGCCACTCTTGGCATCACAGAGGACTCAACGTGTACCTGCGGGATGTTTGATTGCTGGCAGCACCTTGTCTACGACTGCCAGCTATATGAGGACCTTCGTTGTATCTTCATTACGAAGATCAGATATATTCCAAACGATCAAGAATCTCACCTCTTAGACACCCAGGATGAATACAGTGCCTTCTCCTGCTTTGCAAAAGATCTCTTCACAAGACGAAGAACTCTCCTGGCACAACAAAGGCAGACTTGAACAAGATGATCCACAATAGCGAAAGATATATCCATCGAACCAAGATCCCATTAGTAAAACAGAACATTTGTAATAATAGAACTGTAAGAAGGACAGTTCTTGACTCCCTCCAGACACACCTGCTGAAATTGACAACCATTAATTTGGACTTTACCAACTGGACTGACAACACCAAAGGCCTTTTGGCAACCTATACCAATGCTCTCTTGCACGGTGCTTTCTTTACCACGTCCCCTCCCCTCCTCGCATCCCCACTCTTCTTTCTGGTTGGACACGGGCCTCTCCCACTGTCAAATGCAGGAGTCAATCTCTTTATCGACCCTATACTTCTAACTTCTACCCCACAGTCTTCAGTCTTCCCACCCACCCTGTCTACTTCTCACAGCGTATGCCCCACACAGTCGAAACTTCAAAGCACTAAAATTCTGTTCGCCCAATTTTAGGCCTTATACACCTTTCTGTGTATAACCCCTACAGAGTCGTCATTTTTTTTTAGGCCCTTGCCATTGAAATTCCAGGAAATTAGGTGACAGGGCCTGCTAGAGTTCAAATTATGTGCTAATAAATGTACCTGGTCTGCCTCCACGGGGCGAAATGTTGGCAACATTGGGTCCTATTAGGGGCTCAGCGGCTAAATGACCAGATGAACAACGGTACCCAACACTACACTGTACAATATCCATATACTTGCTAGATAACGCTATAATGCAGTGATTGACAAACTTTAGCTCCATCTCATTAATCCCTTAATCCCCCCTAATGGTGAGCATCAACCCACTCTAAAGTACTGAAATATAACCGTTGTTTAATCCCTTAATCCCCCCTTTTGATTTTCCAAAAATGTAAAGTGGGCTTTCTCGTTTAAAACTATTTTTAAACAGATAATTACTGAAAGTTATCCATGGATTTCCCAAGCTCCTTTTGATCAGCTGAATGACACAGATTATCATGAAGGTTACTTCCAACAAGATGGTGTTATACGCTATACTAACGTGTTGTAGCTGCTCAGATTACTCCACTATTGGAGATCGTATTATCTAACACGTGGCTTCTGCTATCCCCTGCAGAGTTCTCCAGATAATTTTTTATGGGACTCTCAAGGAACATACTTCTGAAAACAATCCACATTCACCCCAAAGACATAATGTGGCCTATTTTCTCCACAAAACTTTAATCAAAATATTTCTGCTGACTAATCACTAAAGTTATTAAGGGATAAAGAGTGGCGATTCCTACTGTAGTTTCTTTTTGATCTATCTGACCATGCCACACATTTATATATGGCGCTTTCTTCCACCTTTCCACTATATAGACTACTTTTAACACCTCTTCCCCAAGATTTTTGTTCCCGTTCCCCACGTGAAGAACCTCACATTTAGAAGCATTAAACAGTGCCATTTTGTACAACCGACCCAAGTGAACAGCAAACTTCCCCATACACCCCCCTCATCAATGCCACTAACGAAGTCTTTGCAATCCCCCACCAGAAATAATAGGATTAATTATTAAAGGATATTTTTGCCTAGGCTGTGAAGGAGTTTACTGCAAAAAAGAACATTGCCCACTTCCATCTCTCTCTCTCTGTGTCCATAAAGGGTGTTAGTGCCAAAACTTTCAGGATTCATGATGCAAGGATTTTCAGACACCGTTACCATCCACGTGTGGAACTTTAGAACTGTCTGTGTGACCTATGATTTTGAAAATATCGGTCCATTAAAGTGTTAGGGTAAGTTAGGCAGAGAGCATTCATATTCGATGATCACTGAGTTGTATTTATGAAAATACATCTAAATAAAACACTTGACCAACAGTGTATGCTCTTTATTTCCCAAAATGATTTGTTACAGGATATTTTAATTAATATCGTTTCATTCAGACAAAGAAAGTGAAGTACTCTTAAACTGACTTCTAATTTAACATAAATATTAATGCAAATAAGAACCAAACTGTCAGTTTAAATCTAAGTTGAATATAAATAGACCCAACTTGAAAATTCCAATTTTAGCTTAGATTCAAAGTGGTATTTTCCTCTTTGAATCTAAGCTAACCATCGAAAATTACTCATTTGTAGTATCAAATGTAATTTCAATGATAAAACTAATTTTAGATCAGTTTTATATTTGAATCCTAAAGTTTCGGACCAATTTAAAAGATTTTGTCCGATAGTAATCATTAATAAAAAATAACTCAATGTGGGTTTGTGAATATATTAAATATTTTTCCGCTGAGTGAATAGCATTCAACTTATTTCTAATAATTGCAAACATTAAATCTGATTTGTTTCTTCAAATATACGTTGGTTGTCTTCTTCATGACTCCAGTTTTCTAAAAGAAAAAAAAAAAGTAAAACATGATAGATATTTTCAAGTGTAAGATTTTGAATGCTACTTATTTCTACTCCAATTGCTCAAAGGTAAAATTTTATACTCCAAAAATTCAGGTTTTGCTGTCTTTTAGAAAGGGGAACTAGGCAACCATTTTATATAGACTGCTATTTTTAGCTTGGATGATTATAAAGACTGATGTTAACATTCTGCTCAGTGGTTCCAAAGAGAAAAATTGCAAAACCTGATCCTTTGAGATATGTATTCATTTAGAAACAAAAGGAATTTAAATAATGAAATATATTACGGTTTATTAAAGTATAAAGTTGTTAGCTTCATATGGCTGCGAATATTTACGAGTTTGTTTCTTTCCACCACCAGTGATTTCGATTTGGGCGCATCCATTCTAGTTCTGTTGGGTTTATATGTTTGGAAAAGGCTACTATCCATTATTGATGTAATAACTGTTTTAGAAAATTATTTAAACTTGTAAATATATATATACGAATTACAGTTGACATTCGTAAAGGGTTCATCGCCTGTTTGAAGAGGTCTACGGTCGAATCCCATCACAGATTAGAGAAATTCTTAAGGACCTCTTCAATTGGGGCTGTAGTTGTCCGATCTCGGGTGGAGGGAGTAGGTTTTCCTTCTTTCTTTGCTTCCTGAAGACAAAAATTAGGAGTTAGAGCTTGTGACATTAACATCAAATATGTGAGAAATTATCCTTTTGTTGAAAATATTGGGCTTCCCATGGAGACAAGTGATGCATGCACATTAGTGCTGACCTGTTGAAAATGGCCTAAAGCGATTTCTCCATCATAAAAGTCACATAAAAAATACTATACAGTCGATTTTTGTCAATCTTAAAGCCTATACGAGGGTCAGAAACCTATTGCTGCAAAAGTACAAACATCTCCCGGAATGGCATCACAGGAAAATTTTATTAATTCATCTCAAGGCATGAAGAAAGAGTTGTGCAAGTGTCATTGTACACCAGTTATAGTTCAGAGTGAAGTTCCTTTCTTGATCTCCCACCCGTTAATTTCAAAAATTACCGTTGGCCCCAAAGACCCCTATATCGCAGTGAACTTGACATCACATAAAAAATACTATACAGTCGATTTTTGTCAATCTTAAAGCCTATACGAGGGTCAGAAACCTATTGCTGCAAAAGTACAAACATCTCCCGGAATGGCATCACAGGAAAATTTTATTAATTCATCTCAAGGCATGAAGAAAGAGTTGTGCAAGTGTCATTGTACACCAGTTATAGTTCAGAGTGAAGTTCCTTTCTTGATCTCCCACCCGTTAATTTCAAAAATTACCGTTGGCCCCAAAGACCCCTATATCGCAGTGAACTTGACATCTAAGCACATATACCAGAACGAATCTAAGCACATCACCATTGAAACGTTGCCGACACCTGGTCTATATTAAGACAGGTGTTTTTATTTTAGATATACAGTTGCACAGAGACTACATTCTCACCTTATTATTGTAATAATGAAAAAAAGAAACATTCACATCACTATTTTAAAAAAAACAACAAAAAACAATGACTTCACCTATGCGTACTTACACTTGCAGTCGCCTTCTGTAATTGTAAGTTCTTTCACATCCACAAACTGCGGTGTTCCATCCTTCGGAACAGTAAACGTAAAGCCAAACTGAAAAGGGAAAACAAGTGTCATTGAAATAAATCATCCATATTTCTGAAATGTATCACAGCTTTAAGAGTCCAGCAGGACATTACTATTTCATTAAAAGTTCCTAACCATTATGTGCAGTGATTATTTGTTTGTTCGAAGGTATTCTAAAGCAATAAACAAGACCAGAAGCGCTAGAAACGCGACTCCAGTTAGAATGCTTTGTGTCTCGAAGAATATGGATGTGGAAGATCCTGACAACTGACTAATGCTCTATAATTACTATTGTAAGATTTAAATTTCATTCCGATGTCCTGTTTGGTATTTATTTGCAGTTCTTAGTCCAGCTCTTCAACACTCAAGATTCGACAGATAAAGTTTTGTTAAACACACAAACTTTAAAAATCTTCGAACTTGTAGAACCATTCGAGATTAAGCTTGAAAGAGAATAAAGAAAATTAGTAAGGGACCTTCAAAAAGACTGAACCACATACATTTCCAGTGCCGACAAAGGCAATACCACAATCGCTAATTTAGTCAATCCTTAACCAAGATCCCACTTCTAGCCGTTGAAAAATACAATGAAAGGCAAATGTAAGAGTATTCTTGACAACAGGATGCCCATGAGGTTCCTTTGGAAGGTGTCCAGCCCGAACCTCCTCACATGTTCGCCAACATATAAATTCACAAACAGGTTATTCGGCAGGAACGATCATTAATGGTAAGTTTCACAGTGAACAGAAGATTTAATAGCTCGCTAGATTAATTGGAAAAGTTGTTTCGCCTAGTGATGTAACCATAAGGAAATCTTACACGATCCAGTTTCCATATTGATGATAGCTCCATAGGTAGTAGAATGTTAAACATCTCAGAGCCAATGAATAAAAATTCACGTATTTGTAATTTATAACTAGAAGCTACTTCAGTTAAAACTTACGCATGGTTAATCTGAGGGCCATGTTCCCTATCTGCCACAATTCTATTTATTCCATTTTATTTCTAAGACACGTACCCAAGTGTATACAAGAAATCATTGGGCAATAAATCAAATTGTGAAAACAATCAGCTACCTACCGTACATTTGACTCCCACATTGACAACATGAATTCGTTCGGTCCATTTATTCGCATCTTTCACATCCTTAAATATTGGCAATGTTTCCGTTTTACTTTCAACACCACTCAAACAACAATTTAAATCATTTTTACTCTGTTTTCTGGCATCAACAGGGCCTTTTCTGTAAAACATGTGAACACATATGGTCTTGCCTATCTCTATTTCTCGAGAGAAATTCACCGTTGTCTTTTCTCCAGGTTTCAGGGTAATTGCCCAGTAGAATCCTGTCAAAATACAATAGGAAAAAATAAATTTAACTTGTTAACAAATAATTTCAATCTGATGGCTTGAGAAAATTATATAAACTTGAAAATGGACAGGTTCCCCTTTCTCCATAAGAAATGGTCTATTAGAAGATTTTATTTTAATTTTAGCTTTCTTTTTAGGGATATTTCGAACTGTATGGGGAAAATAGCATACGAAAAGTCAACTTTTCTTTCTACAGTTTATATACGCCATTTTGATCTTAAGAAGAAGTAAATTTGTAGCAGATGGGTTCACTTACCAGTTAATGTATTGTGCTTTTTCCATTTTTTACCTTTTACTTCAGGGTTACATAAAGGAGTGAAGAGTTCCTTAAAGTTACACCATAGGAAAGGGTGTTCGCCTGGTTTTGGGTATTTGACATCCGGAAGGAAACCTTTCAGTGGTTCTGGAGAGAGAGTAAACAAAGAATAATTTATTTGCACCAAGTTCATAAATGTAGTACAGCATCAATTATGGGTTCCCAAAGTTTCTAATAGTCTACGAGATAGCACAGATTGCTTAATAAAGAGCTAATAGTTTTTAGAAGTTGATTTCAAAATCCTAGAACTCTGGAAATTCGTCTACTACCCCCAAACAACTTCAATTTGACTTTATTCGAAACTAGATCAACCTCTCCAAAATTTCTGGCCTTAATTTTCTACAGGATAAGCCAAAAACAGCATGTTAACTAAAAAAAATTAATAAAACAAAACATGCTTACTGCATAGTCCAGGAAAATCGCTTTTAACACCGTTCTTTTCACATTCTTTGCCACAACATGTATCTTTGGGGCATTTGCTGCATGGGTCTCCTTTATGGTAGACAGGTCGACCAACTGTATTGCCACTAACGCATAAAACAACGCTAAATTAATCAAACAGTTTAACTACAGCCTGTTCAGATACTTTCCTAAAATTTACTACTGAATGAATCAATTATCTACTCTTTTTGATACAGAATCCAAAATTTAAATTGCGCTATTGTATGAGGACAAACCAAAAGCATTTCCCACTTTGAAGATGAATTCAAAATTACTTAGAACACAAAGAAGAAAATTTAAAGACAAAAAATCATCAAAGGTATTACATTATAACATTATTAGTAATATAATGAGACGTTTTAGTTGTAAGGAAACAAATTTTCCTACTTTATAAGACTAAATTGGATTGTTTTGTAAATACTACAGATTAAACTGGTCCAGTACTTACTTCGGTCCGTAATTACAGGTATAAAGATGTTTGTATACGCCTTTTTTGTGAGTATGAAAGACATATCCGCATCCAACCCTAAATGTGATGTCCGACACCATCTATGTGAGAAAAATAAAATCAGGATCAGACTTGTTGATATTTGATAGTTGGCGCTTCCTTTAGGCTTCTAGTGTAACAAATAAATGAATTCTTTATATCCTAAAAGTAGAGTGAATTCGGGAATAAGAATAACGATGGTTTGGCTGTTAACGATCCTGTTGGCAAACTGAATGAGTATTTTGCGTCTACATTCACACATCAGGTATTCTTTAGGGAAGGGGATGCCAGCAGTTTATCAAGCTCTAACAGGGAGCTATATGATTTTGTAATAACTGAGAGGAAAGTGAAGGAGACATTGTTGAAGTTAAACATAAGAAGAGCATGTTGAAGAACATAATAAGGGCATGTTGAAGAACATAATAAGGGCAAGTTGCTGCTAAGGATAAAGGGATGGGTGAGGGGGAGAAGAAAAGAGTGATAATCAACGGATATTGTTCTCCGTGGCTAATGTTATTAGGATAGTTCCTCAGGGTTCGGTGTTGGGCCCATTGTTGTTTTCTATATTTATCAATGATATTGATGAAGGCATATTAGGCTTAATGTCCAATTTTTGCAGATGATACAAAGTTGGCAGCGTGGTTAATGACAGTAATGACAATATGCTACTGCAACAGGACCTAGAATAGTTGGCCAGATGGGCTGAGAAATGGCAATTGAAGTTTAACATGAAAAAGACTGGAGGTAATTGTGCAGAAAGATATGAAGTTCTCTGAGCAATACAGACAGGCTGCCAGGACAGCTCATCAAGTTTTGTCAATGATATACAGAAATTTTGCTAGCAGGCAGGGACAAGGTGGGGATTATCTCATTGTATAAGGCAATGGTCAGGTTACGTATTGAGTACTGCATAAAGGTCTGGAGGCCTCATCATTTTAGGAAGGATGTGGAGCTGCTGGAACGAGTACAGAGAAGGGCAACGAGACTGGTGAGCAGAACAAAGGGGTGCTTTTACCACGAAAGGCTTCTGCAGCGTATGGATACTAGGCACCTTCCAGGTGATCTGACTGAGGTGTTAAAGGCTTTGAATGGAATGAGCAAGCATCAATGCTGATGGGATTATTCTTACTCAGACCACACACACACACACACACACACACACACAGACACACACACACACACACACACACACACACGTGGGGGGCCACAAATTCAAATTGAGGAAGTACAGTTGCAGAACAGAAGAATAGATGTGCGGAATTTTGCCTTTATTCAACGGGTGGTTGGTTGATTGTTGGAACAAACTTTCATCTGCTGTTGTGGAAGTTGATAATTTAAATAAATTCAAGGAAGAACTAGACAAACTATTGGAGAGAATGAACAGGTAAAATGGAAGGTGTTCCGTTTTTTTTTTTTTGGGCTGATGCTGTATGAGCTTGCTTTCTTGAATATTTACCACTGCTAATGCTAATAACTGTAAAAGCATCACTGTTTTTTTAGTGCCTTGAATATCACAATGAGAAATTCAAACACAGAAATAACTGATCGGAAAATGAATTCGTGAATTGCGTTAAGAAGAGGAACCCATTTTTTTTAAAGGAAAAATGTGTAACTTTTAAGAATCAGTTCGCAAATTTCAAGAAACCCCTTTCACCTTCTTTCGCTAGAGAAATGCAGTTTACAGTTCATATGGATCATTTTTAAATTCACTTTAAATTAGTATCATTCTTTATATTGAATAAACAAGCCGAACAAAAAACAAACCTCGCGTATTAAACGTCAACTTCAGTTATAATAAAGTGCCAACACAATTTGATGTACCGTTTCATCTCACCTGAGTGTAATGGCCGACGTTAAGTTGTTTCGGAGCAAGAGCATAATCCACAACCCAATTAGCATCGTAGTCTTCAACTTCATTATACCACAGTGCAACCGATTGTGTCCAGTTTGTCTTGAGATTTTGAGTATCTGACTCATCGACAGTGTACTCAGCCAGATTCTGACCTACGATGAAGTTATCTGAAAGACATAATTTCAATATCTGGTCATTTAAAGGTTTTTCACGAAGATTTTGAATCCGTTACAAGGACTAGGTGACAAACTAGTGTTGCTTATTGATTGCAAAAATTAAAAATCACTTTTCTATGCAGACTAATTTGCAATGTATAAAGTTGTATATTAACTAAACTGCGCTTTAATTTGGACAATGCAAGCACAATGCCCACCCATCATTTCTGCAATTAGCAGTGTTCTTAAACGAATAAACTAAAATGCAACAAGAACACACTTACCCACCATTCTTCGATCGTTTTCTTCATGCTCGAACACACACTGATCTGCATGCTTCTGAGCTACAGCAGCCAATTCATCATCCCAGGTCTGAAAAGCAAAAACAATGAAGTTAAATAAACAACTCAATGCAGATTTTTAAGCATTTTTTTTTTGTATTCCTTCCCACTGACTTACTTTTTTTATTTCGTTTCGCCATCTTAAAAACAATAGAGTGAAATTTTTAGTTTTCTTCATTATTCATCAAGATGGGTGAATGGATAAACGTGACCCAATGCAGGAGTTCCCTATAATCGAGTTCACTGTGGCCAGTGATTAGGATGACAACAACGAAGATCCACTTCCCACTTTTTCAAGTACACTTTGGACTCAAATAATTCTAGAAACGCCACTTATAATATTAATTACACTTAGTCAATAATCTTTGAACATTTCCAGGAGCCTGAAACATTAGACTTATTACTCAGGTGGATGGAATCAATACAAATGACTTGAAGCCTTAAATGCTAAAAGTAGAAAGGAAGATGGGAATAGGACATTTAATTTCATCCTGTAGGAGTAGACCGTTTTTCCGTGGACCACTAATGTACTCAGAGCTTCGTGATCCAGGAAATGCTCCACCAAAAATTAGCACTTATCTATATTTCGATATTTTTAAGAAACGAAAAAAATATATATTCGATATACTATACTAAAAACAATCTCGCGTTGTAATTAATTTGAATTAAAAGTTTTGTTTATAGTCGTGAAGGCGACAACACAGCGAAGCAGACAGCCCTCCAACCCCATGAATATTTTCATAAAGACAAACTGCATCATATTAGTCACCTCCATGATTATATTGCTTCGTGCTGAAAGATGTCCGTATTTGCATCGTTGCATTTACTGATATTCGTGCATATAACGTGGTATTGGGCGTCCTTGCTGGCAACATAGTGGTCATTATACTATCCTTCCACACTAGGCGGAAAGGATCTAAGTCTGAAGAAGTCCATTAATGTCGCAAGGAAGTTTTATTGGCTTTTTCACAATGCGGCCAAGTTAGTCGGTCTGAGGCAACGGGTGGGTGATACTTTTCACTGAAGGTATTTAATTTGGTGTTTAACATACATTTAACACAAACTTAACCATCTAATGGAATCTATATTGTCCTCTGCCACTCGTTTGGAGATATCTGGGTTCTATTCCTGTAGATGACCGAAAAAATTTCAAAAGCTCTCTTCAATCAAAGTTTTACGTAGCCGATCAGGTGGAGAAGTAGGGTTTCTCCTCGTGAGTTATTCAGCATGTACAACATGCATATCGATCCGTAAATACACACACTTATACAGTCATTACACACACACACACGGCGTAATGTCCTTAAATGGCCATTAGTCCTAGGAAAAACCAACAACAAAAACATTTGATTAGTTAAGAATGTAATGAAATACTCAGGAAGTCAAAAGAAATAACTAATTTATTACCAGTTGCAACATAGAACTTGCTGGTGGCTGAGAATTTCTTTTTTCATTTCCCATCGCAACCAAACTTCTGTATTTGTTATGTTCGTTGATTATAATTAGTCTTTGCTGTTCATTTATTCCCCGTTTCAAAATTTTGCATGCTGCGTTCCGCTGTGAGCACATCATATGTTGTTTACTCAGTCGACGATAAATGGGAGCGCAGGCTTGATTTCCAAGAACTACAGCTGGAAAACCCAATACTAATAACATCAGAAACTTCATTTTCTAGAAAATGGAGGTGTTGCTGAAAAAATAAATAAATAAATGACTATTAGTAAACTATAAGCCATTAATATTGTATCAGCAACACTGAGATAATTTATTTATGTTTTCCATTCCACTTTTGAATTTACACTGATGGTCAAAAGTTAGGTATAGTAGATAAAATATGCAATAGGTTACAAAATAAAGCGCCAACTCGATTCAGTATCGAAGTTTAGTCTTTCAAGTATCTGAAATGACATCTTGAAAAACTTAACAACTAGTAAATATTTGTAAAACAGTTCGATTTTATTTTTAAATGAACTTAATGTTAAATTGAAGCAGTAGTTTCTGGTGTAACCGAGGCTCGCAGCGGCATAGTAACACTAAAGCATTTTATACAATATGGAAAATATATGATCAAATTTACATTACATTTTCCAGCTTAGGACTGGTTATGAAACATTAATTCAAAACTTATAATCTGGCTCTTTTAAAATATAGTAGCAATACCAGTTCTCACTTTTATTTAAATTAAATTAAGTTAAATGTATAACCAAAATCTTTATTATGTGACATCACGAAGAACACAACAATAATACTTAGATCCACAATCTCCAGTAACAGCCTTCTCTGACAGACAATTTCGAATAAGAAAACATTCGTTACACTTAATAAACTACTTCCTTTTGTCCCCAAGGCTTATATAAAATATCACATTCTCTGCCTCATATTTTAAAACTGCCATCAATTCAAGGGCGTCCAGGAGCACTCTGGATATGAGGTGTTCAATTTATAATTCTATCCTTCCATTGCATTGCGGGCTGGCAGTTCCCCATCTCAACAGAAGTCTTCCTGGTTTCTGTTGAGATGTGAAACCTCCAACAGGATCTTCCTGAATGAAGAGCTAAAAAAAAAAAAGTAAAGTGCAGCCATTATCAACCCACTGCAGGATGGAAGCCTCCTCAACAATTCATGCTGAGGGAAATGGACCATAATCTGCCACGCTGGTCCAGTGCGGATTGACAGATCGACCGTATTAAGCAGTCAGGGGCTTGAACCCCGGTCTACTCAAAGAGCGTGTGCTACTGCACTCCCGCTCCTGACCACTTGACTACGAATGAAGAGCTAACTATCATCTAAATTTTCTGTCAAGAGAAGTATACGTGCTAGATATCCACTCCGAAGTTTTCATTTGATCTCCTGAAATTGAGCTTCTTCGAAAACCACAGAAATCTTTACAGGAGTCCACTTTGGTATCGAGTTATGTATCAGTTTGAACAGATTTTCATGTTTCTATCCTTTCGGCAGCACGGTAAAAACTATAAGTATCACGTTTGTTTCTTCAGCTGCCCAGCAACATCCGCGTGAATGTATGAATTTCAGAAAATCGCTTAGAATAACTTTTAAAATGTGCTGTTTATATATAAAAAAATTTGGCAACTTCTAAGGTCCTCGACGTTTTCTCTCTTGATCGTTTTCTTGTTAAAGAAATGTTTTCTATAACAAGAAAATAATTCTCCAGTTTGCAGATGTCGGTTCAAAATCACGGATGGCTTCCTCTTTGCGATTTCAACAATTTCCATCACGCAAAAAAAATTATATAATAATAACGAAATAAAATAGCAAAAAGAACAACATCCTGTACTTCAGATAGGGGCAGCGCAGAAATCACTGGATATACACAAGGTAGCGGCACGACCCTATATTCAGAAACCAGTATAGGAAAAACAAAATAATAAATAAAAACAGAACTGTATTTAATTATCAGCTAGATGAATGGAGTCTCACTCACTGTCCACCACTAAGAAATTGCTTTATCCTGATGAGGTTTAAAATCCATCGGAGATCACATTGTACGCTGCCCTTGTAAGAAGGATTTATCTTCCGCGTAGTCTCCAATTAGCACATAATGGAACCTCCAGTATAAACAGTAACGTAAACAAACAGAGTATAAACAAAGACAAGATAAAAAACAGCGAAAAATAAATAAAGGAAGTAAATCTTAAACGTTACTTACGTGTTTCCTAATAACGTCTGAAATGTGTGTGTAATTTTGGAACAAAATAGTTTTTTTTCACTTCGACTTTCTGAGACTTCTCCCTTCGTTGGTGAAAGTCATTTGGGAGAAAGAACATTTAAGCCATACATTTTATTCGTCGGGTTTGTTTGTTCGACGGAATAAGCATAAACTAAAATTACAGAGAAACGTGATGTTTTCTGTGTCCATTTATATCCTTTCAAATATTCAGATCACGAGTTGCGAGTGTGATTAGGACGCGCCCTGTCCCACCTGCTTGTTAGGGAAATAAACTTCATCCGACTTTCTTTGTAAGCCCTTTGCCACGCAATGCGTTATGGACCAATGAGTGAGAACTTTCCAGTATTTCCACACCATATTTTGTACGTTTTCGAGTTAACTTTTTCGGATTATCGGAGGTTCAGTCGGTTTGGAATTCAGTGAAATTCTTCTAAATGAAAGGCAGAACTATCCAGGATTCAGAAGTACCTCAAGGCTCGCCATTACGAATATCACATAGATAAACGATGTATACAGAGTACGCGCGATTTTTAGTATTAAGATAGGATTTAAACTAATGATGGGCTCAAATTAATAGCGTAGCTTAATTTATCTAATGTAGATTAAATAAATCTATAATTTATCTAATTGACTAATGATGGGCATAATCGATTATTTTACTAATAGAAACAATTGATTATATGCAAATTAATCGATTATGAAATCATAGGAACTTCCTACAATAATGGATTATGCATTTTCAAAAACGATTATATGCAAATCAGCAATAATGGTGACCGAATGGAACTATTGTCCATGATAATATCGGATCGAATCCCTCCACTGTAGTTTACATTTTATTATTTTTTTTCCAATTTTCTTTGATTTCGTAATCACTACACATACGATCTAGTTATTACATCACAGCATTCTTAAAAGAAAAAGAACACAAGAGGCGTTCTAAACATGCATTCAAGTATTGAGAAGAGGACCCCAGGATTCCCCCCATTAGCCGCTTGTTATTCATCTTGTGGTAGAGCTAAAACGCCAAAGCCGGCCATTTTTATGTAGAGTGTTGTGTGAATGTGTAGTGTTTGTTGTGTTGTTGTGTAGCGATCGGCACCTGGCTCTTAGTAGATGAGAAACGAAAACACCAGGTCGCCGCGTTTCACCTTCCATCCCTATCACGAGGAGGCGGCCAGGATCTACTAATCATTTTGCCCACATTCACTTAGGAAACCCAAATGAATGGGAATAGAAGAAAAGGGATAAGGAATAAGTAGGGAGAAGTATGAGGAATCATAGGTGGATTCATCATGAAAGGAAGAGAGAAGAAAACTTAGTAAAGAAAAAAGAGGATATGGAGAGTGGAAACATGATATATTTGCCAACCTCACCCCACAAAGAAAATCACCTAACAAAACAATAACCTCATTGATGTACAGCATTAATTACACAACATATTAAGACCATTAATGTAAGACTCATAATAAAGAAAGATATATCATATTAAACAATATATAATCACAAAAACTTGCATTGGAGAATAAGGCGTAAGGCTTCCAATATATGAAAGTTCTCATAAGTAACACAATTTACTCAAGATAATGTAAATCAAACATACCACAAAATATTGTGGGATATTAAAAATTGCACAGGCAGAAAAGAATATATTTTGCATCATAACTGAGACTTCCAGGAGAGAAAGTTCTAAGAGAGGCGAGTTCCAGGAGAGGCGTTCTAAACAAAACACAAAAGCCTGGTTGCCATGCCCCTCCCCCCTTACGATGATAACTGGATACGCAACTGAATTCATGTATGTAGAAACAGGTCCGCTTCCTCGTTGGCTAGGAACAGGCATCAGACAGCAGCTGAGGCCTGATAACAAACACACACACGTGGATAGCACAATTGGTAGAATCAATCGCCGCCCTCCCTATACTGGGTAGGAAAAACCTGAGTCGACTCCCATCGATGACGGGAGGAATTTTTATGGGCCTTTTTCATAGCGTGGCTAAGTTAGTCGGTCTGAGATGAGGGTAGCATGGTTTTTTCCTTCCTAAAATTCGGGGTTTTCGTCCAGCAAACAGAAAATCGACCTCAGCACACACTCAATTTACAGACAATATACACGGAACAATATAGCCTTTAGTCACTGATGCTCCTTAAACCCTACAACACACACACACACACACACACACACACACACACACACACACACACACACACGCACACACACTACAAAGAAATAAGGAGGGATAAGGAAGTGATTATCCCCTTGTATAAGGCAATGGTCAGGCCACACCTTGAGTACTGTATACAGGTCTGGAGCCCTCATTTCAAGAAGAATGTAGAGCTGCTGGAACGAGTACAGAGAAAGGCAACAAGACTAGTGAATGGAACAAAGGGTTGCTCTTACGAAGAAAGGCTTAAGTTTTGCAAATTAGTGGCTGGAGACTAGGCACCTGCGAGGTGATCTGATTGAGGTGTATAAAGCCTTGAATGGTTTGAGCATGCTCAATGCTAATGGGATTCTTCCTCTTGCTCAGAATAATCACCTGAGAGGGCATAAATTCAAATTGAGGAAAGACAGACGTAGGATAGATGTTAGAAGTTTGCCTTTAGCCAGCGGGTGGTTGGTTGGTGGAACAGACTTCCATCCCTTGTGGTGGAGGTTGATAGCCTAAATAAATTTAAGGCTCAGCTAGACAGGTATTTGGAACGAACGGAGGGGTGAAATGGGAGTGGTTTTTCTTTTTTTTTTCTTTGGCTGATGCTGCATAAGCTTGCTTTCTTGCATCATATGCCTCTACTAATGCTAATACCCTTTGCTACATTCAGGCCTTTCTACAGTGTTACTTGGAAAAATCACAGAGATGTATAAGGTAGAGTTGGACATATGTCTAGGAGTCACCCAAAACAATTAATACATACATACGTACATTCATGATGTACGTCCAAGTCTTCGCACATTAGTTATAATCATTATCCATCCAACAGCGGGTGGAAATGGTCCAATGATGCGTGTAAGGTTTATGAGCTTGTTTTTTCACTCCGTGTCTAAGTCAGTGGGTTTCAAGCATGGAGAGCACTTTCGGAAACTTAAGTTATTCGTCCAGAAAACAGACAAATCGATCAGAGACCATGCGCAATTTATGGACATATTACACACAGGATGATAGGTTAGTTCTCCGGTAGCCCTAATATGACACTTTACTTTTGTCCCTAAAAATTATTCCATGAGTATTATGAGGACAAACATGCAAAGGTTGCTGGCCTCAATCTGCAAAACTCGTGCTTTTCTCCTAGACACTCTACGTTAAATGCTCTCAAATTAATAAATCCAAAATCCTTTCCATCGTGAATCCAACTTGCAAAACACACAACAGTGTCTACACGGAAGCTCTATGTTAATAAAACATTGTGATAAATAAAATATTTTCTAACATTCTAATAAAGTGTGAGGTAATAAATAATTTTTATTTATTAAAAAGGTAATAAATACTCTTTATTTGCATTTAAGTATTTTAATACAGTTTCATGATTTCTGGCTTGGATAATAGCTCAAGATTTCAGATCTTATTTTACCTGAAATAAGATTTCAGAGCTTAAATAAGGCAGTTCCTTGTACATAATTTTTGTTATTGCAGCCCTTTAATTAAGTAATTAATTATTCCAGTATTTCAGATATATCTACTTAATTAGCATATAATAATTTATGAAAATAATTAGCCACATTCGATTATTTCTATTATGCCTGTCACTAGTGATAGGCATAATAGAAATGGCATAATAGATGTGGCATATGCAACAAGTAACGATCATCGTGTCAGCCACCAGTATGGTGCCAAAGACCCTACATAACAGATTAGCAGCAATAGGTCTCCCACAAGGAACTCCAAAAAGTCGCAATCCTGAACACCTATAGGATAGTCAGCGTTCCTCGACCAACTGTAACACCAGACATAACCATCTTGTGCATTTGGTATCAGTACCCGTCAGCAGGGAGAAATAATGTAATAATAAGATTGGAATAATTATTAGTGTTCAGGATGAGGTTTTGAAATTCATAAGAAATATATCTGTCATCTCGAGTATGTTATTTTAACCTGTGTTACACGAGTTCCTTAGCTAGTCCGTGCATTTATCATGAGAAAATTTATTATATATTTAAAAAAATAAAGACTACTTTTATCTTTTGAAATAACTTATTTTAAAACCAAATGTTTGAAAGAGATTGGAGATCCGCATAAAAAAGTCCAAGAGTCACTTAGTGGCGATTCAAGGACTAATGTTATTAGTCCTTGGTCTGGTGATTCATCAGATTACTAAAAAACCAGATACCAATTCTTGACATTTCACTGGGTCATATTTCCCTGG
The DNA here is from genome assembly GCF_048544385.1 of Mastigoproctus giganteus. Taxonomy (NCBI): domain Eukaryota; kingdom Metazoa; phylum Arthropoda; class Arachnida; order Uropygi; family Thelyphonidae; genus Mastigoproctus; species Mastigoproctus giganteus. The sequence goes on from NC_143588.1 coordinate 76,795,058, forward strand.
AGTCTCTTTGAATTTCGGGAATTTATCGTAGTGGATAAAAAAAAACAAAAAAACAACACTTTATATGTTGCATGTTTCTTTCCTTTAAACATGAAAAAAGGAGAGCATTTTAAACAGAATGGAGAAGAAACGAAAGACCTGAAATGAGAATATTAAAAGTTTATCACGTATTTGATTATCGCTGTCCAATACAGAATGGTAGAAAAACCTTGGTAATACAACGCCGCAATATCAAAACTGTAAAACACCCTTCATTCACAACCCCTTCAGCGAGTGGTAAAACTAATTTGTTAAGTTTTAAGGTCCAGTAATAATACACCACTGTTGTTTGGTTAAAGAAACAGGAAACCTCAACCTTTATGTTTTGATAAAAACCTTTCATGTTAACCGCCTGCTGTCATTTCTTAGTATTGGGTACTACATTTTCTAAGTGAGTTATGTTAATCCAGTATGGTTTCCTTCACTCTTTGCCTGCATGCAAATTCGCCTCTTTACCAGAATCGGTGAATGATATCTCTACAAAAACAAAATATCATATTGTGCTATGCAGCGCTGTTTGCAAATGCTATTGCACAAGCAGTAAACTGTCCCCCATTTTAATATTTATAGCTGTGTTATGATCGTTACTATTGTGAGTGTGTATGTGCCGAAGTACACATAACACACTCACAGACTGACCATGTGGTAGTCTCGGAGTATAAAGAGAAAATTTATTTTATTTTTATTTACTGTATCACGGATTAGCAATAACATTGTTATTATGATCTGTTTTGAAATTGAATAATGTCTAAACCCTGTTTAAAGTTTATATATTAGAGGACTAACTAGGTCGAAAGGGTCAAAACCCCAACCCATACCACACAAGTAGTTTATTGGTACTGCATAATAATACGTATATCAATGGGTACATCCATACTCCGACTCCTTCCTAGTCGGAGTATGGATGAAATCATGTAATGAAATCAACACACGCCACCAATGGCGCTAACGATAAATCCCATCCCACCCACCAACACAAGAAAATAAATATAAGCGACTGTCCATTTCCCAACTAAGCAGTGGGAAATGAATTGTCATTTTCCAAAGAATACCAACAGACCACCAGAAGAAAGGTGTTTTATCTACTTCTCAGTTGAAGCACCAAATGAATGGCGAGGTCCATGGCAAACTAACAGCCTTCATCCGACAGCCATACTAGGAATCTAGTTGCCTTCTCCCAACCGCCGTAGTGGCAATTTGAAACCCATGTAAAATACCGTATTTTTTGCAGTATAGTCTCTATTTGTTAAAATGATTTCACTTGCAGAGGAAATATTCGTGATATAGGAAAAACCTCGACAAAGTTAACCAGCACCTTAACAATTACCAAAAACATTTTATTTCCTGCAGATATTTTTTAATTGCAGATTAACGTACGAGATTAAAATACGAGGGGGTGATCAATTAATTCGCGAATTTGCATTCTCTAAAGGTACTCCGCTTGTATCTTCATTTTATACAAGTTTGTATTAGGTTGGAGGGAAAGTTAGATAATGACAGATATTTCCAACTGTAAGCAAACAGTTATTATTCTAATGTGTACAATAATGAAGCCGATAATCCTAGAAGATATACATATCTATATTTTCAGTATATGAATTTGTGATAAAGATATTTATTTATTAAAATTTTTAAATTATTCCATTTTTTAACCATTATTATACTTCGCCAAATTATAATTACGTCTGCGATGGCTATTTACAATTTTTTTTTTTTTTCCCCCCAAGTTGAACTGAGCTGTGGCGCCCTCTGGTACACTAAATGTAAAGTAAAACAATACAAATTCCTTGAAATATTTCATCTATTTATGCGAGGTTTATACAGCTTTAATTAAGTAAAAGAGAGCTGCACAAAGTCAACAACTACTTTCACAATTGCCAAAGCCTATTTTATTTCTTGCAGATAATTTTTACACTATTGTTATTTACTGTACGAGATTACAGTACACTGAGGACAGGCTGTCCTTACACACGCACATAAATTTTCACATTGGCAGATTAGTTTATATCGACAATAAAATAATTTCCTTTTTTTATTCGATCCTGTTTTTCGGTGCTGTTTTAAGAGGTTTTTAAAGACAAACGTCTGTTTATCTCCTTCAAATTACCAATTATGCATTCTCCAAATCTACTCCTCTTGTAACTTCATTTTCTCCAAATGTCTAATAGGATAAAAAATAAATAAAGTAAGATAATAACAAATACTTTCAACTGTAACGACAAAAGTAATTATTGTGCAGTATAATGAGGCCAATAATCCTAAGAAATATATATTTTTAAGAAGAGGAATTTGTTAGAGACATTTAATTATTTATTCAGATTTTTAAAATCATTATATTATGGCATATTGCGTCACTCTCCCATATACTTACGACTACAATGGCCGTCTACAATTGTCAGTTCTTTCAAGTTCAGGAACTGAGGTGTGGCGCCCTCTGGTACACTAAATGTAAGGTAAAACTGTAAAACAAATAAAACCTCCTTGAAATATTTCATCTATTTTTGAAGGATTTATTAAACATTTAAGTAAGAAAACTGCACTATAAATTCCTTTAAAATATTCAGAAGAGCGGTAGAAATTTCTACTGTTCTTCTGAATTTAATAATCTATAAATTTAATAATCTACAACCAATAATTGACATATTTACTTTTCCCATTCGTTATTCAGAGAAATTTCAAACATTTGACTAATTAAATACATCAAATGCTCCTGCAATATAATTCACTGAACAATTTAATGAATATTTTAACAATTATTAAACAATTTAAGAAACCAATCGGCCACCTACTTTACATTTTGTCCACATGGTAATATCGTACCCTGCTGAATACCATCTGACAGTGTCTCTCAGACCATAAAATATTCTTACTCTCACGTTGTATTCGTCATCATTCAGATCACATTCCAGATTATTTATACCCTTCTCTCTAGCATCAGTAGGACCTTTCCTATAAGTCATCCAAATGCAAACGGGTTTGCCTTTTTCGATTTCTTGAGTGAAATTTATTTTGGTCTTTTCTCCTGGATTCAACACGACTGACCAGTAGAATCCTGTAACAACACATACTTCTAAAATTGCAATAGAAAAAACAGTAGACATTTATCTATTATTAACAAATAATATACGTTTTTAGAAAATATACCAAACAGATTTTAAATGTCTTAGACTCCAAACTGTTTAGTACCTTTCTTCAATAATGAGGCACAGAATTACCCATTACACCATTTCAAATATTCGCATTAAATAAATTAATCGATATGTTCGTATTTATGTATTAATTATTATAATGCGAATTTTATTAAAACATTCGCATCATATAAATTAACGAAATATAATAATTAAAGTTCGTTGTTAGATTTTATTTATGTATTAATTATTATAATGCGAATTTTATTAAAACATTCGCATCATATAAATTAACGAAATATAATAATTAAAGTTCGTTGTTAGATTACCAGTTACTGTAGACTGTCTTCTCCACTTTTCGCCTTCCACCTCAGGAGAACATAAAGTGGTGTTAAGGTTTTTGAAGTTGCACCAGACAAGAGGTTTTTGATCTGCCTCGGGATATTTCACTTCCGGTAAGAAACCTTTCACCGGTTCTAAAAATAAATACCATATTATAGAAATAAAAGAATACCAAGAATTCTTGTTATCTGCAGACTTTCATTAAAATAAATTTTAATTTTTTTTGAATATTCTATTAATTTCATTTAATGTACACTACCCTACTATTAATATTCGGACACCTGCATTTAGACAAAAAAAGAGCTTTTATTGTGTCATTTAATATTTTGTGCTGAAACCTTTTGCTTTTATGACGGTCTGCAATGATCGCGGTATACTCTCAACCAGCTTTTTACAAATGTCAGCTGATATGTTCCTCCACTCGGCCTTCAACACAGCCACCAGTTCGGCCTTGTTCTTTGGATGATCTCGACGTGCACGTACCTGACGATCCAATCCATTCCAAGATGCTCGATAGGGTTCAGATCAGTACTTTGGACTGGCCAATCCAACTTTTCCACACCCATATCCTCAAACCACTCTGTTACGATCCGAGCAGTATGGCGTGGCGCGTTGTCTTACTGATACAGGTATGGGCCTTCCTCGAAGTATTGCCATAATGCTGGAAGTGCACAATTGTCCAGGATGTCCTGATATTGCACAGCATTCTTTAATGGGCTTTTTTTCACTCCGTGGCTGAGTTAGTCAGTCTCAGGCGTAGATAGCGAGGTTTTTTTCGTCCATCAAAACAGGCAAATCGACTAGAGAACACACGCAATTTACAGTCATAATACATATATGGGTATATGTAAGAGATTACAGGTGGCCCTAAAATAATAATTTGAATTTGAATTACACAGCATTCATGGTTTGGTCGATAGCAACTATTGGGCCCAAGCCAGACCATGAAAGGAGGGGCTCCCTTCATGGTCTGGCTTGGTATGGGTATTTCATGGTATGGGGCATACCGTGACACTGCCTCCACCAAACTTCATTGTTGGGAGGATGCAATCAGGAAGGAACTGTTCCCCTGGCATTCGCCACACCCAGGAACGGCCATCAGACTGGTAGAGTGCGAACCTCGACTCATCTGCCAAGGACTGTTTTCCACTGCTTTACAGTCCAGGATTCGCGCTCCTTACACCATTTTAATCGGCGTCTAGCATTTGTTGAGGTGATCAACGGCTTGTGAACAGCTGCACGACCAGCTGTTCACAAGCCGTTTTCTTGGAATGTTTGTGATCTTAAGGTAATTGGATTATTCAGTGGTCTACAGCGAGAATACCGAAATGCTGTTGATTTTGTGTTTGTGGGAGTGTCGTTCAACAGAAAAACAGTAAGCTCTGCAGAGTGGTAAAAGAAAGAGGAAGTTTTACAAGGATGGTTCTTCCATTTTTATATGCATAGATGGTTATTCCAACTTTGCATATAAAGCTTGGATTAAAAATTTTGTTAAGACTCTGGATAAAGAAGGAAGTGTTTCACATTTAGCAGATGCAAAACTGAAAATAGAAATTTTGATCGGACCTCAAATTCCTCAATGATATACTTGAAACAAACCTAGTAATACTGAACTACCAGCTTGGCGATCGTTCAAAGTAGTTGTGCGTGAATTTCTTGGAAGTAAAAAACAAGATCATTACGAATCTGTGATGTCAATTTTTTGCAATGTTATAAAAATGAGCTGTCGAAAGTGAAATGTTTTTTTTTTTTATTTCCTTATCAATAAGCGACTATCCATTTGAAACTAAGCAGTAAGAAATAAATTTGTCATTTGCCGAAGAATATCAACAGACCACCAGAAGAAAGGTGTTTTATCGACATCTCCGTTGAAGCACCAAATTCAAAGTATTCAAAGTATTTTATTATTTTCTGCGGGCTCCAGGGTTTCCACTATCCGCCGCTGAAGAGTAACTGTACATTATTTACAATTTGTGGTTTAGCAAAACATCTTCTGATCCAGCATCTTCACAGGAATGATAACAAACAATAAGTCTCTTGCCTGAGACCAATGTAGTATAGCCGCACATTTGACCATACTGTATATCCATAACACTTGCAACTAAGTTATTACAATTTGTTGAAGGCACCAATTTCTATATTAACCTTCACAACTTATACAACTATACAGATAGTTAGGACCTACCAGTTCAGTTACAATGAGGTCCGATATATATCTTACAATTTATACAATTTATGATTTACAATTTATACAATTTATGTACCTTATTACAGGCCGAAGGCCCAGGACACCGTCCACCCAACAGTGATCCTGGCACATCGACTTATATATTCTGAAAGCTAATATTGCCTTCCGGCAATAAATACAAATACATTTCCTCATCAGAGGTCTTGTAACAATACGATTAATACCAAGGAGGCAACTATATACAGTGGTAGCACACTTATTACATAATTATTCTCAGTCGGCAAGTCCTTTCCGTCTGCGGAAAGCCTTGTCTGCAAAGTTAGCCAGTGCCTGATAATTTTCTTTACATTCTAAAAACTTGGTGAAGTTATTTACATCGTAAACCAAATGAAGCACATCGTGAAGCATCAAATGAATGGCGAGGTCTAGGGCAAACCAACAACCTTCATCCGACAGCCATACTAGGAATACAGTTGCCTTCTCCCAACCACCGTCCCCGCCGTGAACAAAACTCTTGGACTTCGTAGTCTTCTTTCTCCTGAATCTGGTCTGGCTTTGTGATCCATTCCATTCCATTTATTTACACACACAATTTTATGTACATTCTCATGATATAAACAATTTATATACAAGATTATATACAGTCTTACAGACATTATCATATATATATATATATATATAATGGTAATCAAGGTACTGTGTGTGTATATGTTCTTATATCGGGGTGGCTCTTAGGCCTTAGTCCATCTTCACCTTTGTACTCTGTTATGGTCAAAAACTCTGCATAATGGACCTGAAAAGTGTCAGTATATGTGTGCAATATTAATGTGTGATGTTTTGTTTGTGTCAGGCTATTATGCCACCAGGGTGCAGCCGACGTATGGGCAGCTGCTGCCTGGTGCCCATCCCTAGCACCGGGCCTGGGTCAACAGTCCTCCTATACCGGTGTTATTACCACCGAAAATCTAGCACCTGACAGAGGTAGTGCAATACTGGCGAGTTCCTGCAATCTCGCTCCCAGGTTGCCCCCTTTCCGGAGAGCCAGCAAAAAAAAACTAGTAGTTATATACATTATTTCGATCAAACACTCCTGTCCTTAGGAGATAGATAATTTTGGTCCCGAGTCACCAAGACCAACCACTCCAAGGCTAGGAGGATGTTCTAGCAAAACAATTGTAACAATTATATTAACATATATACATGGTTTACTAGTCTTAGTCTTTTTCACCACAGTTCAATTATTCTCAGTACATTTTTTTAATTTTCAAATGAAGTCACAAATTGAACTGTCCAGTTTCATTTCATTCAAGAAAGAAGTCAGTCCCAATAGTCTTCTCCGTTCTGTGCCAGCATAAGTCTTAAAACTCTTCTTCAGGTGGCTCTCTTCTAGTTGCTGAAGACTTCTAATTATTCTCTTTTTCCCGACAATCCTAATTTGTGTATGATTTCGAATTCCAATGACAGTCCATAGGTAAGAAAATGAAGTATTTTCACTTACAAAAGTTCTCGTTGTGAAAAACACGTTTCATTAAGTTCATGTAGTTTTCAAGTGTATGTATGCGGTAGTTCATATCTATGTGGTCACAGATCTAGATGTCACTTAAGACCACACAAGGTATAACTGCATAAGTTTCAGAACAAGTTATGCTTGTAAACTAAGTTTCCATCTAGTTCCTTAGTTTTTAATTTCAGGTATCACGCTCCTGAACCAAACAACATTCTTTTGAGAATCGTGTTAACACCCGGGAGTCCCTGTATATCCTCCCATTAGAGTTCTATCGAAGCATCCGATCTGCGACTTCCAACCAGCTGAGAACCTAAACAAATAATCGTAGTATATGTTTCTTTAATAATTCATCTGTGCATCCTACATCTAATTTCCTCGAGGGTGAAGAGATCTTATTTCTAGTCTTCTTTTAAAAACAGTCACTGAAAATGTCTGTAAAGCATTAAAATTCCTACAGCTGTCTGCAAAAGGACTTACGTTATCTTCTGTCAGATCCGATACACTGCTAAACAACTCTAAACGTGCCTGAAGATACTGTGGGCAGTCAAATAAAACATGAGACCAAGTTTCCACATCCCCACAAGTGCAGTAAGGGTTTGGCTCAAGTCCACGTTCATGTAACTTGGCTCTGAGGGAGCCATGTCCCGTTAATAAGTACGTTGTATTCATCGAAGGAACAAATCAAGGATTTGTTCCTTCGATGAATACAAGGATTCCTTGGCGGCAGTAAAGTCCACTTTGGTTATAAATTGCCTCGTAACTATTCCATGTTCGCTAGCATTCCACCGATCCTGCCACACAGATGTTAGATGTTCCCACAGATGTCAGATGTTATTCCCATTAGTTCCGAACCCAAACCTTTCCTAAGCCGACCCGTCATCCCCTTGAATACGATATACAGATCCAAGGGAATGGTTCCTGCTAAGTCTTGTAATGCGTTGTTTGATACAGTTTTAGGGGAATTTAAAACAGATAATAACATGGATCTTTGAAGAGAAATAAGTTTAATTTTCATTTTAACCGTTATGACTCTGTGATACCAAATGGTTGCAGCATATGAGACTATTAGCAGAAATATTGTTCTATAATATAAAAAGAAGATTCTTTTACTAAGTCCCCATTCTTTCCTTGATATCCGTATTATTGAGGCAGTAAAATTCCTTATTTTATCTCTAAGTTTAAATACATGTGGCAGAAAGCTTAATTTATCATAGATTAGGATGCCTAAATATTTGTTTTGGGATACATATGGGATTTGAGAGTTGTCTATCAAGATCTTAGGAGGTCGATTATAGTTAAAATGAGCTTTGAAGGTCATAAATTTGGTCTTTGTTGGTGATATTTTTAGTTTGTTAAGTTTGGTCCATACAAATAGATCATTTAATATAATTTGCATTTTCCCTCGAGTATCCTCCTCGAACGGCCCTCCACAGCAATTACTAAGTCGTCGGCGTATACGATTTTATAGTCTCCTCGTGGTATTTTGTTATCCACTGATCTAAGACTGCGTTCCAGAAGAGAGGTCCCAGTACCGACTCCTGAGGGCATCCTCTGGAAACGGTAGCTGAATACACTAGGTGTTTTGCACAAATGGAAGTAGGACCTGATGATTCTACAAGTATAGTTGTCACATCTTCCCAAGCGCAGTGACACAAGGGCACTCTCCCACCATACTGTGTCAAAAGCCCCCTCAAAGTCAATAAACACTGCCAACACGTACTTAGCTTGGGAGTTTTCTACATAGTTCTTGAGGGTGGCAATGGCATCTTCTGTTGAAGAACCTTTTTTAAACCCGAACTGATTAATTGAACATAGATGGTTATCCTGTAACGTTTTTTGTATTCTTGGCGAGAGCAGACTTTCAAAAAGTTCCCCCAAGTTTGCCAATAGGGAGATTGGTCTGTATGCCCTGGGATTAGATGTCGACTTCCCAGGCCTATGTAGAACTTTAAGTAGAGCAATCTTCCACAGTCTTGGAAAGACTCCCTCGATATAACACTTGTTCATGAGATTGAAGAGGATATTGGGAAATAGATCATAAAATTTGACTATTATCTGGTTTTCTATCAGATCCATTCAAGGACATTTTTTACTGTTTAGTTTGGAAACAGCTGTTCCTAGTTAACAAGAGTAAAAGGATTGATGTCACATGTTCCAATATATTGTTGATTGTCTCTCCTAATTTCTGCTTGTTGGAGAGAGTCATCCTCTGGATTGTCTTGAGGAAAAAGCTTATTTACAATAGTATCAACAGTATAGTACCAGTCGGTAGTTTCTTGTCCGTGCACTATAACAGTGTTATAAATGTCTCCGGAGATTAACTTGTTCCTGGAAATCTTGTATACTAGACCCCGTGGTACGAACAAAGTTTTTCAACATTCAATTTTTGCATCTGCGACGGCTTTATGTAGCCTTTTCGTTAGATCACTGTATTGTTGTTTCAGTCTCTGGACATCAGTGTCTGCAAGGTGCCTGTTTCGTTGGTAAGTTTTCCTTGCATTCATGATTTGGGTTCTTAATGCAGTAAGTTCCAAAGTCCACCAGGGAACAGATGGGCGTCTGGATTGTTTACGTTTAATAGAGTAGCTCATAGCAAGGAATAAGTGTGACTGAACATAGTTTGAATATTCTATGGAAGATAAGGAATTTAAAGTAGAAGCCACCTCAGGACGAAAGAACAAATTTAGAAAATTCTTAAACTTGTCCCATTTAATTTTTTCCATGGAATATCTTCTCAAATCCACCAGCTGTAGATCCGCATTTCTAACTGTGGGTTTGATACTGAATACTATAGCGTTATAATCACTGTTAATAAGTGATGGTAGAACATTCCAGTTAGTTATCTGTCCGTCCAGTTTAACAGAGGTGATAGTTGCATCAATGTTTGATTTTCCCTTTAAGGACGAGAAATTTTGAAAAATTTTGAACTTTTTTGAAATTTTTTGAAAAATTTTGAACTCCTAAATTGTAAGACAATATTAAATCTTCCATAGCAGAACCTCTGTTGTCTGAAATTCTGCTGTGCCAAAAATCGTCCGAAAATGCTGTAAGTTGATGAACGGACCATAGCAACGGTGATCCCAGCCTTCATGAATTTTGGAGCCAACAAGGATTGCCGTCCAAGCCCGAGCACTCCAAACGTGAATGTGTGCACCCCCTTCTCCAGCATCACCAAGACTTTCAGCCGAGATAAATCAACAGAGTGATTGTAGTGGTAACGGCCACGCAATCACTATGACGAGTCCAGAGGCAATGATACGACATCGCCATTTGGATCACAGTCCACTATGTAGAAAGACCACCACCACTCACAGCTCTCGTGTACTAGCAAGCCTTCCCTGTAGTACGAGTTATTTGTAGCAGGACGATGATTCATTGACAATAAACGCAACAGGAACTTTCAACATCAGCTGCATTTCTCTTAAATAACGAGTGACGTCATTATTTCTTAAGCGTGATAAATTCATTGTTGAATGATTTTTCCACGAGGGATGTAGTTTCTTATCTGATGAAGGCCTCCATGGATGGACAGTTTCGCTTGCTGTTTTTATTATTATTATTATTTTTTTTTTTTTTATGGTTGGTCCCCAGAATTGTAGCTCTCTCAAACGGCACTTCTCGAACACTTCAGAGACTGCAGTTTCTCGTTTGTTTTTACACATGAATCATGAAAGCTTGTGACTTCTACAACTTAACGATCCCGTACGCAGAACCGTTAACTGGTCATAACTGTTAACTTTGGCTTTGGGTAAATCTTAAATATGTTTCCGTGATCTCCTCTTTTTGGAAATGACATCCATTTAATAACTAATTCTTCATTTTATTTTAGTCTTTAAATTTAAGTGGTCTTTATATTAATTATTAGCAAAATATTAATATTTAATAATTTCTGTGCAATAAATAGATATTAATGTGGTAAACTGAGTTCAAATAAAAACGAATATACTTACTACACAGTCCAGGAAATCCATTTTGAACACCAATCTTTTCACATTCTTTATAGCAACACGTATTTTGGGGGCAATGGCTGCAAGCTGGCCCAGTATCGTAGAGAGGACTATTGAGTACATTTCCACTAGAATATATAATAATTTTAAATAAATTTTAGTCCTGAAGAACATCAAAGTTCCATTAGAAGCTTTGATGTTCTTCAAGAACATCAAAGCTTCTAATGGGACTTTGATGTTCTTCAAGACCAAAATTTGTTTCATCCAAACAAATCATATTTCTATCATATTTGTAAAAATTATGATAGAATTAATAAAAATAAAAATCTTTTCAATATTCCACCCTTTTCCAATTAAAGTTAACCTAATTTTAACCAATTAATTTAATATATTTTAAAAAGATATATTAATAAACTTCATCATCATCATGAATTTGGTTCGGCTTAGGTCTTTTAAGACCTGTTCCGTTGTAGCTCTTGGAGGTGGTCTTGATCTCGCCATCGTTGTCTTGGTCGACCCACATCTCTCTTGCCTGTACGTTTGTAATTAAAGGCTAATTTTGGGATAAGGTCCATTAATATGGGATCCGGGATTCATTAATAAACTTATGCTACTTAATAAATAAATTAAATAAGAAATAATACATATAGTTATCGTTTGAATATTTCAAAATTAATTTATTAAATTTTGCTGTTTAATACATACGAAATTGTCTAAAATTGTCCAATACTTACGCAGGTCCGTAGTTGCAGGTATAAAGTTGTACGGGCACACCATCTTGGCCTCTGTGAAGGACAAAGCCACATCCGATCCTAAACGTATTAGCCCACACCACCTACATGAGAAAACAAGCAAAGGTATAAAAAAAGAAAAGAAAACGTTCCCTGAAGAATACCGCTAATTCTCTGAAACGTAACTTTATAAGATTTTGCTGAAGAAATTTGTTTACTGTTGTTTTATAATCTGCTGTTATTGTTGTAGTAGAGTTTTAGGAGCATCAATAGTTAAGGCCATTTTGTTTTGTACATACTGTCTGTAAATTGCGTGTGTTCTGTGGTCAATTTTCTGTTTGCTGGACGAAAAACTTGAGTTTCCGGGATAAAAAACCACGTTTTGAAAAAGACCCATAAAAATGGGTATTTTTCAATACAAATAAAATTGTATTGTATTGTATTATTATTATTATCAGTTTATTAATCAAACACGCCTATACAGAAGTTATCTAGGAGGGTGGCTCATACATTCATCGAACATAACTTATTAGATCCTATAACTTAAACCTATAACTTATAGTTACATAAAAAAAAAATCAGAAAATACATAAATTAATTATTAAATTAATAAGAAAAACTACAGTCATTTTACACCTGAATTGAATGACACAGTCATTCTGCTGAACGGAATATCGTCAGTTCTCTAAGAGTCTTTTGAAGACACTATAAAGCGTTCATTACAGTTTTTATGAGTTGATGGGCTTTTGAAGAATTTTGCTATGAACAAAACTCATCGTTCTCGAAATGCATTCTTCATTATATATTTAGTTTAGTGTACAGATCTGCTGCAATGAGCTTCCTGTAGGTTCTGTCATAGCAGTACCTATTCGGGTCTATTTTGAAGACTCTAAAGAGATCTAGAGTATTGGCAGGAAACAGCCGCATTAATCCAACCGAGTGATGGAGAGCGCTACGGAGACAATAAGGGTAGTAGAGCCAGGCTCCCGGGCAGGGTCTGACCACAAGACCAATTTGAGGGGCATCTAAACTCCCAGTCAGAAGCTGTGCCAGAGTTCAGATGTTACGTAGAGTGACCATCTGAATCCACGGAGCTACGTTTAATTTTGTATACAGTATGGATTTCGAAATTGTGAAGGGCTTTCCGGAAATCCTATTCAGCCACCGGAACAGCCAGTATTCCAGGCTGAGAAATTTCCTAATATAAGTATTTGAGGCAGAGGACCAAATTGTCGAAGCATATAAGGATACAGGAACGATACATCTTTGAATATATTGGGTCTAGTTGCTAGTTTCGAATCCCAGTTATCTCCTGTCTTACAGCCCATATGGCAGCAAGATTTTTTGATCTAGTGTTCTGAAAATGCCTTTGGAAGATGAGGCCCTCATCCTACGTCACTCCTAGGTCGGTCTATGAGTGACGTAGGAGTGACGTAGGATGAGGGCCTACGTCACTCCTAGGTCGGTCTATGAGCTGACTTTCTTCACCTTTGCTCCATTAATAGATAATTCGATTTGATTTTTTATCTTCTTGTTAGTTATTGTCAGTTGTGCTGACTTGTCACAGTTTAGTCATAAACCTATTTTATCTAAGTTTTATAACCTATAAAATAAAACCTATTTTATTTTATCTCACTTTTAGAATCCCTCAGGGATTCTCCAAGTGAGAGTGTATTCTACACGGAATTCTTGATGTTGTGCAATTAGGTGCCTTGGCTTTAAAATGGTCTTGATAATCTGTAATAGCTTGCCTTCAATGTGGAAATAAACTTTCAGTATATTTTCAAATGCAGGTAAATGATATATTATCGAAAGCTGCCTTTATGTCAAGGAACATGATGTCAATTTGGGCCTTTTCATTTAAGGCGTGTTGCATTCTGAAGAGGGTCTCCAACAAATTAGTAATAGTCGATTGTCTCGGTACTACGGTATGGAGGTGGGGGGTGGCCTGTGCGCAAAACACTGTTCTGTTAAAGAAGGAAGAATTGCTTTTTCAAAGAGTTTTAAAAGAGACAACTGATCGATATGGGTCGAAAGTCTGAAGAGTCCTCAGGGTTCTTCTTTTTTGGCACTGGCCTCACAAAGTAGTCATTCCATCTCCGGGGAAGAATCCGGTCTTCGAGGATGTTTTGGTATATGTGCAACAACAAATCAATAATATAGAGGCTGCATATTTTTAAAATAAAAATAGGGAATCCGTCGGGGGCCGATCGTAGATTTGTTAGGCAAGGAGTTAATCGCATTGATGAGATCTTCTCTAGAAATAGTGACGTTGGATAATGCATTCCCTCTAACGCCGCCACTCTGAACACTATATTGCGCCATATCCGCCGGCTGATCCTCGTGTACATTTCTAGCTTGACATTCAATTGGCTGCCTTTCGAAGCTCTCCTTAGCCCAGTGTCTGAATGTGGTTTCCTCCATTTCGAATTTAGTAGCCTTTTTGCTCACAATTCGTTTTGAATATCGTAGTTTTGTAAGAACCTCTTTGTAGCGTGCATGTCGTTTCTTTTTCAAGAAAATGGCTCTTTTTTGCTTATAGTCCGTGAGGTCTTCATTAAATCCGGAATTTCTCCATTTCCTGTAAGCCTTTTGCTTGGCCACAAATGCCTGTTTTAAATACTTGTTGAACCACAGTTTAGATTTGTCTATGATTCTTACCTCCTTCAAGGCACCCAGGTCAGCAATAAATAAGAGCTCTTTTTTCAATCAAGTTGGTAGCTTCATCCTCCAGTTTATTGTATAGATCAATCCATTTGTAAGTTTTTAGATGTTCTAAAATAATTCTAAAATGTTCTAATAAACTTAAGGGAGTATATTTTCTTGGTCTGTCGCGTTTGCACATCGCTATGTTGCTCACCTGCACAATTGGATGGGGAAATTTCACAACATATTAGGCAGTGATCTGACTAGAATTTAGTTTGAGGGGTGACGCTTTTTATGTTAGTCATATTAAGGTACAATAAATCCAAATGCTGCTCTCCCCTAGTCGGAACATACCCAGTAGGGTCAGTCCTAAGCTTTGGAGGCTTGCATCGTTGAAGAAACAGGTTATTAGTGGCATTACCCTCCTGGCGGTTGAAAGAGTATGGGTTCGACTCTCATCAAGGAGTTTTTATGGTGTTTTTCACAATATTGTTCAGTTAGTCTGTCTCAGGGAGAGGGTTTCATGACTTTCCCCTTCCTTGGAAATTCTATTTTCGCCCAGAAAACAGAAAACCGACCGAAAAATACACACAGTTACAGACATTGGATTTTAAAATTCATTCCTCTGGTAATTTTGATTGTCGAAGAGAAATCTTATCGCAATTACACATTAAAAATTAGTACTGGTTGGCAACTAACTTTATCTCATCTATTATTCTCTCATACCTGAGTATAATGGCCAACCTCAGCAATCGCTAGAGACTCTGGGTGGGCATCAGTAAAATTATCGACCCATTTCGAAGAGAAGTTGACAACTTCCTCATACCAATTTTTTATCACGTTTCCCCAGTCCACGTAGTCATAATTTACGAACTGAGCTAGGTTTTGACCCACTCTGAAGCTATCTGAAAAACATAATTTCATCGGAAACTCAAAGCTTTTTTAAAAACAAAAATTCATTTCTTCACACGTCAAAATGGAACAGTAAATCAATTCAATGACAAATACCGTTCTCGGTAAGAAGATCGAAAACAGTGTACATCATCCTACCATAAGTCATGGGACACTTGTCTAAAGTGTCACATAACTTAAACTAGTGTACTTTAAAAAATACTTACCTACTGCTCTAGAATCCCGAAAGTCGTGTGCGAAGACGCACTGATCTGCATGCTTTTGAGCAACAGCAGCCAATTCTTCATCCCACTCCTGAAAAAGGATAAATAAGAAAATTTTTGCATTCGTATTATACGCTTTTATACGGTCTCCTTTACAATATATATTTCCGTTTCCCTCTTTAAATACAACTTTCAAAGATTTTGTTATTTTAAAACGCAAAGAACCTGTGCCTTTTAAAGGTATAAAAGGTTTTAAAGGTCTAAAGTTGAATTTGGAGTTTTTATGGAGTTTTTAGATTATTATTAATATTATAATCCAATCAGGTTTGTCGTTTGGTACCTTGATCATACATTTATTAATAATCTTTGTTTTAATTAAATTTATTATTAAATAATAATAATCTAAATATTTCATAATAATATAAATAATATTTAGATTATTATTAATCAAAAGTATTAATTATTAATATATTAAAATATTATTTTAGTACAGATTAATTCTAATTCTAATTCTAATTTATTAGAATATTTGTTATATTCTAATAAATTAGAATATAACAAATAAATAATATAATAAATTATATAAAAATAATATATTAATAAATAATATAAAAATAATATATTAATAAATAATATAAAAATAATATATTAATAAATAATATATTAATAATGATATATTAATAAATAATATAAAAATAATATATTAATAAATAATATATTAATAATGATATATTAATAAATAATATAAAAATAATAAAAAGATTAGTAATAAATTATAAATTTTATTACAGAAGGATTTGTTTTTCTTTTGTGAGCGAGTAACAATAATCATTAACCTGCAATATTTTTATTAATTCAGCTGTTGATTTATTACCATTTGCATCATGTTACTTGCTGATGGTTGAGAATTTCTTTTCTCCAATCCTGTTGCGACCAGATTTCTGTATTTGTTATGTGTTTTAACTATAAGGATTATATCTTGTTCACTGACTCCTTTTTTCAAAAGGTTGCATGTTAAGTTTTTTGATGAACACATTGAATGGTTTTCGTTCAGTTGCCGGTAGATGGCAGCACATTCTCCGTCGCCAAGGACAACAGATGGTAAACACAATATTAGAACCACGAGCTTCATTTTTAATACGTTGATGTCACTGAAAAAAATAATAAATAATAATAATAATAATAATAAGATAAATAATAGAAGAATATTAGAATCATAAAGTACTAACTTAAAGTCTATAATAATGTTATTTTAATAATTATTGATCCTGAAATAATTTGTTTATGTTTTCTGTTCCATTTTTGATTTAATAATAATGGTAGAGGTGTTTTTGAAGTATTTTGGAATTTATTGTTAACTTCGAGAAAGGTATGAATATAAAATTACTCAGCATTCTAAAAATAATAAAGCGAGTTCAGACTGGAGGCAGACAATTTCATCAAAAATTTCTAAAGAAAAACACGTATAATAAAAAGTAACCCGATGAAAGCTAAAAGTATTAATAAATTGAGAACGGTCGAACAGCAGAAAGAAAGAAAAAGAAAGGCCAGGGGGTAGTTATCTCTCTCTCTCTCAGATCAATTATGCGAAGATTACTTTTTGAACGCTGTCCTTGGGATATACCGATTTAAACTAGTCACAAGGATTTAATGTTGGCCAAGCGAAGCCTCCACCATAAACATTAGGATTCTGTTTGCAAATGTTTCGTTCAAAAATCCAACACAATACCTTGCGCCATCTTGTTGGAACAGGATTTCGGTGGTGTAATCTCCGTAACCCATAAAAAAAGGAATAAAATCATTATGAAAATATTTCAAGTAAACTATAGAAGTGAGCTTACAATCAATGCGTCAAACGTTGAAAGTACTTGAAAGGGCGTACAACATGGTAATTCGTTCATATATTGCGACAGCCTTTGCAAACATTTTTTTTAGGATTCCTGAATAGTGTTTGCGCTTTGTCCTCCACTACGTCAGTTGTGAGTATGAGTGGGTTGGTGCATAATTAAACCAAATGCTGTACAGAATTTTCATTTTTTATGCTGTAATTAATTTAATTTAGATGAAATTTATTACAGCATAATTTCTTTTTTGGGTTTTAGGAGCATCGGCAACTAAGGCCATGTCACTCAGTGTGCATTGTCTGTAAATTGCGTGTGTTCTGAAGTCGATTTTCTGTTTTCAGGACGAAAAACCAGAGTTTCCGAGAGAAAAAGCTATGCCACCCTCGCCTGAGACCGACTAACTCAGCCACGTTGTAAAAAAGGCTCATAAAAGTTCCTCCCATCATCGACAGGATTCGAACTCAGGTCTTTTTCACCCGGTGTAGGGAAGACGGCGATCCTACCAATTATTTCACGCGACTGACGTACCCACGAGGGCCTAAGACAACGTTACAAACACTGAATGGGCACTTCATTGTGTACACCTACCTAAGAGTTAATATGTCCCTTTAGGCTTCGGAACAGTCTGCAATTCGCCTTGGCATCAACTCAGCGAATCAATCGAAAGCATATAACAGGATATTGGTCCATGATAACTTACATCCCAGTCCTTAAGGCTGATATGATCACCGTCCTCCCCACACCGGACGAAAATACTTCAGTTCGAATCCCGTTAATGACGCGATGATTTTTTTTGTTTCTCACAACGTGGCAGAGTGAATGTGACCCTCACGCGAGGGTTTCGTGGTTTTTTTCTCCCGGAAACTCCGGTTTTGCGTCCAACAAACAGCAAGTAAACAACTGAATACAAGAAATTTATAGACGCAGTATACTGACGCCTCGATAGCCTTAGTTGCTTCGGCACTTAACGTATAAATCAATAAAATCAACTCACTTCCCACAGGTTTTGAAAATTGATGGTTGAAGATTTCTACTCCAATGAGCTCGTTTCACCTCATACAGCAGATGCTCAATTAGATTGATGTCTGGTCGACACCAAAGCCCACTGCAGTAGGCTAAATTCACTCTCATGTTGTGCCTTGTGACATAGCACATTATATTAGAATCTCCCATTTACCGTTGAACACATTGCACCCAGAAAGGGCTGCGCCTGGTCGAAAATGACATCCAGGTGACCTCTGAGATCAATGTTGTTCCCCTTAATACCAGTGGAACAACAATGAATCAATGTTATTCCACTGGTATCAAGGGGTTGTGTGTATACCACGCAGACATAAACATAACCTACACCATTATATCGCCACCAGCCTGTATTATCGGCAACTGGCAGGATGGGTCCACGTACTGATGCTGTTTTTCACATACAGTATTCTAGTCCTCCCATCAGCGTGAAACGTCAAAAACGGATTTTAAATCAGGCAATGTTTTTCCAATCATACAGTGTTGGTGTTCCTGAGCGCAGTATAACCGCATCTCCTTGCTTTTTGCTGACAGGTATGGAAACCTGTTAGGTCGTCGGCTGTAATACCCCGTCCGCTACAGGGTACAACTAGTTGCGCATTCTTTGGTTACTACTATTTAATCGAGTCGTTATTTGACTGGCTATAGCCTCTTTGTTACTCTGCACAAGTCTTGTAAGCCTCTGTTGGCCTCTCGTATCAATGAGCTGTTTCTTACCACAGGAATGCCGTTGACTGGATGTTATTTGGTAACTGGACCAGCTGGACACACCCGAGACAAACATATGTGAAACCCCTCAGCAGGGTTGCAGTTTCCGTGATATTCATACCGCCGCATCTGGTGCCAACTAGAAAGTCACATTCAAAGTCACTTAAATTTATAAATACGTAAGTCAGGAACGAATTGAAGGTTGTGATAATGCTTCTCTTCAAAAATTGCCTCAAGATGGATGGCAAAAATATTCTCTTAGTCAGATCATGGTACCGCTAATGTTGGATTAGTGTGGTGTGAAATGACTTGCAGTAAAGGAAAGTAGTAGAAGTATGTTATAGGCCAAATGACTGTGAGATGTATTGATTAAAATCTCTTTAGGCAGATTTACAAGACGATGGAAAGACCGCATTTGAAATATTGTATTCAGGCCTGAGACAGCACCTAAAAAAGACATAGAACTTCTAGAGAAGATTCAGAAAAGGCCACCAGATCAGTGATAAGTGCAGATTGATGCACATATCAAGAAAAGCTTAGAGGGTGTGCGCTGCAAAGTTTGACAACTAAACATCCAAGGGAAGATCTGGTTTAGGTGCCAAAAAGGCTGAAGAGATGGAATAAAATGAAAGATGAAAGTCTATTCTTCTCGTAGGTGAAACATGGGACACAAATATAAAAATCTCAAGGAATAACAAAGTCCTATAGATAACGAGCTGGCGAACAATGAAATAAGTTACTTCACAACCGGGCAGAGGCAATGAGTCTCGAAAAATTCAAAGAAGATTAATATGGTTACTTTGTGGGAATATAAACTGTAAAAATATTCTTTTTTTGTTATTTTAGTTTATATTTTTTAATTTTATTTATGTATTTTTGACTGATTCTGAAAATGTTCACTTCCTTGCATCATTTTGACTTACTAATACTGTGCTAAGGTTAATCTTTCGTATTATCCATTCTCGCACTAAATTGCATACATACATCATCCATACTTATCTGTTTACCAGCAAGAAAGGAGATCTTCATTTCTTGAAAAGGTAGATTATCTAATAAAGTAGTTGGCCTCATGAGAGAGAAGCGTGGTTTTTTTTCTCCCAAAAACTCGGATTTTCCATCCTGAAAACATCATTTCGACCACAGAACACGCAATTTATACATTTCTAAATGGTCTTAGCTGCTGATTCCCCCAAAATGCTACAACCAACTAGCCCACCATCCTACAGAAAGAAAAAATTAATTCGTTTGTTTTTTTAATAAACTTGCTCCGTTTTGACTATTTTGATTACAGTTTGACTATTCGTGATCAACGTTGATTCATCGAAATGAGCTGAGAAGGATATCTAGTATGATGCACTGGAATTTTCAGATTTGCCGCACATGATATGTCAAAAGACTCTTCTCCTAAGCACATACACACACACAATTACTTAAATCCCTCTACCCGCAGCTGGCAGCTGATACAAAGTCTCCTCAAGTTTTACTGGATCATCTAGTGCAAATATATCAGTCTGCATGTGAATCTAGTTAAAAAAATGTACCCTCGATATCTTGGACTTAACAGTAACTCCTGTATCTTCGAATGAGAGAGAATAAACTAGAGAAAGCCTGCTGTGGAATCCAAACACAGTTTTGGCTGAAGGCATCCATTAAGCGAGGTACGGCATTTGGTGCCAGGGGATCATCTAGCACAAAAGTTGTGGCCGTTCCTTTGTGGAAGTGTGCCGAAGCACTCACTTTCATTTGATCAATTCAGCTACAGATGTAAACGCCTAAAACATTTCTTCTAGTGACCCACTATATTTAAGTCGAGATAAAGTGTAAAAAGCTGCAGTTCCCATTGACTCATTAGCATCATCTGGCTTCATCTCTTTGTCCTTGACTAAAAGACAAGGACAAACGGAACCTTGATGTTTAATCTATAAAATGACCTTTCCTTATTCGTTCTCGGATAGACTAATTTTTTTCTCAAACTTTTATTTATCTATCGGTAACTAAACATCCCTAAATATAGACCGAGAAGGGTGCGGTACAGAGAAGGGGGAAAAAGGGGTAATATTGAATATTCTTTGTCGATTGCTGCATGTCGAATTTCACCATTAACAGAGGGCATGCAATGTAAAAGAAGTCATAAGTAGGAGGCGCTACTACCACAGAACAACCATCGAAAATGTCATGCCTTAAGAAGTATTCTCTTGATTTCCGAGACACTAGACAGATCAATAGAATTGATAATGTTTGTGGTATTCAGTGTACAAGTACATCAGCTATTGCCTGAATTCAATGTTGCTTTCGACAGCATCGATTGGTCCCCTTCATCTTTCGTGACTTTCAGACAAACAAAGACTCGTCGTCATCGTAAGTTCTCATCAGAAGCGAGAAATAAAAAAAAAAAAAACCCTAAACATCTGGAGGATCCCAAAACACTCACCTGTATCATTCTAAGGAACAACACCATTATTCCTGTAGACAACTCCACTTGGTCCGTATCCGATAATGCTCCTGTGTATTCAGATTTTTCTTCATCACCCTCTGAGTCTTGTTTCCCTTATCCCTTTCTATAAGCTTGCTGCTTTTCTTGTCATAAAAACACCTACCAATTGCGAACATGCTTACTGGAAACTCCGCTTGTGACGTCACAAAACGAAATAGCAGAACATACACTTAAAAACGATTCTTAAAGAACAGCTGAAGAAAATTGCACACAATTCTTGACCAGGGACCCTGACAGTGGCCTTGAAGTGTGATTAGTCTTCTTCTTAAGTTCTTTAATACAACTTGACGATTTTACGTTGGTCCTTAATTGTCTGTCTGTCAGCCAAAAGTGACGAAAGCAGTCACAAAAATAATTAGAAAAATTGCGCTCTGTCTAAGGAAACTCAATGGACGTGCAGTGGTCATCATAAAACAGTAGCTCTTTTTCCCCGTGGCAGTGTTTTCTGCCACTGATTTGAAAAGGATCGGATACTTCGTGATCTCAGTTGCCTTTTAATTCAGTCAGTATTGAAATTCCCAGTAAATCTGCAGTTATTTTTTAACTAATAGCATGGGCTGTTATTACAGATGCTTAGGATATTGCCTATCTGCTTATTTTTCAAATGGCATATAGTTCAGCTTTTGCCAATCCTTTATTCTCTTAATTAAAGACACCAACTCGTCTTACCAGATAAAGCAATTGTATTACTTTGTATTACAAAACTTAATGATTACATTATGCTGCATTTATTTGGACAAAACAGGAAGAAACATTGCATATTTGAAACAAACCATATATTCTTAGATTTCTTAAATAATCTTCTTATGTAGGTGTACCCAAAGCTTTTGATTCAGTATAAATATAGCTCGTGGTATAAAAACAAGTTGTGGCCTTCCGAAGCCCGCTTTTAAATAGATTTAATATGACATGCCAAACTGGTTCGTGCTTCAAGGAACCTTGGTGAAATATTGTACACATTTTAATTTTCTTATAAACAGTATTAAAAAAAAAACTCGCTTTTTCAATGTTGCCTTGATGAATGTACTGCCAATCCCACCTAACATTAGGGAAACAATGGAAAATAAAGATAAACAAGTTAAGCCCAATCGAATAGCAAAGTGTGAAGTTCGTTTATTAAAAAAAAAAAATTAAACGCGTACAGAGTTTGAAAATGAACTTGGTAGTCATATGCTACCATGAAGATTAAATACTTTTACACGGTGAAGTGATAACCCTAGGGTTAAAAGCAATACATCATCATTTTCTAGGAAAGCCAATTAAAATATCATTTCAAATTACTCCTTACTGAAGTTTTCTATTGTAATGTTTCTGCGGTGCCAGCCATTCTGTTTTTCATGGTCGTTTTGTAGATTATTAGATTTCAATACTGCTTATGGAGTTATGAAATCCGAAAAAACAGCGTTTGATTTCAGATATCCACGGTATGTAGGTGAGCCCAACCCTATCTTCGGCGAGTAACAATCTGAGAAATTACTGATGGACTGGAAATCTCCTTTGGATCATGCCGGGTTGTTGTTGTAATGGGGTCTTAGGAGCATTAGAGACTGAGGCCATATTGCTCCGTGTATACTGTTTGTAAATTGCGTGTTCTGAGGTCTATTTTCTGTTTGCTGGACGAAAAACCCGAGTTTCCAGGAGGAAAAAAACATGCTACCCTCGTCTGAGACCAACTAACTCAGCCACTTTGTGAAAAGGGTCCATAAAAATTCCTCGTGTCATTGACCGGACTCGAACTCAGGTCTTTTCTAACCTGTGAAAAATACCTGAGTTCGAGTCGATTCTACTAACTGTGGTACCTGCGAGGGCTAGTGCCGGACCATTTTGACGGAAATCATTGTCATGTGTCGAGCATCAGCAAAGGTTCGCCGAAGAACTGTGGGAGGAACCGAAAAGAAGAGTAGAAATTAACCTTAATTTCATCAATGCAAAAACTGGCCCATCCAAAAAAAAGAAGAGAAGAGAAGTTCTGTCAAATGCGACAACAACGTTGCTTCAATCTAAATTTGTTCATAAAGGTCAGACAGTAAACCAAGCCTAGTATAAAAAAGTTCTGATTCAATTCAGGAAAGAACGTTTGAGAAAATGCCATCACTGTTTGGTGGATTATTTTACCACCACGACAATGTTCCTGCACACATCACAAGCTCCAATCAAGAATTTTTGGTCCGACCAAAAACATTCCCGTAGTATTCCACCATCCATATTCACTTGGCCTTACTCCATCAGACTTTTCGTCTTCGCCAAACTCAAAATGAAGCTGAAAAGACAGGCTTCATGACATTCCAAATATCCAGCAGAATGCTATAGTGGAATTCAACTGTGATAATAGCGTTCAACTTCCTGCGAAGCTTCTAGAAGTGGTAGTAACTTCTGTACCCTTGCATATCATCGAGGAAGAGGGAGGACCACTTAGAAAAATCTTCTAAGCACATAATTTTTATAGGATAATGCGCCATGTCACAAGGCCAGAACTGCTTATTTAGATTCAATCCTTTGAAGTACAGATAAAAACAGATACAACCCACGTCACCTCACAAATGTTTGCAATTAATTATAAAAATGTCTTTTTTCGTTAATAAACCCTACTTGATCGCAAAAGCTAGGTCCAATCCATTATCCATCGACTGTATCCCTCCCTTGAAGTTATGTTTTTCTTCGAAAAGAGAGTCCAATTTTAGAGTTAGGTAAAAAACATATAAATTTACTTTATGATAGGATTAAATGTTGTATGCAGGAATAAAGTTATGGCAGTATGTTTATAACCCCATAATTACTAGGTATGGTTCAAAAAGGGAAGTGGACCATAGAAAAACATGCACATTAAATCATGCACAGGAAAGATGGTCTAAAGAGTATCTTTATTGTGAGTTTCTTAACCTGTAATTAGTAGCTAGTAGTTTTTTTTTTTTCCTGCGATAGACCAAAATAGAATAAAGGAAACTCTGCAGTAGAAATTGTGTTTTTTCAGTGTCTCCATGACAAAAACTCCGTATTTTGAAACAATAAAAATGAAATGAAAAGGATCTTTGGTGTTTGGGTTCACGAGTGCATTATTAAAATTTCCAAAACGAGGGAAAAGCTTTTTGTTACCATGGCTATGTTCTGTGAAAATCACTTCCTTTCGTGTCAAACGATTCATAAACATCTGAGTTCTTTCCCACCCTGTTAGTGCCATTAGTATCGATTTTGTAGGCGTACCAGACACCTGTCAGGGTTGTCAACGTCCAGAGGGTCAATTAATGTCACTTGTTAAATGTATTCTGTACTTTGATCCGTTCTCAATTGTATTCTTTCCTTTTTTGACTTGAATATAATGTCGATTTTGGTAGAAACTAATTTTCTCAATAAGTGCATCGTTGGGTTCTTTCCACTTTACGTTTCGTTATCTTAATAGATTAAAAAAACCTTCTATACGCTTAATATGAACGTGAAAACGTTGAAAATACGGTGCTTTGTTTTGTTTAGGCGCCATTTTGAACTGTACAAGTAGCGCCATCTATCAATTTTGCATGTATTGCGTTGTGATAAAAATCACAAAAAATGTTTGAATTAATCCATAATGGTGAAAACCGCAAATATTACATATACGTTTCAGAAGTTTAAATTAATAAAACATCATACTTTTCGGACAATTGTTTATATTAATAAGAAGAAATAATGAACTATGCATTGAGAAATGTGTTTGTTATTCCAGAACTAGTTTGTGATAGTTGAAAAAGGTGTGGTGACACAAAAGTGACATAAACAAACATTTTTTTCTCTCATTTTATTGCAAATATTCATGGTTACAAAATATTTACCCGAGTTCCAAAAACCTTCATGATTAACGCGCTGTTTAATGAAATGGATTCAGGAATGAGGGTACGGGGAACCCTTTTCGTGCACGGCACAAAAACTCATTTCTCATAGTATTTCCGAACTAGAGAGAAATCCAACCCCTTGGCTCACGTTTCGCACCGGAGTCAACAAACATATCTGCGAGGTCATCACCAAGGTTATCAATGTCACGCACTGTGCATGGCTTCCAACTCGCGTTCATGAGTCTGTTGGAGGTTTCTTCTGTTCCGCCTGGCGTGTAGCTTCTCCTGAAGTCCTTGGGTAGTACGAGCCCTGTTTAGACTCTGAGCTTTCTCGAACTCCGCCATCTCCTGCGCATGCTTCCTACGTAACTCGTCAATTTTACCTGGAAGATAAAACAAAATGAGAAAAAAAAATTCTTAGGGAGAGAGTGGGGAAGAATCACAAATATTCATCGTAAAATAACATGAAAAACAGTTCATCTTCACTGCTTGAAGTGAAGAAGTTGTGATATAAAAAGGTTTTTTAACATAATACATATTGACACCGGATAATTAACCATCCATACAACCTACACATTACCAAGGTACCATTGGGTTGGCAAGTCTCCCGGAACTGCTTTTTTGTTCTTCTAGTTCCTGGACTAGAAGAACAAAACTAGGACTATTCCGGAAATGAACAGATATAAGGCGAACATAAAGGTTTGCTTTTAAAAATATATTTCTTGAGATAGCTACGTTTTTTTATTTCAGAAAAAGGTTCAGTTGGAGATTCCTTGAATTTTGTTATTGTTTTCTTTCCGGCAAGGACGAATCTCATTTATGATTGTGTAATGAAACTTTTAATTAATGAATTCTTCAACGACGTGCAATAAACAGATAGAATCCAGAATAGGCATCCATTTCGGGTCGGAGGATAATCCTCACAATAAATCAAAAGTTGGTTATCTGACAAGTTATTTTCAAGGAAAATTGAATATAACCTGTTTGGGCTGTTTGTAACTGATGAATGCCTGCAATTTATAAGCTATTTAAGAACGAGACACCAACTAATGTTCCATTATGAAAGCGTATTGTAAAAGTCATCCATGTACGTCGATTACCTAACCGTTCTTGAATACATGTTTGTTCACGATTTTGTCCTCTAGTTCTGCATCTACAAAGAATAAATCATAACCTTCCAAAAAGTTTAAACCCAGAATTGAGTTTATGATATTAACCAGAATTTAAAGAGTTAAATTTTTAAAAATATAAAATTGAATATTTAATGCGTCTGCGCTTTCAAAAAGCAGTACTTTAAGCCTTACCGGGCAACACAGTGGGTTATAATGATGATAATAATATAATAAAAACGGTTTAGAATTAACAAAAAAAAAATCGTTTACCAAACAAAGAACATTACAAAATTTTGTAATGGGCAAATGTAGAATCAAGCCACTACAGGAATCATGATGACACGTTGGAACAAAGAAGTATCATCAGAGAATTTCCCTCGATGTATGATAAGCATTAATCATATCTTGAATATCCAGACTTGATTTCGATGGAAGAAAAAAAACTTCAAGTAATGTAACTCAGTTATCACAAAATGATAGAGCACCTGTCAGCCATTCTCTCTCTCTCTCCGAGTGCTGTAAAACTACCTTGTTAAGTGTCAAGGTCCAGTAATGACACATGCTAGTATTTTAGGTTGGAGAAACAAGAAACTTTCAATACTTATGTCTTGACAGCAACACCGTATATTAAACA
Organism: Mastigoproctus giganteus; assembly: GCF_048544385.1. Lineage (NCBI taxonomy): Eukaryota > Metazoa > Arthropoda > Arachnida > Uropygi > Thelyphonidae > Mastigoproctus > Mastigoproctus giganteus. The sequence continues at coordinate 76,822,316 of NC_143588.1, forward strand.
ATAGGGCTTAGGACTACAACTGCCACTAATTGCTTCATTAAGCTGTTGAATATTACTGATATAGAATTTTTACTTTATTTAAAATAAATTGCACGTTGACCATCAAGGTCTCTTCAGTAATTCTTACTGTAAAACATGAAGTCAAAATTAATCCGACTTTGCCAACGAGCACGACAACCGTAAACAAGAAGTAAGTCAGGGTTATGCCATTCAGTGAGCATACAGTGGCAGACAAAAAAACTGCATCACTTGTGAATTTTGCAAATAATATGTTTTGCGCTGCATTGTGGGTTGCAGAAATGTCCGGAATGCATTTGTTAGATGGGATATATATCTCTGTGAATGAAATACAATAAAAAGACTCCACCTGATATACCTAATTGCCATAAATATCTTCCCAAATGGTAAAATGCGTAATTAATGGAAATATGAGAATTCATGACAACCAAACATACATTTTATTGCATTTACATGTACAAGCTGAAATGACAAGTTAACGTAATAGTATTATGTACTGTAAATCAGAAAAATAAGTCCTCAATATTTTATTGTTCCTCCTCGAGCAATTACAGGCTTGCAACGATCTGGCATTGAGTTAATCAACTTCTGGATATACGATTGCCCAATTTCGTGGTACCACACCCTTACAATGCTCTTCTGCAGCTGAATCTTACTTCTTCTGAGCAATTTTAGACGACATTATGTACCAGCAATTTTCAATAGGGTTCAAATGTACTCTGTTGCCGGGCCAGTCCGATACTGTAATGCCAGCATTTCTGAGGTATGACTGCACCTTAAGGGAGAAAAACGAGGGAAAACATTGGTGTAAGTATGTTTTAAGCCTTGTGAGACAAGAAGACAAACTCATCATCAAATCTAAATAGCATAAAACGTACCAATTTTGTTGTGTGGCAAAGTGCAGAGTCCTGGTGAAAAATGCAGTTTTGGACGTTGTGTGGTGATGCCTAATAACAGGTTTCAGGCACTCCTCCAAGATAGCAGTGTAGGTTTCTGCATTCACCGTTCCGTTAATAAACTTAATTCGCCCCACTCTTTGCTTCTTATGCATCTCTAGACCATCTGACCAGCGGGGACTTTACAGTCGGTGTGATGCAGTCAGGATGGTATGCCTCCGATTTTCGTCTTCTGACATATCGCTTCCCATCCGAGCCATGCAGGTTGAATTTCGATTCGTCAGAAAAGATGACGGTGTCCCATTGCTCCTTTGTCCATGAAACAAGCGTTTTAGCCGAAGCAAGTCGCTTCTTCCTCATTTGTTTGGTCAATAAAGGCTTTTCTTGAGCGAATAGGCACGCAGACCACAATCCGAAAGCCGTCTTTGGACAGTTGGTCACTTGTTTCAAAACCAGAAGCCATCTCAAAGTCCAGTTTTAGATCAGGAGCACTAGCATGGCGATTACAAAGGCATAGCCATTTCAAATATCCATCTCGGGAAGGCGTAGCCACTCTCTTACGGCCTGATCCAGGTCGTCTCTTCACATCACCGGTTTCACGCTTTAATTTCAGCACCCGGGATAGTGTTGACTGGTGGCAGCTTATTTTATCAGTGATAGCACGCGTAGAAAGCTCTTCCTGGGACAGAGCAACAGCTACACTTTTTTTTCTTGGTGTCAACTGAACATATGGAGCTATGCTTAACACCTCCGCAAAACAGAATACTAATGAGCGTGTATACCCTTTCAACGCCGTATTTATGGAAATGGCTGATGCAACACCTTGCAATTACTGTCTGATGCCATACCTTTGCTTTGTGACAAACAAATTAATTGTAATCAAACAATATCTGGCGGCAGCTTATTTTATCAGTGTTAGCACGCGTAGAAAGCTCTTCCTGAAACAGAGCAACAGTAACATTTATACGTTTCATTATAAATGTTATTTTTTTTTTAAGGTGTGCAGTTTTTTGTCCGCCACTGTATATAAATAAAAACAGCGCGTACAGTATAAGGAGAACTTTACATTCTATATACATTCAGTGATCACTGGATTGAGACCACCTATCTAATACGTCCTGGGCTACGTTTCGCACGGATAACAGACGCTATTCACCTAGGCATTGATTCCACAAGATGTCTTAAGACGTCCGTAGGGATCTGCAGCCATGCTGCCTGCAAGGTTTTCCACAGTGTGAGAATAGATGACGGTTGCGTGTCCATACGCCTCACTTCCCGTTCTAAAACATCCAAGAGGTGTTCAATTGGATTGAGGTCAGGCGAATTTGGAGGCCAATCAAGATGGATCATATATTCACTGTGTTCCTCGAACCACTCGTGCAAAGCGTAGGCCCTGTGACACGGCGCATTATCGTCTTGGAAGAACCTATTTCTCTCCGGGTAAAAAATGAATGAAACATGGCAGGTTGCATATGGTCTCCTAAGAGCTGCCAATAGAACTCACCAGTGAAACGTTGGTCCATAGGCGCCAAAGATCCTAGTTCTTGCCAGCAAAACATGCCCCTTATCCCTTATTAAGCAACCGCCGCTACCTTCGTGGGCAGTGGGCTTCACACACAATGGATCACCCGGACTAGTGCTGCTTGCACTACACACAAAGGCGTTCATCAGCAAGTTGCACCAGGTATTTGGACTCATTCGACAAGCACACTAATTTCCAGTGTGCAACCAGCGTGTTGTTGACACCACAGCATTCGCCATCGACGGTGATCAGCGGTGAGGAGCGGATGTCTCTTGGGTCGTCTGCTATGGAACTCCATATGTCTGACTGTGCGGGACATCTTCATTTGGGATATTGTTCCTGTATTCCCCATATTGTATTGCTGTCGCACAGTGACCTGTCGTTAAGCCTGTTAACACGTTGCACCCTTCGTTTACCTCAAACCTTGCTTAATCCTTTACAGTTCTGTCGGCAGGAGGTGGTTTGACCCGTTCGGCATTATTCTTTGTACATCTTGACCACAGTGGGCCGTATGCAACCGACAAGACTTGCTGTTTCCGATATGGAAGCACTCGACGCACGAGCTCCCACAATCATGCCCTTTTCAAACTCAATGATATCTTTACTAAGTCAAATAACTGCTACTTTATCACTTTGAATTGCACGACCAAATGCAAATTACCACTGCTGCAGCGTACGAAGCTGTTTGGCTTTTTATACTGAGAGCTATGCGGCATGGATGGGGTGCTCATAATTCAATGATCACTGAGTGTATATCGGTAAAAACTTCAGTAAGCTTATATATTCTGAACTACTTGAGGTTAGACCTAATACTCAGTCGGAATTCATTAGAATTGCTGTATTTTTATAGTTTCAACGAATAATGTTTTTACTTGCAATGGAATGAAACCTAAAAGAAAGTTTTATCATTTAGAATTTTTTTTTTTACAGTTCAATCCACGTAACTGGCTTTCATGTGAAATATAATTTCGTTTTCATTCCTTTTTTTTTTAAATATATTTTTAATAGATTAAAATGATAATGTAGACGACATTTACAGGTTTAATATTTCGCTCTCCATGTTTAACCAAATTAAACATAATTTTTAAGAGATTTTGTCTTGCAGAAACATTTCCGATATAGAACCTACAGATTTCTACTACTCTGTAAACTTAAAACAAATTTTCCTTTGTTTCCCACAGGCCTTCATCCTTTTCTTCGGAAATTGTGAACTCTTAAATGGTATTTGGATTGCTGCAGTAAACACAGATCTTCACGAAGGGCCGGAGGCATCCGATATACGATATCTCGTATGCTCAATGGGATTCAAGTCGGAAAAACTCTTATCATCCTCACTTTGAAGACAACCATCGCATTGAACCACTGTCCTTGGAACCAACTGACACCACTTGAAACTGGTTCTTCTCTGCGATGAGATTAGAACGACAGATTTTATTGGGTAGTCTTCCACACGGATCTCTCACTGTCTTGCAGCCTAAGAGATAATTCAGTAGATGATATTCCTGTGAGGTGGCTGAAAACTGAGAAGGGACAGATGCTGTGTGCTGTTATCTCCCTTAGGTATCTAGCAGTTAGCGCAACATATAAGCATTCTGTTGGTTTTTGGGAAGCATCATCTTCTTAAACCATATTGCCATCGTCCCTTGTGTTTGTATAGGTGTGTGCTCAGCTAATTGCATGTTGTGTGGGATACAAGCCTAGAATAGCTCATGGGGAAGAGTCCTGCTCCGTTCGCCTGCAATTGAAAATAACTTTAACAATTCAATCTGGGTTCAAATTTTGTCCAAATTTCTTCATTGACGGGGCACGCAACGAAAATCACTATACACTGACCTTCAAAGAATATACGAACACTCCTGTTTTCATAGTCCACGGAACCTTTCCGGATAAATAAGCGACTCAAACCAGCATGTAAGGAAAGCCCATAAGTAGAGCAGGTCAGTTGTTCCGTCGTCATGGAACGTGGAGCCTGGCTGATGGATTCCAAGGTTGCTGTTATTGTCCGACATCAGAGCGCTGGGATTCGTGCAACTGCTGACAGTCTTTAATAACGAAGTTCGAAACACTGTTGATGTTTTCATGAAATGGGAGCTTGACGATACCAGGATCATCCAGCAACGGACAGAAAGCTCACTTCATATGACCAGAGGCTAATCGGAAGGGCAGATCGAAACTCTTCACACATTCCTATAAAATACCACCGGGAGTTTAAGACTCTAATAGATATTGAAGTCTGTACGGACGTAACATGTACGGGGCTCCACAGCTTCAATTTTCATTAAAGAGTAAGTCAAACATCACTAACCGCAATTTTGCAAATTGCAACGCACACAGTAATTGGTCTATAGGGCAGAGGAATTGGTTATACAGAGTGACGAATCTCGATACACTCTAATCCCAGGGTCATATAAAACCTTTTCGAGCACACGTACTTCTAAATAAGAATATTGACGTCCCCAAGTCGGATTAAATAAAGGAATATTAAAATCTCCGATGAATGGAGAACCTACTAATTATAGCTCGATCCACTATCAGTGTTGTATGATGACGTAAACAAGGAAAGTTAGAAACTGTTATGTGACTTTTACGAAGGTTTACAATTAGTAAACAGACTTCCCTCACGCCATTTAGAGCAGGTCGATCATCCCTTATCGCGTGCGCATATGTATTACACACTGTCAGTGCAAGGAACGTCAAGATAAGACCTTAATATCGAACAGTTCCAGGATTGCGTGAAATGGGTAACTTTGGTAGAAGTTATATTGACTGCTAACGGGGGCGGGTGAGTCTATACAATAGAAGTCCCCATGTTTTCAATACAAAGAGTAATAAGTTATTCTCCAGAACATCAACAGGCACCATCGTATATTTTCAAAGATGTCACTGCTGGACTTTTACAAAGAACGGTCAAGAGAGAAAATATGCTAATCTTATTATACTCATGAATAAAATTTAATACAATCGAGATAAAAACCATTAACACGTGTTCTTTCTGAAACTCCACTTTTCTTTTTAAACCGTAAAGCGTTTTCATTCTAAAAACACACAAATTCCCTCGTGAAGGACCAAATTTGACCCAGGAACCGGTCTGGTCGCTGGAGGTAATCTAGGATTGCGAGCCCAGAAAAGTACTTCTTATTAATATGGGAACGCATTTCATACTAATAATTGGAGGGCGTTTCGGCAATTTCCTTTATGCAATCAATAAACGCTAGAGGTACAAGGAATCCGCAGATACAATAACCTTCATCTGTCCTTTCTTAAACGTAAGGTTAACGCACTTCTTTCATCGATGAGACAGACAATCAATCGCAACCCTTGGATGATGTAATGATTCACTGAAGCAGTGTTGACAGCCTTTGTAGAGTCAAACCAGTGTCTCCGAAGTAGCTCCTTCACCTGAGCGAATAAAAAGTAACCATACCGAGGTACAGTCCAGGGAATAAGGAGGATTTGCTAACACCTCTCAACCCCAATTGAACATTTCAGTGGAAATGGGACATTGTACTATCTATCCGAAAGGTAAATTACATCCCGTTCCAACAGTTCAAGTTGCTTCTGTGGCAATGTAAGCCTTAACTCTGCGTAAAGCATTAACTGTGGCAAGGAATAATCAAGAACAAACCTCTAACTGGTGAAAAACAGGATGGGACTCGCTTTCAGAGCTTTTCTGACTGCAGTATTCTTCAATGGGAGGGGGGCATTGATCTGTAAGTCCTCTTTCAAAAGAACACGCGACTCACGTGGAATTTTCCTAACAGCCGAAGAAATTTAATCGCTTTCCGAATAGCAACCATATGTGTGAAATTCACGGGTCACTCTTGATCTATAGTATAAAACTGACCAGTTACACAAAGAACCTTCATTCCGATATCAGTATATTGACTGAAAACCCAATAGATCATTTTAATACAGTTAAACAGGGCCTATGAAATTTTCCAATAAGTAAATATTGAAGATTTCGCCAATACTGTGTCTCAGGGGTACTTTTCCTGGAACAAACCAAAGTCTATTTGCTTGCGTTGGGTATGCAACAGCTCGTCCGTCTGGCTATTTGTGGGAAAGTCCTCCCTTAACTCTAAAAGCGCCATTAATGATCAAACATTCCTCTTAAGTGTTACATTTCCCATAAGTAGCTTCTAAGAAACAATTAGCACACTTTAGCACATAAATGTCTTGGAAGAAGTTTTAAGATCAATACTTACCAAAGATTTCTTCGTTACTAGGCATAGGAGCCAAATCAGATACAGGAACTGGCGTAGGTGCTGGTGGCATTCGGGGATCAGGGGCCAGGAAGTTCCCCCTCTGAAATATAAAATGAGATCATTAGAATTAGATCACATATGCAAAGCACGATGAAATTCAAAATAAGTTAACAAGAACCTATGTATGTCTAAAATATGCATAATCAATTTAATAGACAAAATCCAATATTTTTTCTATTTATTTATGACTTTATCGCATGAAAAAATACTGCAAGCTAATTGTTACTTCTCAAAGATTGATATGATGTGGTTACTAAGAGACAGAACTCAACAACTATTGCAGCAGAGTTAGAGCATCTATTATTCTGCGTAAACTTCCAGCAATTACATGAAAATGAATTCCTTGTTCACTCTGAATATAGCGTGCAGTTGCAAATCAATAGAGAACCGTACAGGAACGTTACTGGTGGCTTCTGATCCCCGAATATCACTAGTACCTAGCCCACTTCCCATGTTTCCCCCATCCATGCCTAGAAATCTTTGGTAAGTATTGATCTTCACAACAATTATGACCATTTCGATAGATCCAAGCTTGTACTACAATTTATCCAAACATGATACTTAAAATTTCAGAGCAATAATTATGTGACAAAGAGAAAAAAGCTGGAAGGTTATTTTGTTTCTTTTTCTTTATACATGCAGCAAATAGGCCTTTCAGTAGTCTATCGTGATGAAGGGAGATTTCTTAGGCACTCCATTAGTGATATTCGCTCTTTATTTTGTTTGCGTGCTAAAGTGCAACTTGCTGCATACTTTGAAGGCTATAAAACGTGGAGTTTCAGTGTGACAAGTAATAAGAGAGGTGACGTCACACTCGCCTTTTTATAAAACACATACAGAATTCAAAATATTCTTGTATACATTAACTTGCTTTATATTTGTAAGTATCCAAATATTTTTGATAAAGCAATATACATTAATAATAAGAGCCTTGGTAAAAATTTCGAACTAATATTTTTTTCCCTTCTGCATCTATAAATTTTCTTACAGATTCCAAAAAAAGACATTTTAATGGATCGATATCAAAAAGTTTGAATCTTTCTTTATTGAAAATTGATTGAAAATAGAAATGACCTTGAAGAAGAAGATACATAGATGTAGAACAAGAGGAGACAAACGTATTATCTGTAAATAGTATGATCTGAGGTCGATTTTCTGTTTGCTGGACGAAAGACCCGAGTTTCCGGGAGAAAAAACCCTGATCCCCGCGCCTGAGACCGACTAATTAAGCCACGTTGTGAAAAAGGCCCATAAAAATTCCTCCCATCATCGAGGGGACTCGAACTCAGGTCTTTTCCACCTGGTATGGGAAGGAGGACGACCCTACTAACTGTGTTACCCACGAGGGCAAAGCGTGTTGCAATCAGAGTTAATGGCATATTGGGCATCCATTGATTCTGCAGTAAAAATTCGGTACACAATTGAATCAATAACTGAGAACACAAGTTCCTCTAAAACCATAATGAATACTTGTTATAACCGGATGTTTACGGAAAATAGACGTGAGTTCATGGTCATCTAATTAATAACCATCGGTGACATCATGTCTTTGTTCTTGATGGCGTATGTGAAATAAATAAAGAAAATTGCGCCATACTTTTTGCTTATCTTTTTTCGAAGTTATGTGAAAGTCGTTTCGTTTTTACAGGAAAATATAAACATGATTAACTCATGTTTATTAAAAGTCTGTTGATAGGATTTATACAATGCTCACCCAAAAAACTGGTTCGAGAATATCACGTACTAGTCGAAGTATTTTGAGCTCCTGGGAACGGATAAGTTTCTGAAAAATGTTGCCATTTTATTTACTAATCAACTTATTAAACCGTATTCTGTAAATAGCTTTATACTCCAAGTCTCCTTTGGTTTATTTTTAAATTTAGCTAGAGATGTTGTGAATTACTACTTAATTTACATAGAACCTTTATATCGGTGATTTGGCACGAATATTGTACCTCGCCACCTTGTACTGTAGCCCGTGGTAGGAGAATTTCTAGTGTCTTAATTGTGTTAAATAGGAAACTCGAAAGTTCAATTCAAGTAGTAGATAATTTTATTAGCTATTATAATTAACATATAACTTTACAAACAAAGATCTATAGCTTAAACTTGATAACGTAAAATCGATATTGTAATATATAAACACAATAACGTAATACGTATTATTGCTGCATAACCGGTGCATTTAAGTATAGTATTCTTAATTAAATTGAATTTGAATGGAAATCATGCTTCAGACCAGAGCAGCAAAGCTAAGAGCTCAAAGTAGCAGGAGTACTGACTCAGGGGAGAACTGATGGTGACGGTTGTCCTCCGTAACATGAACTCAAGAAATGTACTTGTTTGATGTTTGCTCAGTTATGTGGAACGGGGGTTGATATAGCCAAGGGGAATGTCATTTTGTGTGATCGATTTAAAGAGTGTGAGGATATCAACCGTCAACTCAGCGTTCTGAGTGGCGTTTATGAAAACTTGAAGAACAGGGTGGATGACCAAGATTGAATTAAGTTTGGGGAGGGTAAAGCTCTTAGCTGATCACTTCAACGCCAGAGCTTGCACTTGCACATCAGGCAAAACAGCGGCAACCTCCAAAGCAAAATGTACTGGTCCCATAGGAGGTAGCTACAGTCAGTGACCCTTAGCACAGAAACGGTAAATATGTTGTGCAGAAGTGATAGGTACAATAGGACCAGGGTATGTCTACAAGCGGAAAACGTTGATGACGTTGAACAGCAATATCACCTTTTAAGGGCACAAAAGGTGATATTGCAAAAGGTTTAGAAAAAGTCGCGAATTAGGATTAAATTTGAAAGTGATTGCAATCCTGTCCGGGCACGATAAGAGAGAATATATGATGACAGCCTTGTCAATCATTTCGGCCCTGGAGAAATTGTGAAAGGCTCATGAGAGAATTTTTCCCGGTGTGGTCTGTGCTGTTAACAGGAGAGCCTGCTTCTACAGGAATGGATTGCACTTAACTAGAAAAGGTGCAAGACTATTTGCTGAGGCTATCGAGTGAGCGTTAAGTAGGTTGGAAAACTGCTAGCTTGGTGGGGGGGATACACACACTAATAGATTAGCAATAGCCACAGGCAGAAGTGAAAGCGATTCTTGAACTTCTTCTATTGAAACATGCAGCAGCCCAGAAAGCAAGGTGTCGGGGATTTCAATGCTTGCTGTGGGTTATCATGGAACAAAGAAATACATGAGATGTATTAGGGTGACTAAGAGTTAAAACAGGTGCATGTACACCAATGCTGGGAGCATAGTAAATAAATTTGATGAATTTAAAGTGTTGGTCAAGTGATCAAATGTAGACATCGTGGGAATATCAGATACTGGTGTCACTCAGATTTAAAGGTTGCAGAATTTGAATATGGGGAGTACAGTGTATACAGAAACAGACGGATAGAAGGGGGAGGGGTTATGCTCTTAATCAAGAAACACATGTGGTGTGACATAACCACTGGTAAAATACGAATATGAGTGTGTTATAGGCAGAATCAAAGTCAAGAATGTATTATAATGGGGGATTTTAACTTTTCGGATATCGACTGGAACTTGTGAGTTAACCACTAACACACTATCAAGATTTTTCTGGATTTATTGGATGACTGTTTTTTAAAGCAGCACGTTAGAGAGGAAACAACCATAAAAATCAGCAGTGATTATTCATGCATTAAGAATCTGCATAAAAAAATAACTACTAGGTGGTAGTCATCGCAGTGTATTGATGAGGGGGTTTACTTAAAGATGTAACTATCATCAAGGGTAAATAGAAGGGTTTTTCTTTCGTAAAGGCAAATACAGTGGTCTCGGACAGTTTTTAAATTCTATACAGTGGGACCAACTGATGATGTTACCATCAGCAAATTCAAAATAGGAAGCATTCAAGGAAATAATGAAAGAAGCTACTAGCCGTTTCATACCAATTAAGAAATACTGTTCAAGACTTAGACCTAAATGGTTGTCAAATGAACCGTTGAGAGAAGAAAAGTGCATGGGATGCATATAAATTATGGCGATACAAAAGCCTATGGTACATATAAACTAGTTTACAATGAAGTCACAAAAGAGGTCAGGCAAGCGAATGCAGATAAGAGAAGACTCTGGAAAAGAATGACAAGAAAGCAGCAAAGACTTCTTTACTTACACACACACACACCAGTAAAAAAAAAAAAAAAAATACGAACCTTCATTTCGAATAACAGCAAGTGTGCAGCGTAGCACGGATTCTATAAGGTGTTTTAGTGCGTTTTGATCTAATTGTAACCATTCTTCCAGCGAAATACTGCGTAGCTGCGACAAAGTTTAAGAAAGAGGACTTAGTTGCAAAATATTTACCTAAGGAAGTACGAGACGCTTTTAGTTTCATTGAAAATCCCTACCATATATCAGTGTCGTCTGTCATCAGTTGTCATCATTGGCCATACGATGTAGGAAGCCAGGCAGTATCTGCTAAAAGAGCAAGATGGTGTCCGTTATAGTCAATGTTTGGGATTTCGAAAACTCCGGAGTTAAATCCGTTTTATTTCGTTGCTGTTAAATTCACCGATCCAGCAGGTCTTTCAATTTTTTTTCCCCATTAATTTCAATCTGTGGTCCCTAGTTCATTTAGTACGACTGGAACGTCGGCTTAGGTCCAGGTCGACAGTCCCGCAATCAGTAGTTGAATTGACCTTTGTATTGACTAAGGAAACAGACCAAAATACTGCCTTCCTGTTATCTTATCAAAAATTGGTTCGAAGTGTACTGATATTGTGTCAATAAAACGTTCTTTGAAACATGCAAGTGTCAAGTTATTTTGGCAATACAGTGCATGTTTCAAACGTGGAATTGACTTTGATGGACGTGATTACCATATGCTTTACAAAAGTTACAAAATGCTGCATCTAAAATCTTGAAGAGATCTTCGTAGTTTTATTTATTTTTAAAATATTTTCCCCTGATAAGATATCTTGAATTTTATAAATAAACACGATTTTCATGTTCCACCTTTCTTAATTTATTTTAAAAAGTAAGTAATTTCTAAAATTTTAATAAATTATTTCTATGTGAGCCAAATTATATTCCCTAAATAATTGTCTTACTTTTCTAAGCGGTAATTTGACCTTGGCCCACGTACGTATTGAACCAATCAGCTTTTCAAATCCAGTTACATAAGAGTCGGCTGAGAAGGTAGACAGAGCACAGTCTTTGGTAATAGAGTTTTACTAAGAGTTGATTCTAGATCGTTCAAAGCCTATTTTATGTCAGTAACATCAGCGTAAAGCCATCAAATCTTAGTTATGATTTGATCTAGCCCAAGATATCAATTATATCGATTTTAAAGTTCTGAGAACTTCTTGACATCACAAAGGTCTTCCTCTTTATTTCTTCAAATGCAACTATTTTCGAACTCCATAAACTTAGAGTTCGAAAAGTATTTTTTGTGATTTCTCTCCCTGGTTCAACAGATAATTCACTCTGTGACTAGACAGTATGCGAGCATAATTTCGACACTCAGTTGCTCACATATCAGTTATAATCTCTAATTTTTTTTGGTACTCAATTGATATTTAACTTGTCCTGATCGATCATCAAACGTTGTACGAAATGCAACTTAAAAACAGCATTTCTGTTGTCTTTCTCTTATAATTACAATTTCGCGTGATTGAAACGATTCTACACTGAAATTAAATGCGTTCTTTTGAAAACAATAACACAAAAACAAACATAATACCTTTCCTTCCACTCTCTCTGCTTCAAACAGTTGCGCCACCTGGTAGTCAGCAGCGGCATCGTCTGAATCTCCATCCAGGGAATCTGAAAGAGTCATAAATTTAAAAATATAATAATAATAAATAAATAAACTAGTTACATATTTCAATAATTTAAAAAATTCAAAATTAACTTTAGTACTCAATTCAGCTGAGACATTCAAGTTAACCAAAAAAACTCACTCACTCTACCGGAAATGACGTCATCGTTTAATTCAGTAAAATTATTATTTTAGTGGACTCTAAAAGCTGATATCGCTGCTCAAGCTGCGTTGGATACCTTCAAACCCTAAATTAAATATCGATTATTAAAAGCTTATACATAACTTAGGAATCGGAAATCAAAATATAACCAAACCAACGTCTGCAAGTATTTATTATGAATTTTAAAAATCTATTTAGACATTAATTATGTATTTTAAAGCGTATTTAACTATTTTAGATTATTGTAACGAGGCTGTAGTCTGTCTTAAATAAATATTTAAGTGGCCAAGTTTTTTCCTTCAGCAACAAGTTATTGTTGAAGTGATCGATGGCATCCTTCTTGGTATAGTAAAAGTTGAAACCTAATTACTGTATTGCATGATGTGGAACATTGAATTTATGGGATAAAGCCAATGATGGACTGACGATATTTTATTTTAAAATCTGGTAACGTGCTTACATCATTACAAAAGAGTTAGGAAACGGTCGACTCAAAATAAGGTCACTAGTAAACGGCTTAGTGAATAAATTATTTTTATGATTGTAACAAAAGAATCCCTTGACTGTAAAAGTCGCGGATGTATTTATCAGACCACGAACTGGCCTATGGCCATTCAAATTTAAAGATCTGTGCGTCTCCATCTTAAAAACAGTTGCTAGATGCGATGAATTTTGTATGGTACAACCTACATTTTTTCTTTCATAGTTGTCAGTACAATTTCTTTGGGTTTGTCCGCTTATTGTGCAAGTAGTTTGAGCGCTTCAGCTGCCATTTGCATTAATTCATCCCTTGATTCTTGTGTCGTTACAGTAGATCTTTGGTAATGGTTGCTTTGGAAATCCTCTTTAGACTAAATTCATCCTGAACAAGTCCGGTAGACTGACCTATACATGTTAAAGTTTCTATAATTCAATTAGCTTATCCCCAGTTCCACGAAATTAAACAGTGAGAAGACAACCAAAGACAGAGTCAAGTCCGAATTCGCAGCTGATTGCTGGAAAACCACAGGATCCTTTTCTTCATACAAAAATCCTAAGAAAAGATCCCTACTGCTCAAGAAAGGAGTACAAAGAAAGCTTTCTTATTAGACCAATTACCAATAATGGGATTCTTAAAGGAACCTGAGATATTTCCATCATCTCCTAGTGGCTTAACAGCCTCAGAATCACGGTTATCAAGCCGATTAGCTGCTGATAATTCTATTGCAACCATCTCCTCACCAACAGTTAGCAGATATTTCCATCCAAATAGAAGCCCATTTGGTATTAATTCATACTTGAATACCAACAACTAGTCTTCTTGTGTCACAATGTCTCAGTACTACAGTTCACTGTCAGGCTTCCGATCTGCGAAAGATTCACAAGGTCTTCGGCAACCAGTTTGCAAACACAACCACCAAACAAAAGCCGATGATGTCGTAGTTTCCAGTAAACTGTTTAACAGATACCAAATAAAGAATGATTTTATTGCATTCAATGTTCAGTATTCAATATTATTCAATATTGTTGGTGTGGTAATTCGAATCTACTGGTTCTTACGTATTGTATGTACTTTGCTCGTCTAACATTTTGTTTATTGTATATAAACCTGGCAAATGCATTCATGAATAGCAAATGAACATGGGTGAAGATTCTCCATTAAGACTAGAAGAGTAACCTTGCAAATAAGATATTGACCAGAGAATTTGTCTTGCTCATTTTCAAGAAAAAAAATATGAAGCTTTGTCTTGACAGAGAAGTTTTGTCATTATGTCCCTATTATGAAGAAGAATGAACTATTTTTTATGAATCACAAGAAATGGACTGAACTACCGTCATGTTTGAATTTATCTTTAATCGAAGTGACACATGAAAGGCGTACTTGCTAAAGTTAAACATTAGTTTGAACCCCTCTGAGTATTATTCGTAATAAACAACGTGGTGTATATGTACAACAAATTAATCGCTTTGTTTGTATTCCACTGACCTCTTTTTGTATGGTTGGGTGAAATGCTGTGGCCAGTACTTAGAAAAAAAATCGATTGCTTAACTAGAAATACTGTACATTCGCAGAAAATTTCCAGAATAAAAGAAGAGAACAGGAAGTAAAAGAAAACATAGGGTAAGAAAGAATACTAGAACAACGTTATTATAAGAAGTCCTCGTAATTTCTTCCTCTAACCCATATTTCTACAGGAGCTGAAAACGTCAAGAATAAGGTCCAAATATACATCTTCCATACAATTCATGTTTAATGAGGTGAAACACCACAAATAGGGACGAAGACTGCCAGGGCCTGATAAATCGATAAGTTCCGAATCTGCTACTCACAAGTGAGTTCTGTCGTGAGGTTGTGGATGGCAGTATTCTATGGTTCCGTGCAAACAGTATCGTTTAGCTGATCGGTATTCTGCTGCCTATTCTGAAAACTAAACAGCGTATTTACATTTCTTACAATTAACTTCTATTTTTGTCGCATAACGATTTTTATACAAATTGTACGGGTATTTAGGAATGAAAAATATACTATGCGAACATAAAGTGCACTGTGATCTTTAACGAAATCACAGGGATATATATATATTTTTTTTTTTTCCCCTAGCCAGAATGGTAGGCTAATTGCATACTGCATGTGAAAATGGAATGGTTTTCATTTTCTATGCAGCATGAGAGTTTGCCCAGAACTCCGGATGTTCCCATCCAACACTATAGGAATGTTCCTCACCCCGGGATATAGACAGTGTCCGATTTTGTGAAGAAAAGGTCTACCGGACCGAGATCGTCCATCGTATTATACACCCTCCTGCCAAACAACTACCAGATTTACATTAGGCAATAAAAAGGTTCTTCCTAAATAAAACATGTGAATATTTAGCTGTTTATGTATTCCTAATATTCATGTATGTAATATTGTTAATTTCTTTGTTGAACTTAAGATAATTTCCTAAATTTAACTCTCCTTGTAAATTAGAAAGAAACCTCCTAGCTTGTAAGCCGTTTCTGGGGTAGGTCGTACGCCTAAATCTAATTTTAAAAAAAAATAATAATAAACGCCAAACTTCTACAGCAGGGGTGTCAACTTTAGTGATTTTTTTCTATTTTAAAATGTGATCCAGCTTAATGATCCAAGAATTTTAAAAAACAGGAATGGTCATTGGAAAATAGAATATTCAAATGTACTACACCTGGAAGCAAATACCAGATCTTCCACTTTGCTGTTGAGAAGGAAAGGAACGTTTTAAATTCTTCTGGCCCATACACGGCAATTCTGTTTGCTGACTTGGTCCTACAAATGGACATGAGCCTCAGACGTGAAGATTCGGAGTACGAAATTTGAATTGTAATGTAATACGTTACCTTAATCTGTAAGCTGCCTCTACCTTACCTTAGGCTATTTCCAAATTAGAACTATTTGGGCTTCTACTTGCTCATGTTTCTTACGATTTAGTGAAAATTTCCCAATCTAAATTTCCGTACTTATGCACGTATGATAAAGACCCTAATATTCATTATTTACAAGAATGGTTAGCAGAAACAAACCACATATAAAAGTCTATAATACAGCCTTCTAGCGGGAATATTACAATATCCAATTCTACAGAAATAATTCAATATCTTTGTTGTAAAAACTAACATTTTAAAAGCATTAAATACTTTACTGATCTCAAACATTGGGCACCTCTAAATATTCATTTTAATTAAGCCTAACTTAAAAAGAAAAAATAGCAACTTACGAGCGTCAATGTCCACATCTTTCCCTGTTATATCCTTCACCTTTAGACGAATGAGATGAATCCTTTCGGTCCTTAATTCCTGAGTTTTGCACTTGCACTCTTCGGTAAGTTCGGCCAGGTCACTAGCGATCGTGGTGTTGAGCACCTGCGGAGAATTACGGGTAATGAAATAAAGTTCTTGATCGGGTTCTGGAGTTTCGTCTTCCGGTTCTTCTCTTGATTCACCCCCACATATGTTTCCCATTCCACAAAATAAAATTTACGGCACAATTAAGTTTCCCCGATTGACCCCAACCCGCTGCGAGACAAGAAAACATTGATAAGCTAGTACTAGATGGACTGAGCAGTTTGCAGAAGATTTCGAAAGTTTAATTGTAGAGTAAGAAGACTTTGTGACAACTTTGTACAACCTCTTCGATATTTTATTGACACATAGCGAAGGTTATAAAAGAAAAACCTGACGATTTTCAAGAAAACAACGGGGTCTGGCTTCTGTCTGTACATACAATACAGCGATTCTGTCGTATCTCGGCAACAGGACCCAGTGCAGCACGCGCTACCCTCTCGCGGCATTTTTCAAGTGTCGCACTGTTGTCTCAGTTGAGCACTGCATATCCAAGATGGCTTTGTGGAAATCAATGAATGGACAAGTAAAAGCCAACAGGAGCTCGCTATTTGTTCTGCTACCTCTGAGTTTTCGCTTAATGATCGCTGGTAGCACGGCTATCAAAGGATGACGTCAATACACAGAATAACAAATAAAAGGGGTAGAGTAAAAGCTTCGTCCACTTTGAACAACACCTACAATTTACCATTAAATCATATTGATTAAAAACATTCTCGCCAAAGCTAAGGAGAATTTTTTTTTTGTTTTTTTTTTGTCCTCGTTAACTTATGAATATTAAATGCTCATAAATTGTAAGGAGATCGGAAGTGATAAACTCATTCATAAAAGGACAAGGATGAGTTTTGTTTAACAGCTGAATAACTCTGTAATTTATTTAGTAATATTTAGTTCGATATGAATAGTAATTAGATGGCATGTAATTCAGATGTCACGCAACAGGTGGAGTGCTTTCTTTTCTTTCTCATATAGCATTTATTGGACTCATGGTGCAGCAACTACTTGCGATTCTGAAGCATCTTGTAGTCTCTGTATAAGATTGAAATGCTTATCAGTAGTCTTAGGAGACAAAAGAAATGGAAAAGCTCTTTAATGAATGTGGAAAAAATCAATATATTGATTTCACCCTCATGCTATCCCAGAATGGATGCTTCATCCATCGTCGCTTCTAGGACTTTACCATTGTAATATCACCAATCCGGTTACAGATCGAAAGTTGTCTCATCTCTACAAAAGACTCATATTCGCTCCGCAGTGACTTGGTATCCGTCTAGGAATTAATTAAACGAGTCAAGGTGTTGAACGAATTGTTATTTTAATAACAAGACTAGTTTATTTTCTCTCTTCTAAGAATCTGTGGATAAATCCAATTAAATAAAAAAAAAAATGAACTCGGGTCTCCAGACCTTGAAATCATAAAGCTAAGTTTTGTATTTTTGGATTTATATTGATAAAGTCGATTTTTAAAATATTGTGGATTCGATGAACCTTTGGTTTTTTCAATAAGCACTGAACCCAATTTACATGCTGATAATCTCATTATACCTTTTATAGTATTATATATTAATTTTTTTTCTCCTCCAATGAATAAAAGAGGAAACAGTACTTAACAGGAAGAATAGATAATTATCACCTGAACTGTAGTTCTGAGCGAGAAACATTCCACCAGTTCGTTTAACAAAGTTCTGGGAAAAGGAAGTTAGAAACTTTCTTTCAGGCATCTCGACCAGCAATATATACACGAATGGCTGATCGGTTGAATGTAAAGAGATAACCCCACGAAGCCATAAGTAGTTTCATTGTTTGGATCCAAACATCACTCCCGAACCGAAATGTATTTTTATCTCTAAGCTGTGTGCATTCAGTTTTGTCTATTTGCGAGCAAGGGAACTCGATGAGCAAGGGAAAAATCCTCTCCCAAGACTAACTCATCCAAAGAAAGAATCCATAAAAAGCTACCGGCAAGGGCACATACAAGGAAATCTCAAGGACATATTATCATCATCTCAAATAATCATCATTAAGGACATCAAAGTTATCCAGGCAAACAATCGAGTCGCAAATTCCTAGAACTAGTAATGATCCAAAACCTGTCAAGTTCTCCACAATAAGAAGTGGGTTCAAATTTGAACTTTTATCAATAAATCGCATTTCCTGTTTCGTATTAGGCAGTCTTCTCGACGTACTCTCTCGCTAGGTGTCCCAATGATGCGAAAGTGTGCTAGGGCTGTGAAACATGTCTGGATTATAAGTGTTCAGTCTTATTTGATCGAATGTTCCTTGATCTTTGGAACCCATCTTTCGCTCACTTTTCAGAAGTAAAGTTGTTCGTTTGTTGTAATATTTCGACCACAAAAATTGTTCATAATAAGATTCTCATCTTTAAAATTCACGTGACTGAGTTCTGTTTGCAGTTGTGCAACATGGGGTAGATTTTCTTGCTATCTCACGGTTTCACTTGATATAGTACTGTACATTTCTGAAACACTTGTGTGTCTGATAGTGCACCATTCCGGAATTGTACTAGTATTAAAACGGTATAATGATGCAAGGAAGCCAATTTTTTCTACATCTACCAAAAACCTTGGCATCCTCTTGGTGCAATATTTGCATTTTAAATGCCTTTAAAATTTTCCATAACTCAGCCGTATTTTCCCTTTTATATATTTCGTCTAAGCTGATAGTCTAAATGGCTCTCCAGTCCACAGTAATTTCTTTTTTTGAAAATTTAAACCCCCTTCCCTTACTCTTGACTTGAAATCGCTTTTGTCATTGATCCATTTAGAAAACTATGGTTACTCGCCACTGACATTCCAGCTATATTTTCAATATTACTAGTGATTATCAGACCAAGTCAGAATACCAACAATAACTTATAGTTTAATCACGGCACGAGTTTTATTCAATAATGACTTTTTAAAATAATATTTATTATATTTTATTAGTTTAATAAAATCAAATAATGCGTGTCCAATAAAAAGTTCGAACTTACCTGTTCGAACCATTGTCGTAATGCTCCACAACGCCGGTAGGTGGTGTGATAACACGAAAGAGCGTGTTCGTGTCTCTCACGAGTTTGCATATCAGTAAATATATAAGTTATAGCCTGCAAAAGAAATTATGGAAATATTTGCACAAGAATCTATTTTTTTTAAATCTAATATACAATGCATATACTCTTGTGTATGCATATTAATAAGTATAAAATATTTTCACGAAGGTTTGAAAATACGCATCAAATAGAATATAGAATTAAATAGAAGTGTCTATAGACACTTCAGCACATGGAGTAGTGATAACTCCATGTGCTGAACGCAGTAATATAAAACAGCCCTGGAGATCGTGAATACCTTGCCGTAACCCTATTCATCCATCGCATTACCCAGTACTCGACTGCCAGGAATCTGTTTATATACGACGTCGGGGCAGAAGACCAGATTGGTGATGCATATAGTGCGATAGGTTGTAGGCCCGGCTGGAAGTATCCTCCGACTATATCGACGTTGATTAACCCCTCAGCTCTTGTCGAATTGCCCACATCGCCGAGAAAGTCTTCGTTTTCATGGTCGAAAAATGGTTCTGAAAAGCGAGGCCCTCGTCACACAAGTCAAGCCGAGGTCGGTGTGAGACTTCACTTTCCTTATCTGCACTCCGCTGTGATAGGCTCTGATATCAAATTTGATTCTCTTTTTTGTAAAGGTGATTTAGATATGTTTAGCTCCAGACCTATTTGCAAAAGATAGGTTACAAGACTGTTGATCAGGACGGTGATTCGTTGATTTATTAAGTGGATTTGTTCAGGATATTTTGATGTTATGTATAATTTGAGGTCATCTGCATATGATGAGAAATCAGTGTACTTTGCGAGGAAAGGTTCAAGGGCCGCTGCGAACAACAAACCAGACAGGACACCTGTTCCACTGTCCAATGACGACGTTCTCGTCACCACTGCAAGCAGATTTTTTTTTCTCTGAAACAAGTGGCTTCCGAATAGGCAGGCGACTGCCAATACCCAATTTTCTGTTAATGGTGGAAAGAAGGCAGTTCTGGGCTTCGTTGAAATCAGATGTTATTTGTTGCACATTGGATGTCCTACTTTTCTCTACAGTCTTCCTTACAGTAAGACGGCTTCGTTCTTGAAGTATTGTTTTTCTGCCACATTTACGCCTTTGAAATGTGGAGAACAGCTTGCTTTCCACTCATCAAAAACTTTGAGATGGATGCTCTTGAGAAACCAATTATGTCTTTTGTTTATGTCTAGTTCTAACAAAATTATTAATCAACTGAAGGAACACAAAAATTCAAATCTAGGTAGCGGCAATACATTTTTCATAGATAACAGCATCTAGTCTATATATAAGAAAAAATACAAATTAATAAATTGATACAGAAAACGGAATGAAGACATAGGAGAGAAAATGGAAGCGAAAAATTATATTATTGACACTATCAAAGAAAAGCGTTTAACATGGTATGGACATGTAAAACGGATGCAAGAAACCAGATATCCAAAGGCTATCCTGGAATGGATACCTCCTGGAAGAAGGAGAAGAGGAAGACATGGATGGATGGAGTACGGGAGTGCATGACAGCCAGAGGTTTAACAGACCAAGACACCTTGAACCGCACTTTATGGCGGGAAAAAATTCCTACCAAAAAATAAAGGCTGAGGAAACCCATCGTAAATGGAAACACTTCTCTTGAAGAAGAAGAATAAATTGATATAACTGAAGTTCTAACTATATTCGTTTTTGAAAATTATCATGAACGTAGAATTCATTGGACCTTTTGGGAATTTTCCTGCATTGTATATTAGATTAAAAAGTTTTCTATAGGCTGTTTGTTGTTTTATCATTCAGTATTGTAAAATAATTTCTGAATATCCTTCCATCATCGCCTGTTGCTGTTCCATCCTTCATAACTTGAGACCTTTTATAACCTTCGTCATTTATTTCTATTCTATAATTTCTCTGGCATCATCATATAATTCTTGTATTTATTCAATCCGACGCCCAGGGACTGTTTTCTAATTTATTGCAGATATCTTCCTTTTCTCCTAAAAAGTTTTCACATCTGTCATTACAAAACTGCCTCTGTTCTTTCTCTTTTTTCTTAGAGATATTTTATTTATTTTTTGCAATACATTTCCCTTTTTTGTAGTTCTTCTCTAATTCTTAAATTTCTAACCATTTATTATTCATCGATTTGTCTTTTGCCCTTCTACATTCTTGTGTACTCTTTTGTTAATAAGAGTATATAATATCGGTGTAAATACACCATAGTTAACCCATAGATTTGAGCTACGATTGTAGTAGAAGGCATCGTTTTAATTGTATCTCATAATGTGGTTGCCTTCACAACAAGATAGCTACTATTGAATTACTTCAAATAAATAACGCTTCTCTAGTAGAGAAGACTACTGTTATTTATTTTCAGCGTACCACCATCCAGACGATCGTTTCGAAATTTTTGGCTTCGTCATCAGTGAGCGGGTAGGTAATACAACAAGCCATCAGAGAAGACATAACAGTAGTCTTCTCTACTAGAGAAACGTTATTTATTTGAAGTAATTCAATAGTAGCTATCTTGTTGTGAAGGCAACCACATTATGAGATACAATTAAAACGATGCCTTCTACGCTACAATCGTAGCTCAAATCTATGGGTGTATGGTGTATTAACTATGGTGTATTTACACCGATATTATATAGTTAATTATCAAAACCCATAAGGATTATGCCTAGTGCATTTAATTTTCCAAATACCTTAATAAGAGTACATCATCTGTCATCCAGTTTTGCTTCCTTCTCACTTTTTTTAAAACTTTTTGTTGTAGTATCTCTCAAAGTTTCTCTAACTCCATTCTAAACGGATTCAGTCTCATTGTAATGTTGTTTTCTCTAATTCATTTAATGTGCTTGATATTATTTTTATATCTTCATTAAATTTACTTCTCAGGTCTCGTATTTTACATCTATTAATCCTTTTCATAATATACTGCTCACTTGTATCTATTTTTCAGCCTTATCTTAATTATAATCATTACTGGATTGTGATCGGAATTAATATATGCTAATTAATATATCTGTAAGAACGCTGTCTCTCAAAAAAACGTGTTATTAAAATATGGCCTATGATATCTCCAGAACTTTTCAATGGTACATAGCTTGCTTTACAATTGTTGTAAAAATATGTTCATTATATTTGACTAAGTGGGCAATTCGCACTCCTCTGTTATTCCTTAATCGCAGTCTAAAATTTCTTACCATTCCAGTTTAATCTATGTTTAAGCTATATCTCCCATAACAATGTTTACTTCTCCATTTTATCATATTCAGAGCTTCTTGTATTTTTTTATAACATTGGTCCACCTCATTATCAGTATAACTTGCTCTTAGGGCATAAATTTGAGTTATATTTATATCAAAAACCATAATCACCACATTCTCTGCTCCAGAGGGCTCCCCCAAGGGGGCGTTCTCTCTGCCGCCCTCTTCGCCGCATCTTTAGAACCCTTCCTATCAAACCGTACTAATTTTACCACCTACGCAGATGATATTAAGTTCTTCGTCATCACAAAATGCCCCCAGTCTCTCCAGTCTATTACTGTGAGCTCCAACCGACAGCTACATGAACTGGAAAACTACCTTCATGCGATTGGGCTCTCCATTAATAAAGAGAAAACTGCACAACTCTCTATCACCAAGAGGAAAAATACCAACGATGTGGACGTCATTATTGCGAATTCTCCAGTTAAAAAAGTCACCCAACATAAAGATTTGGGTATCATCTGGGACAAAGACCTCACCTTCTTGCCTCACTTTAATGCCACTCGAACGAAAACATATTCGGCTTTATGGGCAGTAAAACAAGAGATCTCCAACTTCCATAACCCGGACCTTATCATCAAATACATTCTTCGTTGTATCTTCCCAATTCCATTATATGCCTCGACTATATGGTCCTCAGCACCCTCATCATACCAAGCCAGGTTCCTCTCCCTGGAATTCTGGATCTTGAAATGGCTAAATAGGGTTGCCGGGCTAACACCTACAATCTCAAAATCTGTTCTGGTCACCAATCTTAATACGCTTCCTTGGAGGTATCACATCATCTCTAGGAACCTTCTTACCCTCTCTCAGCTACTATCCGGAAAACTGAGGTCACCCGATATTTGGGATATCATCGCCAGACCGTCCGACAGGAGAAGATGCCAGTCCAACACCTCTCCATACAGATCGAAGCTGCGTAGCATGTCCTCCTTGGACAACATGTTTCCACACAACTCCTTCCAAATATTTAACAGATTAGCCATAGACGCTGAGAAACTTTGCAAGGACAGAACCTACAGATCTTCCATTCTTGCAGACATGTATGCCTTAGTCATGCTCTAGGTGGACTCTCTGTGATACCGCAATATCCACGCTTCGATGTATCCGGATGCACTTTTATTTGTTGTAACTTTATGTTTTTGTACTTGTTGTAACTTTATGTTTTTGTACTTGTTGTAACTTTGTGTTTTTGTATTTGTTATAACTTTATGTTTTTGTATCTTCACCAGTGGCTGTTTAAGGCCGTATATTGTATCTGGCTCTGTATGCAATGCATATGTCTGTATTTTATGTTCTTTCTCTGTATATAACTCATGTCCTCTAGCTGCATAGCTGTAAAAGGACATTTCTTCGGAAATAAATTGATATTAATAATAATAATAATAAAAAAGTATTCTGTCTAGAATTGGTCACCACACACATACAACATATTTTGCAATTTCCTTCTTTATTATAATACCAACTACATTTTTGTGTCCTGTTTACTTGAACATAATTTTGAATCCTCCCTTTTAAATATTCACGATTCTATCCATCTTGTTTCTGCTAGACGGAAAGAATCAGGAATATTTCAAAATAATTGATTATTTTAATCCAAAAGATGAAATTTGTGCTTCCATCTAGTGAGCAAAATTTGCAACTCTCATGAGACCGGTAAGTCTACAATTTGTGTATAAACTGAGTTTTGTAGCACGAATTGACATCTGTTGCCGATCAGTTAACAGTAAAATAATTAATTTTAATATTTTAAAAATTTAATTTAATATTATTAAAATTTTAATTTAATAAATAATCAATAACGGAGGACCATTTTGTTGGGGAAAAATAATTTTCTTTGGAATCGTACTCAAAAAGTACCAATAAACCTTCAAGTTAAGTACAGTACTGTACTAATATTTTTTATAGAGGTGGACGTTAGTAGATCGTGGCGCCATCTACTGGTAAAACTTTAGTTACATGTTTGTTAAACTTTAAACACCTGTTATTTTATTTTATTTATTTATTGATTTTTTAAAACTATGTTCTGTTTCCTAGCATTTTTCGTGGTCTAGGGGGATAGATTATTTTAATAAGCGAAGCATGCTGGATCCAGTTTTGTTGATGTGTATAAAAAACAGCGTGAAAGAAATTCTTTCTTCGTTATCTTCAGTTCACCACTGGTGGGGTTTTCGAATGCTGCTGTAAATTCCCTGTGCGCCAATAAACAACCATACCACACACACACACACACAAATTTCCTTCCAGTATTAACAAAGGATTCCAAAACCTTTTAATTCCCACAAGTTAACCCTTTAATTCCAAAACGGAATTAAAGGGTTAAGAATAGGTTACGTGCTTATATAATGTAAATTTTGGTTGTTTAAACAATAATGGGAAAAATAATTATTGATGGTCTAAATTTAATTTCTAATATAAATAGATATTTAATAATGATTATACTAATAGTCTTCATGCTTTAATCAAGCCTTTTCTTTCAGTATTTCTGCAAATGAAAAATAGAATCAAATATCGCATTTATATGGTTAAGTAGAAAGGAGATTAGTGAACAAATAAAAAAAAAATTGAGACAACATTCTCTTTGTAAAGGTCATCTGAAATCGGTAATCATTATGATACAACGTCTGGCCACTTTATGAGGACCACGAAGTTGGTCCGAGCCACTTCTCCAACATGATGTGGCATGGGGTCAACGAGGTATTGTACACCTACATGAGGAAGACAAACATGCCTTTTTACTTCATTCTGTAGACACTCGATGGGACTGAAATCCGGAGATTGCCATGGCCAGAGCACGTGGTTGAAGTCTTACTCGTGTTTCTCAAACCACCCTGCTACACATTTGGCGCGGTGGATAATTGTACTGCCATCTTGAAATTGAATGAAAATATCCACAGGGAAACCTGCAGCATTGCAGTGTGTACCTGAACAACAACCACCTTCAATATGTTCTGGCATTGAAGGTGTTCTCTAGCCGGTTAAGGGAATAAAGGATGTGCCACAAAAACATATTCCAACACCATTACTCAATCTCCAGCAGCCTTCACTGTCGGTATACAACAGGATGGTTCCAACGACTCTTGTGATTTACACCATATGGGCACTCTTCCACAGGGAGTTGAAAAAACATAAATCCGGATTCGTCAGACCACCTGATTTGCTTCCAGTCCCCCTGCGTCCATCCTTTGCATTCCTAGCACCAATAGCAGCTGTATTTTATGGCTGGTGTATAAAATCAGTGGGCTCCTGTAGATATCCTACTCCGCGTAGTGTACTCTTTGTAGCTGTTTGCATGTTGCAAGTATTGATGCTTTCTGATATCCGCATGTTAAATGCAGAGGTTGATTGTTCCGTTGTTTGTTGACAATTACACTAGTCAGGTCACACAACGTTATAGTGTTTTGCTGTCTATGTCACACTCTCAAGCTCTATGTAACTTCTTCGATTTACATATTCTTGCATAGTTATTGTACATAGCCCAAACTATGGGCTATGTACAATAACTGGTGAAGTGGGGTTTATAATACTCTTATATGTGGCTGCAAAAAGAACTACACAGTTTTCAGGGAACTCGGTTCCTGTTTTCGAGCTGGAGAAAGTTTATTAACCAAAAAGGCACGTAACCTATTCTTAACCCTTTAATTCCATTTTGGAATTAAAGGATTAACTTGTGGGAATTAAAAGGTTTTGGAATCCTTTGTTAATACTGGAAGGAAATTTGTGTGTGTGTGTGTGTGTGTGGTATGGTTGTTTATTGGCGCACAGGGAATTTACAGGGAAAATTTAGGTTATAAAAGTTAATTAATTTAAATTGTAGTTACTAATTAAGAAAATTAATAGCAAATTCTTAAAATTTTCTCCGCCCCACAAGAGTTAAAGGAATTGTTTGAAAATTTGTTAGTACTCATTTTTAGTATAGTTTGTCGTTACTGACAACAGTGGATAGCTAAACATATTCGCAGCCTAGGTTTAAAAGGTTCTGAGCCTCAACCAGCACAAGCAATAACAATTTTAAATGAACAGTAAACTGATGTATGGGCGGACATATCTTAAGAAGATAATAATCACCTTTTTTGCCAAAAAAGCTGAGGTATAAACTTCTTGGATCACTGTCAGATGGGAGAGTTGATCATTTCTTGACTTTACCCCCACCTATTTGTATACGACTCTTATCTATTTCTGTGTTGTGCGTCTTAATACATACATATATTGCCTTTTACTATGAAGGGCTTCTTGTATTTGTCTTTTTGTACAACAAATATTTAATCTTACCGCGTTACGAAGTCTTTTGTCTTTTAAACTTACAAATTCAACTACTAGAGTCTAACGTTCACTTCTGAAAGTTTAAACATTATAAAATATATTCTTTTTATAAATTTGAACAAAAATTTTAACTTTATGAAAAGTATCCATGTGTCACTTTTGGAGTTAGTGTGCCATGTTTTGTCACCAGTACTATTGTACAAGGGTGACCTTTAATGCTCCAGTAGAGACGGCCCTGTACAGGATACTTCTCTTTAATACATGCTTCCCTGCAGAGCTTTATGCCTCTATACAATTTTCGTGTCTTAAATATAGTGTATTTCTTTCTTCTTCCCCCCCTCCCCTCTTGTAATAGATTTTGGGGCAGCGATTCTTTTTGCAACTTTCCACAAAATTAAATTATTGAAATAACTTTGTTCTAGTTTATATGACAAACGTATGAGTTCCTTCCTCCACCCCAATGACATAAAAGTTCAAAACAGTGATAAAACATTGTGTTGACGTTCCGGACCTGCCTGCTTAACATATTTAGTGCTAGCATAATTTTATCCGTTTACTGTTTGTCCCTTTGGAAGATAATTTACCATTACTATCCCTTTTGAATCTGAGAAGACAAATGCCGTGACCTGGCCTGCCGATTGGGTTGACTTGGCCTCTCTGAAGGTACTGAATCCGCATGCTTCCATTTTACTGACTGCAATTTTGATGCCGGTTATTAGTGGTGAAGCCATGTTTCATCCATAGTTGCATAACTATCGTGGTCAGAAAGTTATTGGGATCTGCTTCATAACGAGCAAAAAGTTGCTCTAAAGTTTTGAATCGAAGACGTCTCTAATCAAGTGTCAAAGGACAGAGGCCCCATCGTACAGAAATCTTTGTCATACCAAATTCTTTTGAAGGAATGTTTCGCACCCATTCAGCTGAGATGGCTGTTGCCTCTTCTGTTTCTCCAGTGGTTATTCGCCGATCATCCATCATCATATTAGGAAAGTCATTGACGTTTTATAGAGTGGTCTCTCTTGATGGACGCCCACTGTGCTGTTCATTTTCGATGCTCGTTCTGCCACGTTTAAATTCAGCCACCCAGTTTTTAATAGTTGCATATGACGAGGAAGATTAGATTCTCCTAATGTATTTACCATGTCTTCATGAATATCTTTTCTCAATAACCACTTTTTTGGAAAGATATTTTATTAATTATGCTGGTTCGAACTTCAGTGACATAAAAAAAACAGTTGTGTAAGATGTGAACTTTCCAAAAAATTTATTACTCATTTCGTCAACATTGAACCTACTTTGGTCATTCTCATGTAAATACTTTAAGAGGATAAATCAAACATACATTTTGAAGAGTGATTTATAAACTGACCGAATTTAAGTTGTCAAAGTTACTGCTGTCCCAAAGTATTTGGGGAAAAAGAAATACTGTGTTTAAGCTATGTACGATTATATCAAAGAATTACAACAGTTAACATGCAGTACTCTCATTAGATAACTGCACCCGTTAATGTAGGAGTCTTTAAATTGGACACCTCCACTTTCTCAATACAGATGTATGGAGAAAGTGGAGGTGTCCACTTTCTTCATACATCCATACATTAAAAAGGTGTAACCTTTTTAAATTGTGGGCGTTTATTAATTCGAATGGTAGTAGCTGATTCCCACGCAGATGACATCTTTCCTTTGTAGTGTATAATGAGGAAAGTTGTGGTACTCTCACTATTTGAAAGATTTCCAAAAGCCTTTGGAAAGATATTTATCTTTTCATTCACTTTGCCTGCTCTGTAAAATATCGATCTCGGTCTTATTACATTATGTGACAAATTTTAAAAGGTTCTGTTTATCTGAATTTCTTGGTGTTTCTTTGTGAACTTGGGCATGCTGATTTTGAACATGTCCTTAGTTTTTGCATAGCGGCAATGAATTGCCAAATGATATAAAATAAATCAATAAATATGCAAAATTATATAAGATTAATTAAGCAAAAACATTTCCTTAAAAAATGTACATTTTAATGTCTTTCTGGTTCGAGATGATCACGCTGTGGCCAGCGTGATCATCTCGAACCAACAACCAGATACAGTTGCCCATCATAACTTCATTCTATCTTCCTTCGTACCTCTTCTCCATTGACAGTATACCATGGTGAATTTCTTTCCATTCTCTTCACTAACATCGTCCACATTTTGTGTGAAGAAGACCATGTAAGACTTCAAGTAATAGAGCTTGATTGACATTCCCACTTTTCGTAATTTTCAACTATTTGTTCGTTATTTTTACTCTTAATATTACCAAGAAAGCCATTTACTACAAGGCAAAACGACTGCTATACATTTCGTTCAGCATCAATCATGTCTTCCGCTTTTATGAAGCTAACAAATTCTTTATTTATGGACCAATAAATATTCCGCCTTTCACTTTTGCATCAAGCAATTCTGGAAAAAACTGCACATGTTTGAAGATGTCAAAGTATCCCTTGAGGATACAATAATTTAACAAATTGATTGACTAGTCCCAGCTTAACATGGAGTGATCGAAGCAAGACTTCGTTTCTTGGAATCAGGGGATTATTCTGCCCTACTGTCTCAGAAGCAAAGAAAGCAAGGAAACTTAGTGAAACCAACCTGCATACCAAAGAACCCCGACATCTTTAAAGTCCCCGCAAACATTCCATTTATACTGGTTACACTTGATCTTCTCTAGCACATGCTTCACACTTCTGTAGTCTTCTTTAATATGAACAGAGTGTGAAACTGGAATCGATGGGTGTATAATCCTATTGTGAAGCAATACCGCTTTCAAACTTTACCTGTCTACGAAAATACTTCTGGATTGTGGTTGCTATAAAACCAATTTCTTCAAAAATAACAGCCAAATCAAATCAACAGCACAGGTATTCTGTTACTATAATGCAGATGAGTTCTAGGAGTATGGATGAAGACATTAAGTGCATCAGTGTCTCGATCTCTACTCTAAATAAAGATAGCCGAAGTAATACTGATATTTATCCTGTAACTTATAAAGAATTACGACAATGTGACTGACCCTTTCACTC
This sequence comes from Mastigoproctus giganteus, assembly GCF_048544385.1. Classification (NCBI taxonomy): domain Eukaryota; kingdom Metazoa; phylum Arthropoda; class Arachnida; order Uropygi; family Thelyphonidae; genus Mastigoproctus; species Mastigoproctus giganteus. The sequence goes on from NC_143588.1 coordinate 76,852,463, forward strand.
ACTGGTTTTAAAAAATGGTCACATAATATAAGATAGAGTAATTAAAAGTTCTTACTCTCTTTCAGAATAAGAACTTTTAATTACTCGATCAAATGGGAACTTTTGATCAGTTTTAGAAACGTAAATACTTACCCTATTCAGCGTTTCCACTTCTTCAGGTGAGCAATAAGGAAAGTTTATATTAGGAAGATATCGTTGTGCTCCTTGGAGGTTTTGACTAGCTGCCACCAGATTGTTCCTGGTCTCTGCTGCGTGATAGTATCTCTGTTCCATGTCGCTAAAAACAAGTTTCAATACGTTAGAATCAATGAACAGCATATGAAGTCAGTTTAACCTGCAAATTTTAATCTCTGCACAGGCTCATTTCATTCATAGAAAGTTGCAAAAAGCGGTCAACCCCCAATTTTTGTAGTTAATTTCATTTAAATAAAAAACGAATACTTTCAATTATCAAGATGGGTACATACTTAACCCAAAGATATATTCAGTGAGCTAATATAATAGGACTTAAACGTTTCTAGTTCCATTAAAGATCATCGATAAATAACGTAAATACTCAAGCAGTGGGCTAATGAATTATAACTTGCTGCTTAATGAATATAAATATATCTCGTATTACCTTTCGTCTACATCCACCAATTCTTTCCACTTTTGTACTGCAAGGCCCAGCTGAGTGCAAGCCTGTTTTACCATCATCTGAGCTTGCTTCCACTTAAAATGTGCCTGGTCTACATGTTGCTTCCTTTCTTGCAACAAATCCACTTCCTTTTCTAAACGATTTTCCAGGTCACTGCCGTAAGCTCCCCCAAATATACTATCTGAAAAAAAATCATCGAACATTTCTTGTTATATATCTAACGGTATGGCTTATTGTGATATCCTATACCCTATCGTGTGATAACTTATCATAACGTGTTCATTGAAAGGCATTGTTTATACCCTGAATTGAGTTTGATCAAAGAGCACTTAATTGGCTAAGATGCGTTTATTAAACTGTATTACAGATAAATAATATTAACGTTTAGAATACCACACTTTTCGACCTCTGCCCCATGCGAACAGCAATAAGACAAAGACTTTCTTACCTTAATTCGAATTTCTAAACTGTTCAACTCAATCCAAGGATGGAAACCGTTCCATCCTTGGATTGAGTTGAACAGTTATTTAAAAAAAGTATTAAATGACTTTTTAATATTTCCCCAACCACTGCCTTTCTATCTTTTTTATTTTGATTCTTCCGTATGAGAATTTGAATAAACAGACTTTCATAGCTGCGTTAATTAAAGAAGCTTTTCTCTTAAGTATATCTTTATATCATTGCAAGTGCAGTAACTGGTAACATAAACTATAAGTCTAATATTAAAATCTTACTTCATGCCATTGCAAAATTCAAATTCTTATTTTCATAACGAAAGCGAGAATAACTGAACTCACCAAGCAGCTGATCCCTTTGCTGATAAAGTTTCTGAACTTTCTCGCCTTCTTCAGCTAGACTATCCACTTCTTTCTTTAGGGCATCCCTTTGCTGTTGAGTACTCTTTAGCTCGCGTAAAGTGATTTCCTGAAAGAAACAAATGCATATCGATTCACAAAAAAAAAGACTAAATTACTAGTTAGGAATTACAGATCAATTGCATTATTAAACCCTATAGGTACCATTTCAGATTATTTTGTTTATGCGAGTAATATCGTTCCATATTTGAACTAATTTATATCTCCCTTTCTCCACTTCTCTTGGCTTTAAATGGTTTTAAATCCATTTCTTAGCAGGTTAAAACCCTATGCATATATTAAGATCCATAGGTTTTAACTAGTGATGGGAAAAACGAATGATTTTCTATTATCAATGAGCTTCTACAATTGAAACAGTCAATTATGACCTCTCGATTATGTCCATCAGTAGCTTTAGTTAAATAATCTTAATAAACTTCCATGCTCATTCACAATAAGTTTATATTTAGAATGTTTTAACTTGGATATATTTTTGGATTCGACTACTTTTATTAGATGACTCATTATAATATTGAGAATTTCAATTTGCTTATATGAAAAACAAGATTGGTGTCACCATAGCTATCATTGTGATTATTATTTATTTGACTTCATCTGTGAATTTTTACTTCATTGTGTTTTATATTATTGAACTATTTAATTAATAGATAACAGAACTGAAAAGGCGCAATGGCTTTTGCTGCACCAGGAAAAGCCTCGGGGTTCCTTGGACCATATGGCTAATAATAATAATAATAATTTTGTTACCTCCTTGAAGCGGACGGAGCTTTTCGACCAGGGTCATGATCACAGGAAAGTGAAACCGAGACAAAATCGTAGATTTTTCCTACGATTTAAAAAAAAAAAATGGGAGAGTAAGTCCTTTTACACTGGCGTGCAAAACTTAAGGACCAACACTATTTCTAAAGGTTACAACCACAAAATCTTTACTTCAGGTACTCTTTACTGATGAGAGTAGATTCAGTCTCAGCAGCGATTCTGGACGTCAGCTAATCTGGCTAGCGGTTAGCACACGGTATCGCCCCGCAAATATCACTGAAAGGGATCGATATAGCGGTCGAGGTGTTCTCATCTGGGGACGCGTTATCTGGGATGGACGTACACAACTCCAGCTACTGGAAGGCGGTACTGTAATCGGTGCACGCTACTGTACTGAGGTAATCCTTCTCGATGTGTGTCTGTTCCGAGGTGCCATTGGCCCCGAGTTCGTGTTTATGGATGATAACGCCACATCATATCGCACTGCAGCTGTTGATATGCTTTTAGAAAGTGAGGACATTGTTCGTATGGATTGGCCTGCCCGTTCTTTCGATCTAAATCCTATCAAACACATATGGGCCGCTCTGGAGAGACGCCTAGCGCCACGTCCACATCCACCAGAAAACGTTCACCAGCTGAAGATGGCGCTGACAGAGAGATGGACGATGTTACCGCAAGAACTTATCAACAACATTGTTCTAAGTATGGACAGGCGGTGCAAAGCCTGCATCGACATTAGGGGTGGCCATATCTCCTACTGAGGACCACCTCTTCCCTTTGTTCCATCTTTGGCAGTGATGCACCATATCATGGCAGCCAGTGCTATGTTGCCATTTTTTAATAAATTCCCTCTGTACCGTTTTGTTTCCGTTGTTGTGTCGGTGTTGTTTCCTTCATCATTTCTGTACCTCACGAGGTTCCTTTGGCATGCTTTTCCCATATCCAGGCCACTCCTGTGAGAAGCTACAGGTGAAAACCTGACTGGTCCTTAAATTTTGCACACCAGTATATGATCAAAATTTTGTCTCAGAACCATTTCTATGACGATATTTTGAAGAAAATCGTCAAAAATATTTTAATACTTAAACGTTAAGGAAAAGTTCAGTTAATATTTAAATGTTATAACTGTGTTTGATTCTCTATTCCATCTCTTTAACCAGATCTTGGACGAGGTAACCGTACCAAGGATATGGAACAACGTGAGATGTGCATCATCATCATCATTCACTCTTCCGTTTGGCAGGGGATTGAATCCCTATTTAGATATCGATCTCCATTGTTGTCGAGACCTGTGCTCAAACTGAAAGCCCGAGAGCATCCAAGACTCCAGGCCAACAGCTATCTATTGCATCCTCCAAAAAATATTTGAAAAGGCAATATAATCCGAAATTGCTCAGCACCTTTCGGACAGATCAAGGACAGATCCACGACTACCAACTTGCGACGAATTCAGCATGCACTCAATAGTAAAGTGCAGCTGTACATCCTCTTCCTTGCTATAAAAGCAACTTATAATAGATTGACATTACCTGCTCCACTATATATTCCCAGATGATATTTTAACACAGGTAGAAAACTAAAGGACATCGGGCCTAGGCACATTTTAGTCACCCATAAAAATCTTCGAACATCATTCACAGTTAATAGAAGGGTACCCCAGGGACGGTCCTGTCGGAGACTATTTGCAGCAGCGCTGGACCCTTTCTTGGCCCTATCTCTGACTTGATTTCTTACCACATACGACAAAATTCTTCATAATCTCAAAAGATGCTAAGCAGATTCATTTCAGAAAGGGGGCAAATCACCAAATATAGATATTTTAAAATTACTTAACTTCAATTGGTCTTGAGCTTAGCCCAATCAAATCAGTCCAACTGGTAGTGACTAAAAAATAGAAAGAATAATGGCACTAACATCAGAATAGGTGGTATCGTAATGAAGAAAGTTTCCTCAAACACAGAAGTGGGCCTTACGTGGAACAAAGTCTGACTTTTGAGCGGCACTTTGACAAAAAAGAACACAACTTAAGCAGCTATATGGGTGATTAGCCAGGAACTAGTGGGATTTAGGAAGCCCAAACTAATGGCACAATACGTAGAAAGAAGCGTCTTTGGAACACATCTGTATGCTTCTGTTATATGGTCCTCAGCACCACAAACACTGCTCAGCCGATACTACGCGCCCAAATATTGGTTCCTGAGGTGGTCCAATCGACCAACTGGACGACCGTTCACTATCTCAAGGTCACTTCTCCACTCAACCTCGGTCTAACACCACAGATTACAGATTACAGCCGCAAATATCCACTTTAGGGATGATAAACGCTCTATTTATTTTAAATGTCATTAGGTGCCCAAACATGGCGGGCCGAGAACAATGTCACAAGATTTCCAACTGGCACCACCGTCAACAATTTAATATGTCTGAAGAACATCTTCCTATCCACCACAATTAGACTCTTATAATGCTCTCGCCATAGATCCCTACAAATCCTTGCAAATTTTGACAACAGCTAGAGAATTACGCACTCAAGTATACTTACCAATTCACTGGCAAGTATACTGCGTCTAAGTAATAAACGCAGCAGATATGCAATAGATTTATAAATAATCGATCTAAATTACTTTAATGAAAAATAATTATAGAGTCCAAATTAACCATATTTTAATAATGTTTTGTGAAGACACCGTATCTTTTCATAGAACTATCCCAAGTAACTTCCCAATAACTTCTTTCTCACCTGACAGTTAAGAGCATCTACATATTCTTCTTCTGTCTCTGTCAAAGCTACGCCTTTCTTTGACTTTTCGAGTAAAAATTCTTTCAGGGATTTATCTCCATTTCCATCCAAAGTCGCTTGCAAACTGGCACTGTTGATACAACGGAAACCTATTATTAACTGCAAACAAGTAAATAAGCCACACAACAAACAAGAAAAAAAATTCACAACAGAACTGTCTTGATAAAATGTGTTGTTATAACAGAAACTTGGCTTTTAGAAATACAAGGAAAGTTGTCTGTATTTCTATGACTATCGATAAAGATTACACAGACTGGAAATACATACATGGAACTTCAGGTATTTATAAATTAGCTTCCCACAATTAGATGAAAACGAAACTATTTCTTGTATCAGCAAGAATCCAACAGAATAAGAAGATACACGATCAAAAAGTAAAATTAATATTCTGTTTAACAAAGTTCATCACAACGGTGGTAACAACTTTCAGCAGAACTGAAATTTAAAAGATTTTAATGATATATTTTTTTATTTAGCTCTCTATACGTGTAAATTCTATTTAAAATAAGCCAAGGTGCCACCTCCACTTGCCCGGCTTCAAGTCGTCCAACGGCCTACCATCTCAAAGAATCATCTAAACGACGATGACTTGCCATCTGGAGAACTGGAGATGTGGCTGTCCCACTGAGCAAGCCACAAAACGGGAATGAAGTGATCTGGTTGCATCCAGTGTTTTTATAGCTATGAATAATTTGCATAATATGCGGCTCTGTAAGGTGGTAGATCAATTTATATTGGATACTCAGGATTTGCATGCCCAGGGATCATTATTTGAAGTTTTTTTTTTCTTAGCCTCCTCTTCGGGGGTCCTAGGTATTAATATTTTGTCTGTGACCCTTAAATTTATAAATGCGCTCCTAAACGCAGTACGGCTGCATTCCTATCTTCTGTTCATCCTTAGATTTCAGTAAGCTCTCTGAACTGCAGAGTGCTGTCGAGATTTGCCTCAGGCTACAAGCTCAATCGATATCGTAGTCCACCAGCTGAAAAGCCATTTGCGTGTTGATTGATGATAACGCTGTTACTCGTGAATAACAACATTTCGATATTATAATCGACAGGGACAAAAGCTTCAGCTGAGTAGCGCATTCCATGTTTAGCTTTACAATTAATACAATAAAAGAATCTTTATCTGAAACAAAAAATAGATTTGACCACAGAACATGAATGAAGTGACAATGAACAAGAAAAAAAAAAAATTATGGAAAAATTTTGTTCCTACAGATCTTGTATATGCCGACCGGGCTAGCCAGGTGGGTAAAGTGCCTGCCTGCCAACCCAAAGGTCGCGGGTTCGATTCCCGCCTCGGGCTTGGATCAAAGTACTGCAAAAACCTTGGGAGGTGCACTATGGCCACAGAAGCCGATGCGCCAACAACTACCAAACAAAAAAAAAAAAAAAAAAAAAAAGATCTTGTATATGAGTTCCCAGGGGTCCGTGTTCCCTACTTGGGAAACCAATTGTCTCCATGACCTTAATTTGTTCTCTGCGATGGCTTTACGGTAGATTTTTCGCTTCTCCTTGTACCCTTGTTTGAGAGCATTAACTTCAGGATCAGGCCAGTGCCTGCGTTGTTGAAAGGCTCTCCGTGACACATGCATTTGTTTTCTGAGATCGGTAATTTCCTGTGTCCACCAAGGAGTATGAGGAGTGTGCACTTTCTTTCGCTTGGCAGCATATTCAGTGGCTCTGAAGAGGGATGACTGTACATAAAAAGCATATTCAGCTGCAGAGAGGTTGTTAAGGTTTGGAGCTGTCGCTTTAAAGTCAAGGTTCAGAGATGCTCTAAATTTAGCCCAATTAATGTTTCTTATTGATAATCTTCTAAGGTCTTCCAGATTGTTGCCGTTGTTCTTCGGTGCTGCAGCTGTGATAGTGAAGGAGATGGCACGGTGGTCACTGTTAGATATGTCTGTTAGAACGTCCCACTCTGCAATGTGATTCGAAACTGGGGGTGAGGATAAAGTGAGGTCGATGTTGGACTCCCCATGCACGTTGGAGAAAGTGTAGGGTTTACCACCTTCATTGTGTATTGTCCAGTTGTGGGCCAGAATGAAGTCCTCAAGGAGGGCGCCACGAGAATCAGTTTGGTTATTGTGCCAAAGATGGGATTTGGCATTATAATCTGTTGTTAAGACAAGCTTAGCATGCCCCATTCTACTGTGGAAGTCCTCAAGTAGGTTTAGGGCTTCTTGATTATCACATGTTGGTGGGCAGTAGAGGGCAACAAGGTAGAAGGATAGTTCTTGGGTAGCAACATGAATACAGGAGGAGTTCTGGGTACACAGACTGGATATCGATGTGGTAACAATCTGATTGTTCAGGACGATAATAGCGGCCTTTGGATAAACTGCCATAGTGTAGAACATCCTGGATGCAATAGGATATCCCATAATTTGGAAAGAGTTTCCACCAGCTTCGGAGGTGCAATATGGCTCCTGCAGACAGATAATATCGTATTTCCTCTCCAGGGCAGCAACCCTGATCTCATCCGCCTCCATTCTTGAACGATGTCCATTCACCTGAAGGATTTTGATTTTGGGCCCTTGATTGTGGTTTCTCTGGTATCTGCTGCAATTTGTTGTGTTATTCATGGAGGATTTTCGTACTGGCTAATTCAACTGCACGGAGATACTCGGGGCATTTGGAGTCTCGGACAGAGTGATTGTGATCCTTATTTCTGCGTTTGTAATTTACACATTTGGGGGAGTCCGCTTTGTTCAGACAGTCTGCAAAAACTTGCCCACCTTCTGCACAATGTCTGCAAGACAACCTTGTGTGTGCAGTATTGAAATGAGTGACCATAGGACAAGCACTTGAAGCATTCAGACACCACTTTGAATCTTCTAAATTTGTGCGAAGATACCCCTAAGAACATTCTGTCATTACGTAAGATGTGTTTTAGATATTGAGGGGGGAAGCCTATGACCCAGTTTGTCAGTTGGTTCTTGGACCCTGTGCTGAATCTAAACGTTATCTTCTGTCTGATTTCATCCAGGGAAAATTCCGACTCCTGCAGGTTTTTGTAGAAGATGTCTTCTAGCATGTCCTCTTTCGTGGACGCCTTTGGCACGTCTTAGATTAATATAGTAGGATTCGAAAGTTTTGGTTTATCGTGGGTTAATCTTACTAAGTTAAGAGTTGTCGTATTAGTAATCCTGCTCAAATCCTCTCCATTGATGGCCTCAACAAGGACCCCTTTATTTCTGACTGTTCTGATGCTCTTTATTTTAACTTCTTTGTGTTCAGTTCGCAAGGTTTCTTCCACTTTATTTTCTGACTTCCTGGCTGGATTCAAGCTGTGATTTTTCTGTGGGACAAAAGATTACAATGTGCTGTGGTTCTTTTTGTGAGCCTGGGGGATCTGAGGTTGCATGCAATAGTTTTACACATGGAGCAATGCCCTGGGCCTGATCCTTAGTAACCTTATTTGGTACTCCAACTGTGGAGTGCTTCTTTACAGTGTCTGCATATGTTATGGGTCCTTGCACCCTTCCTGCCATAAGGTTGTCAAAATGATCAGCCCTGATTTGAAGTTCTGCTGTCTTCACCTTTAACTTTTCATTCCTGATAATGAGTGCTGTGGTTATGGACTTCAATTCAGCCCAAAGTCCCTGGATGAAGTCGTTGTTCAAGTTTGCATTTTTGTTTGTTTCAATTGCCATGTAGTCAAGCAGTGTCATTTTCAGATTAGTCATTTCTGCATAAATTAGTGCGGGATCAAGGTTATCATTAAAAGCCCTATGCCCACTGTGTAACATCGCCCAAAGCATGACACCACCGCCACCGGCTTGTATTCGTCCCACGGTGCATCCAGGCGCCATCACTTCCCCATGCAAACGACACACACGTGGTGGCCGTACACATGGTGCAACAGAAACGTGATTCATCGGACCAGACGACCTTCTTCCAATCACTCAAGGTTCAGTTTCGATGCTTGCATGCCCGTTCCAGGCGCTGCCACCAGTGAACTATGGTTAGCAGGGCAACTGTGAGCGGCCTGCAGCTATGCAGCCCCATTTTCAGCATGGTTACAATACACAGTACATCAGTGTATTGTGTATTATGACACATTACTCCCGTCACCAGCATTCCAATTACCGGCGAATTGCACCACAGTCGCCCTTCTGTTACTACGTACCATTCGGAAGAGCCTTTGCTCACCTCGAGCATCGATGAACCGTGGTAGTCCAACACCTCGCTGGCGATTCGTGAGTTTTCCCTCCTCGGACCATTTTCGGTAGGTACTAGCCATGGCTGACCTTGAGCATCCCACCAGCCGTGCCGTTTCGGATATGCTCTGACCGGTCTGCACAGGTAGCACAGTGGTATCGTCACCGTCCTCCCCACACTGGGTGGAAAAGGCCCGGGTTCGAATCCCGTCGATGACACGAGGAACTTTAATGGGCTTTTTCCACTCCGTGGTTGAGTTAGTCCGTCTCAGGCGTAGATAGCAAGGTTCCCCCCAGAAACTCGGGTTTTTCGTCCAGCAAAACAGACAAATCGACCATAGAACACACGCAATTAACAGACATATGATACACAGCACAGCAGATGAATTTAATTATTCGGGTGGCCTAAATATAATAGTTTTTTTTTTTATATGCTCTGACCCAATCGTCTGACCATTATAATTTGGCCTTTGTGAAATTCGCTTAAGTCCGCTGCCTTTCCCATCTGAAGAACAAGAGTAACACTGATTAACGATGTTCAGTATCAGGTATTTTTTATACCGTGTCCGGACCCGCGCCGTAGTTCACTTTCAGTTGTTTCGATTTGCATAACGACTCGCTGGTCAATGTTTTGGCTCATCGGTGTATATAATTCTATCTTAACACCAGACACGACAGTCACATGTCCATACAGAAAACCTAAATATATTTATGCTGAGAGCTCGCTAGTCACTCCAATGCGGGAACCACTGCTATAGTTATGCATTATTATTATTATTATTAATAGCTACAAAAACAGCAATCAAACATGCCTGAGGGTGCTGCTACAAAGCATCATTACACAGCTCCAAAGCAGTCAGATTTAAGTGAACAGGTAGGAGAAAGGTTGAGATCTGGTATTTCTTCACACACTTTACAGAAACAGTCTTAGAACTTGCAAGAAGAGTCAATTTTAAGGTTCAGGTAACGGATGAGGTTAGCAATTTCAGTTGCCTCTTGAAGTGTACGGGGTTGTCAAATTTCTCCAGATTGATCTTTGTTGTTGATTGATCTTGCAGTCCTGTTATATAAATTGTAATATCCATAATTCGTGGATATTACAAGCAGTAGATGGTTTCTTAAAGCTCTTGTCGGAGCGTTGGCGTTTATTTGTGAGACGAGATGAGGGCAATTTATGGTACCATTTAATAGCTGGTTAAAAAGGAGTAAGTCAGTTTTATCTCTTCTTTATTCTAGCATTTCAAGAAGAAATGCCAGTAGGATGCTTGTATTCAAGGCCACTTTTAATACAAACTATTGTTCTTCTTTGAATATTTTCAATTTCTAATTTTTGGTAAGCTGAATGTGGGGACCAAACCTGTGAGGCAAATTCTAGGGCTGGCCTAACATAAATTTTGTAGAGAAAGATGAAAATGTTATCAAGTATTAAAACTATGGTGGAGATAAAAATTTTAAAGAAAAAAACGAATGTCTGCGTATATTCTTTATTGACAATTTCAAGTTCTAACCAGTGTCACATTGATGAAAAACTGAGGATATACTTGTACAGAGTGATTCATTTGAATCATTCTGTATAATATATTATTCAAACTGCAACACCGATGTGTAAATAGCAAGTCACTAAAGAAATAATACAGTTATGCAAATTTTAGAAAAATAAATCTAGCCACTCACGCCTGTTGTTCTTGTTCCGCCTTGTTTTCCTCTAGCTGTTGAATAGTCTTTTCAAGTTTTTCTAGCTGCTCTGTTTTGACTTGATAATTGTCCAATACATGTCGTTTCTCGCATTTCTGGATTTTCTTTTCCAGGTCCAAATAACTTTGAAGAGATTCTGTGGTTATATTCACTGGCTAGGAATAACGAAATTGTTTATTTTATTAGCATTAAATTCCGATTAAAAATCAATTTGACATTTCTATGGTTTGTGTGCCTCACTAAAGTTGATTAGTTAAACAGCCACTATTTCATGGTATATTCAAGTAAATTATTAACACATTTAAAGATTCAATAAGCAGAGAAAAAACCTACTATGTTTGCATTATAGAAAGTCTGGCCCAAAATCCCGACATTATCTACTATATTGTAAAAATATATGAATATAATTCTGTATATTTATTAGTTTTTTATTAAGTAAAAATTTACCTTATTAGATTAATTTTGTATAGAAAGAATATAAAAAATAACATAAATTTTAGCGATAAATACCTCTTTCAATTTGAAGGTCATATTTTCTGTTACAAAAACAAACAGTTTTAAAACACGATCAGCAAATAAAAACGACTTAATTAATTTTACTTTATTATATTGAATTTAATTAGTAATTTTTCGAGTCGAATTTTGGTATTTGTATAGGGTGTTTGAGCAATAATTATAGGTATAGCATTGAAATGCTAAAGATAAAAAATTTGAAATAAGAAGACTTTCAGAATACGAAAATTTAGAGTAATGTATTTTGGCAGCTGCGTAACATTTGCCATAAATATCAATAGCATAACTAAAGCTGTAATTATACAGGTAATATAGTGCTCTAGCTATAGAAATTTAGTAAAAAAATAAAATAAAATAAAATAAATAAATATATATATATATATTAGATGCCCTTATATTTAACCGAGGGAGGGTTTTACTATATTTCACCTTCTATGAGTACTTGTGCTTTACGGTAACTACTAATTTAAAAATGTTTTATAAAGTTTTTCCTTGATTGTTGTGGTCCTTTTATTACAGGAACTTTTTGTGATACATCCACAGCAGTCAATATGCAAATTCTTGAAAATAAATGTTTTGCACAAGTAAAATAAACAAGATATGCTCGATTTACATTAAAAAATGCAGTTTCACATCCTTACTTTAATGTTATTGGGTGCACTCCCTTTCTTTTGTTTCTGAACGCCAACATCGACTTCATTTCTTCCTTGCTGTCTTTCGAGGCGTTTCTTATTACGAGATATGTCGTTTACGGCTACATCGTTTCGTGTAACTCCATTCTACAAAAGAAGTACAACAAATAAAGGTATAAATTTAATGCACACGCTGTAATTCAGCTCACTAAGCACACTTGCAAAATTTTTATTTTAAAAATACATTCTCATTAATCGCTCTAATCTATTACTAAACCTTGCAAAAACAAACTTGATTCTACACCTAGAGACAAAGAGTCCAAGGCAGGTAGTATTCCAGTCTCAATATCCTCTTTCCAGCTTTGCTTGTGTGTGTGCACACATTAATACAAAAATAACAAACACATTAAAATGGCCCTTCTTCCATACTAGTACACTTATTGCTAATAACAAAATAAATGAGCTGTTTACCACAGTCAAGCATACCAGCTCGGATGATGGGTTATACTTATAGTTTCCCATGGTGTCACAAAATGATGACAGTACCAAGAAATGTAGTTACTCAATTACCCTTTAATAGATATCGATTAACCATTTCGACATACTCTAATTTACCTCAACCTGTTTCTGAATAAAGAAAGAACTTTTATCCACAAACAGATTAAACCCTTAAAATTGCCTTTAATTACTAAATTGCTTTTTCCTTAACTGAAATGTTTTTCGTGTCTAAATAAGAATCGTGAGAATTCAACTCTCTAGAGAACCGATAAAAACGTCGACATTCAATTTCATGACGTCCGTTGTAAGTTGAACTCAGCTCAGAAAAAAATAAAATAATATATATACTGTATATATATATATACAAAAGGAACTGTGTATACAGTGTCAAAAAAGCTGTTTACACTCTCTACAACCGGTTACCTTAGCAACCGATTAACTTTAATAACAATCGGAATGAAGTAACAGCAAAATTGTCAGAAATTGTTTGCTATAATCTTTGAAAGTGAAATTCTCTACAGAAATGTCCATTTAAGTAATTATTAGCAGAAAAATAATTTTAAAATTAAAATAAATTACAATTTCCATTTTTTTTTTTTAACGTTACGAGAATGATGATAAATGTTTTCAATATTTATCAATACATATTAAAAACAGATATGAAAAGCGGCTGCTGTTTTAGACATTTGAAAGAATTACATTTCATATTTATTTAAATAGAAAGCAAAATTTTATAAAACCCTAAAGAGTACACTGGGTATAAGGTAAAAATAGTATTATATACTGGTATTTGCCTTTGACCGCTTTTTCCAGACAATAAAGGAGTTCTTGACAGTTACTCATGGTCGATCACTATTCTCATCTTGGTTAATGGGAAATAGTCACTGTACGAGTAGCGTGCTTGTTCAAAAGACTGATATCTATTCGTATAAATATACAACGGCATGCTGTGATAAACCAACCCACGCTTATCCTTTTTCTGACATGAAACGTGTCAGTAAACTTCGCAGACATGCAATAAAAGGGCGTGTTATACGCTACTGTGAATGACCTCCATGTTAATTGTAGCGAAACGAATGACATAACCTGAGACAAGATGAGATAATTTCTGATAATTCAAACAAAAATGCGTTTTTACAATGTTCTAGAGCAATTATTGTCTTCGGGATTAAATGTTCTGAAGAATCACTTTAAGCTATTCCTACTAAACGTTTTTTACCAGTTATTTGTACTATGCATAGGAGCCATTTTCAAATTATATAACGCAAGAAAAGGGAAGATACAATCAGGGTATTACTATGCGTTATGGATCGAAAGAATAGTCACATGGATGTTACGTAATAGGCGTTTTTCCTTAAAAATAAATGTACAGGAACTGGAGTATTTCTTTACATAATAATAGGAAGGAATATTCGAAAAAAATTGTCTTTGTGTCGTGTGAGAGAGAGCAATGTTGCTATCAGTATTTAGTATACTTAGCATTTATGTAAACGAATCTTGGAAGAGTATTCACATTGGACAAACTGGAAAAGCATAATGCATTTGTAATCTACCAATAAAATATCACTTTGACAATGTCTGTAAAAAGATTTGAGAGGGTAGTGGTTAGGGATGATGATGATAATATTTTACAACTAATTATTATTACATTCCTATTAGAGATTATATTTTAAAAATATTATATTTTTGATCATGTTCTTAAAGTTCTATTCTTATATTCAAGGTTAACAAAAACGTTTTTATGTAAATAATTTATTTATTCTAGGTAGTTATCTATTGCCTCAAGAAACATTTGTACAAAACGATAATGAAATTATGCTAGAATATTTGAAAGCATGTAAATTATCTGAAATTCTTGAGATAAGATAGTCCAAACTTTGGGTAGAAAGAGTACAAAGATTTTCTTAAAAGTTTTATGTATGAGGTCAGAGAACTCATTTTAATTTGGAGGCTAATCTGCAAATGCTGTCACTCAATTTAATTATGCAGATAGCGTCCTCTTTGATTTCCTAATAGACTGAATAAAAAAAATAAAAAAAAAAGAACAGCTTCATCATAATAAAGCAGTTTAATGTAGAGTAACGTAGAGACCAATCTAACCAGAGGATTTTGATATCTGCTATTCAGTAAAACTGATTAAATAAATAAATAATTATACGCGATGAATCTACCAAAGAGCCATACTGACCATGGTTAGGTTTCATCAAATTTTCAGGAAGTCAGATCGTGACAAGTCAAATTCTGAAGATAAAACAAAATCGGAACGTTGCCGGATTTCTTAGCACTACTAAGAAAAACTGGTACAATTTTTTTAAATATATTAGAAATAACCCCTTTTTTTTACTGTTCTGTAAAAAATAAGGGGTCGACGGTTGGTTCGGAACTCAAAGAGCATGGGATTGGGATGGAGGGAGAAGATCGTTCGACTATCATATACTTGGATTTCAGGAAAGCTTTTGACACTGTTGCGCATGGAAGACTACGGTACAAATTGGAGCAGAATGGTATTAAGGGTAAGTTGCTACAATGGATAAAAGGATGGTTAAGTGGGAGAAGACAGAGGGTGGTAATCAATGGGTGCTGCTCTTCGTGGACTAATGTTATTAGTGGAGTCCCACAGGGTTCGGTGTTGGGTCCACTGTTGTTTTGTGTATTTATCAATGATATTGATGAAGGTATATCAGGCTTAATGTCGAAGTTTGCAGATGACACAAAGGTTGGCAGGGTTGTTAATGACAGTAATGGCAGTGTGCTACTGCAACAGGATCTAGATAATTTGGGCAGATGGGCTAAGAAGTGGCAACTGAAGTTCAACCTTGACAAATGCAAAGTACTGCATATGGGTAGAAGTAACCCCAGAGAAACGTACCAACTGTGTGGTAGTACACTTAAGGTGGTAGAAAATGAAAAAGACCTGGGAGTAATTGTGCAGTCAGATATGAAGTTTTCTGAGCAGTGCAGACAGGCTGCTAGGGCGGGTAATGGGGTTTTGTCAATGATATATAGGAATTTTGCTAGCAGGGAAAAGGAGGTGATTGTCCCTCTGTATAAGGCAATGGTCAGGCCACGCCTTGAGTACTGCGTACAGGTCTGGAGGCCTCATTTTAGGAAGGATGTAGATTTGCTTGAGCGTGTACAGAGAAGAGCAACACGATTGGTGAGGGGAATGAAGGGATTCTCTTACCAAGAGAGGCTTAAGTTCTGCAAATTGCAGTGGCTGGAGACTAGGCACCTGCGCGGTGATCTGATTGAGGTGTATAAGGCCTTGAATGGGTTGAGCACGCTGAATTCTGATGGGATCCTTCCACTTGTTCAGATTACCAACCTACGGGGACATAAGTTCAAATTAAGAAAGGACAGGTGTAGAATAGATGTGCGGAAATTTGCCTTTAGCCAGCGGGTGGTTAATTGCTGGAACAAACTTCCATCTGTCGTTGTGGAAGTTGATAGGTTAAATAAATTTAAGGAGGAACTGGACAGGCATTTGGAGGGAATGGTGTGATTTTTTTTTTTTTTTTTTTTTTTTGGCTGATGCTGTATAAGCTCCTACACTTGCTTTCTTGCATCATGTGCCACTACTACTACTACTACTACTACTATCTCGCTGGTGGCACAGAATTTGCGGTTGCTCCACTGAAATTTTGCTCACATTTTCTTTATTTTAAGTAAGCTTTATATCGTAACGATGTCCAATACCGCATGAGTACTGCCCATTCAACTTCGTTATAAGGCAATTCCTTCGAATATTCTTCCTTATAAACGCATTTTACAGAACAGGGAGAAAATAAAACATTCGATGCTCTACTTTTATTAATAATTATAAAGCAATTCTTTCTACCTACATTATTTTAGACGAAAAACAGTACAATCCTATGTCAATAAAAGTGCATGAGAAAGTGGAACATACACATTGCATTGATACACCGTCCTCGCACTTCGACAATGTTAAATGAAAAATATACAAATATTGATATTTATTACGATTATGTTAATTGCCTTTATATACATTAATTTTAACTTTATATTATTTTAGAAAAGGAGCTTTACGTGATAAACGAAGCAGCATTACCAAAACTTCTTTGGGGACGCTAAGAATTACGCACAAAATCGGGACAATTCAAGAAAACGGGCCGTCTGGTCACTCTAACCTTGCAACGTAATTCTAGACTTAACATCATAACACTGATTCCATGAAAATCGGTTTAATAAAAACTGTATATACAACTTAAACAAATAACGGAATAAATTTGTAAAACTATCAAGAAAGAAAATATTGCATTCTTTAGGACTGCAAACTAATCATCAATTTTCACAGCGCCATAGCATGGTGCTCACGTTTAAATTTTAAAATCTTTTGTCTTTTACAAAAAAAAAAGATAATTTTTCTTTTTCTTTTACAGAAATCAAAGATCAACCAAAAATGGTAACAGAGGACACTACTTACATGAATAATACCAGTTGGTCCAGTTGGTTTACTTCCTCCACACCCCATGGTGGAGGTTGCAGCTCACCACGGATACTGTTGAATAAAAGAAATTTTCAATAAGATAACTATCAAATTTTGTTGCAGTGTTATTTGTTCTGAAACGTGAACATATATCTCGTATTATCACGTGATATATCTATTCTTTAGTTTGTTTATGCGAACCTATTTTTGAAATTACTGCTTTTATATGCACAAGTTAATCTACCAGGGATACGTATACTAATGAATAAACAAATAAAATACTAGAATAAAATTAATTGCTCTGCTCATTGATTTACATTATGTACAATATAAATTGTTAGGCCTAACACCCTGAAAGGGTTCTGTTTCTAGAACCGATACAGTCTTAACATAATTCTTCTAATTTGATTATTTTCATATCTTATCTGATTCGATCTGATTTATATCTATATGATACGATTTATCAATTTTCAATTAAAAACAAAAACGGGAGAGAATTTCACAGTAGACTCAGTGATGTAACCATCTTTTAATAATCTTTTAAAATTCAATGGATCATTTGAAAACAAACTGAAAACTTAGTCGCGAACTTCAGTGACTTAAGAAAATGGGTCGCAAGTCAGGCAGTGATAAGTAGTCAACCTCTGCTTTAAACGGAAATATGAAATATGGAGTAATCCTGGTGAACATATGGTTAACCCTTATTTCGAAAATCCAATAACACTTTTTTTATCAGTAAGAAAGTAAACACAGGAAAGCCACAGAAGACTTTCAGGAGTAGCGTGACAGAAGATAAGTAACGAATTCAGTTTCATAATTTCTTTTTTCCAATTTTTTTATAAATAAAACATTTAAATGAATAACGTTAATGAATTTTTAATTTTCAGAATCCACAAATATAAGTAGTAATTTTAATAGAAAAATATATGGATTAGTACGCTTAATGAACTTAATTTGTTAACATTAAAAAAAAAAAAGCTGTCAGTTAGACATTAATACTAAAAAATCGTTAATATCTTGAAAAACAGAAATGACCAAGTTCTCAAGAGTCCCGGTCAGCTGCCAATTCGGAAACAGACAAAAACTAGTGTATTTTTAAAAAGTGTTAATAAAACTTTCATAAGCTTGACTCACTTCTTTTCTTAAATTTCCTTGATAATCTGCAAATACTGCTTAGTTCAATGTCTCGGTGTATTCTTAACATTTGAAACCAATTCGTTTCAATTCGACGACAGATTACACTCAATCTATAAACACAATACTTACCCCTCATTGCCTTAGTTGCTTTGGCGATTAACACATACGTACATTTCATTTATCACCCCTATAATGGATCTAATCATCTTCAAAGAGTTCATCCTAGTAAAGTCAGAATTTTTTTTTTACAAGGTAGGGCAAAACGCATTTTTTGGGGGAGGGGGAAGAACATTTTTGTAGAGAAAGAAGTTTTTATCGACTCTACTGTATTATTAAAAATGTATTAAGTACTTTTGGAATAAATTACTTTAGAGATGCATCTATTTAAAAATAAGAATCAGTTGAGGGAGGAGTGATAAGGACTCTATGGTTATCGTATGATTTTTCGTCACCTTCTTCATGAGTTAAAGATTTAGAAGTTGGAGAGTGAGAGTCAGGTCAAGGCATATACCAGCTGTTGCAGCACTTCACACCGGTATCGCTACAACAGAGCTTGGATTTCAAGAGCTGCATGAAGTTTAACGTTGTCGAGAGGCAATACTGCCAAGAGTTGTTGGAGCTGACAGGCAGGATCGTGCAGTGTTAGCTGTGTACCCAGGTACACAGTTGATTTCGGGATTCTCTTTCTTTTGATAGATTTTTCATAATATTATAAAAGTTATATTTATATTATACACTTTCATAATGATTATAATATAGCTATTGTAATATTATAACCATTTAAGAAACGTTTTGGGGTCCCCTTTCTGCTTCGGGTCATGAATGTGTTGCAATCCAGTGAACCCCCATTTTCACAGTCCTGCTTATTTGCAATCATCCACACGGCTACAAGTTGATTGGCCTTTATCAATTCATCCACTTAGCCAACAGTTGTTTCATTGATATCCCTGTGTTCTTAAGTCAGATCCTCAGTAGGTGCCCCCGCAGGTTATAATCGCCGTCCTCCCTACACCGGGAAGGACGGCGAGTATAACTTGCGGGTACTTAATGAAGCGAGGAACTTTTATGGGCTTTTTTTTCAGTCCGTGGCTGAGTTAGACGGTCTCAGGCATGGATAGCAAGGTTCTACCCTCTCCTGGAAACTCGGGTTTTTCAAAACAGCAAAACAGCCAAATTGACGAGAATGCAAACGCAATTTATGGACATATTACACATGAGCAGAAGAGTTAGTTCTCGGGTGGCCGTAATATGGCACTTTTTTTTTTCCTATTTAGGTCCTCAATAGGTTGTCATCGCTGTATGAACTTCTCATACCAGTGGAAAACTATGGCATTTTAAACAGTCCCTATGTTCGTTGGTCATTAACCCTCTGAACCCAAAAACTACATCCTCGCATCTGTGCACATTTGGACGAATCCACGTTTTAGATTTTTACAGCATGCAAACGATAGCTACTATTCTTGCACGTGCTGAGTTCTGAGCCAGTAGTCTAGAGGGCGTAGTTATCTATGCCAACCGTTTATTATTATTTTTATTTTGTTTGTTTGTTTTATTGTAGGGTTTTATGCGCATCAGCGACTTAGTATTAGTAGTGGCAAACGATGTAAAAAAGCAAGCTTATATACAGCATCAGCCAAAAAAAAAAATCCCATTTCACCTATCCATACCGTCAATAGTTTGTCTAGGTCTTCCTTGAATTTATTCAAACTATCCACTTTCACAACAACAACGGATAGAAGCTTGTTCTGACAATGAACCAATCAATGCTCGTCCAACTGTCACCTTCATATCCTCATAGATTCCGGATAGCTGGATTTATGTCCTCCGTGGCACCTTGGTCAGCTGAATGCGTCGCCCTCAACCGCTCGTTTGGAGAGGTCTGCATTCGATCCTATTGAAGACTAAAGGAATTTCTATGGCCTCTTCAATCCAGGATGTAGTTGGCTAATCTCAGGCGGCAAGAGCAGGAATTTTCTCTGTGAATTTATCACAGTAAACGGCAGTGGTCATTGCGTTATGTCCCATAACGCATTGACCACTGTTAGTGCACCTTACCACGGTCGCATTTGGGGAATGTAGTCCCTTAACCCTGATATCCCTAGTTAAAAATGTGGATAATGAATAATTAACAGGCTTATGACGTATGTTTCATTCGAACAGCCATTATATTTTGGTCCCTTTTCAACCCTCATGATATTTTTTTATTTTTCAAAACGCATAGAAAAATTAACTTTTTTAGTTTGACACAATGTAGCTTTATTTTTAATTGAGGCTATCTACTTTAAGTGTGTTATGTTCCTCGAATTAAAATAATAATAAAAAAATTTCAATTCTTCATCATGTAAACTAACTTCTTTTGCAGATATTCATTGCAGCTAACGCCCTCATTTATTTCCTTTACTCTTTGGATACTGTATTTCAGTACGTCTAACAATTTCGTGCCAATTTTCCTCGATGGCGTGCCTTTGTAGTTCTAGCACATTCGTCAATGTCATGTTTCACCGTTTACACCATTACAAAGCGTATTTTCTTGCCATTTACTTGTTTGTTATAGTACAGAGCGCTTGAATACCTAGTCTCAATAATAGCATAGCCTTACCAGATCGCATATTCATGTATTATGAAAATTTTCACGGCCAGTTTGCTACCCACGAACGATATTAAATTATAAATTATTGATAAACATAGCAATACGATTATTATTAGACTCATTGGACTTTCATCCCATGTCATAAGAGTACCGAATAGATAATTCTCTACTTAAATAATGTGATTACCTTGAACTTCATATGCTTTCTTTAATAGGGACATCATAAACTATCCATGAGATTTAATTGCGTAATCAAAGCACACATAACAAAGCTATTTGGTGAATTAACGCCCTGATATATCATTTCAAAAGTACGTTCAACTGAAATTACCAAAACTATAAAAAGGGCACGAGTTTAGTAATGGGTAGCAACCATAACTCGCACACACGCATAACTCCGACTGATTGATCTGTCTGGGAGGTTTGCTTTATATATCCATCTGACATGCAGATGAGACTATAACAGTCTAGAAACTGCTGGAAAAACTTTTTAATCAGTAGTACAGCTAATATGAAGAGATAAACGTACTTGAAAATTAAATATGAAATATCTTGCGAAGTGAGGGGCTACACATTATTTCTATTAGAGAAAATTTTTGTTGTTGTTCAGTGTAATGAGAGATAGTCCTATTTTACACACGATACCATGGCGTGCATGAAATGAAATTTAAATTAAAAGTGACTGTTTCCACACATACAAAACCACAACGCCTGAAATAAAGTCCATCAAGTAAATTAAAACTCTGATATCTGATAACCTGAAAGGGCGAGCTTATTTCGAGATATTTTCTTAATATTGTAGTTTTTGATGAATACAAAAAGGAACCAGCATTCATGTTTTCGACGGGAAAGGTATAGGCAACAACCATCCATTCTATGGAGGGCGGGCAAAGGTACAGGAAAATTGTTCTGTTTACAGATAACGCAGAAACAGAAATGCTCTTATTATTATTATTATTATGTTTCATGGAATTTAAACGAATCTTCTCAAAAAATATCGAAACCAACTTTTTTTTTAATTGCAACTCTTAATTGGTTTTCACCCAATCTGACAATACATAACCGCAAAATGTGCGAATTTTAAAATTTGAATGATGCTTTTTTTTTTGGTAGTATCCTATGTATTGAACTAAAAGTACTTCAGTTTTATAAAATTTTCGTAATATTCTGTTCTGCATGTTCAAATTTTGATAAAATCAAAATTCGCACGCTTTATCTGTATTTGATTCACCAGAATAGGTGAATCCGCTATACAATTTGTGAGAAGCCAATAAGCTTTGAAACAGTTGTCCTGGCGGCGTTTCAGATTTTTAAACGTATAGCGGATTCACCCACTCAGGTGACGCTATGCAATTAGATCACCTCGCAGGTGCCTAGTCTCCAGACGTTGCAATTTGCAGAACTTAAGCCTTTCTTGGTAATACCCCCTTCGTTCCCCTCACCAATCTTGTTGCCCTTCTCTGTACTACAACTCTACATCCTTCCTAAAATGAAGCCTCCAGACCTGTACGCAGCGCTCAAGGTGTAGCCTGACCATTGCCTTATACAAAGGGATAATCACCTCCTTTTGCCTACTAGTAAAATTCCTATATATCACTGACAATATTCCATGACCTGCTGTGGCAGCCTGTCTGCACTGCTCATAAAATTTCATATCTGACTGCACAATTACTCCCAGGTCAATTGCCCCAGTTCTCTGGAGATCTCGGGGTTCCTCGTGAGACCAAAGCATACTCCCCTAGTCTGTGACAGACTAATTCGACTATAATGTGAAAAGGCCCCATAAAAGTATCTCACGTTTGACGAGAATCGAACCCCTGCATTTTTCACATGATTATACCACTCGTTACCCACAAGGACGGATTGCATGACAGAGAGGTCTGCATGAAGTGGGTTTCCAAGTCTCAATGATAAACAAAAAAAGGTTTGCGAATGAGATTACCAGCAGCATCTCATGCGATATGAAAAGGACGGAAGTCATTTCTTTTTTAGATAGCATAGTGCCTGTAGATAAAAGATGATGTACGCATCTTGAACCAGAAAGAGAAAGCACTACAGTACTGCAGTGGAATCAATCATTTGGGGAAATTCGATCCTTTCGAAAGCACTGTGAAGGTTGTGCTCGTTTTGCTTTCCGGCTCATAGGAACAGTGCCATTTCATGTATATGTAGACGTAAAGCGGTCAACTCACAGAACTGCACACGAATCCTGAGTTGATCAGCGACGTGCCATAAAAAACAACAGATCCAGACTTTTGTATCACTTTGTTACTCAACAGTGCGCGAACATGTACGGATTAAATGTAACCATCCATAAAATCTGTGCGAGTAGCACAGTGGTATCGTCACCGTCCTCCCCACACCGGATGGAAAAGCCCCAGGTTCGAATCCCGTCGATGACGCGAGGAACTTTAATGGGCATTTTTCACTCCGTGGCTGAATTAGTCGGTCTCAAGCGTAGACAGTAAGGTTTTTCCCTATTAACTGGGGGTTTTCGTCCAGAAAAGCAGGCAAATCGACAAGAGAACTGCACGCAATTTACAGACACAAATACGGATTTATGTAATGAATTTGACCCTAATATAATAATAATAATAATCCATTCATAAATTGCAGTGGGACGCGATAGAGCATCTCCCTAGAGCTGGATCTTCTTGCCTTGCAATTTTGATATTTTTAACATTGAAAAATTTCTCTGATAGGACGTCGATTCCAAACATTGTTTGATGTGGAATATATACGCTCATGCGCCAAAACATTATGACCACCTCTGTCTGCAATAGTGGACGCAGCCCATAGCACCTAAGAGTAACGACACCGACCGTCACAGCATATATAGTGACGGAATGTGTAGTGCCTGTCAATACGAAGCGCATGCAATGGGGAAAGAGAAGGACCTGAAGGAGTTTGAATGGGGAATGATTTGCTTTACTAGGAAGGCAGGGATCAGCATCTCAATTTCGAACCAAGTTTTGCCCTACATGGTAACTGTGCATCCAGATGGCACTGGAATCTTTCAACAAGACAACGCCCCATGTCAAAAGGGCCGCATTGTGAAGGAATGGTTCGAGGATCATTTTCAAGCATTTCGTGTCCCCTGGACGCTAAATTACTCCCGACATCAATCCTATCGAACTTTTGTGGGAAGCGGTGAAAGAGAGCGTTTGCCAGTACATGCCAGTGTCTCACTTCAGAACATCCTGCTGTCCAGGATACCTGAGTCTCGTGGAATCGATGGCATGGCAAGCCGGGTGCAATTGGTTATCACGGTGAAAGGCTGCCCAACGCGCTATTAGGTAAGCGGTCATAATGTTTTGGCTCATGAGTGCTCACCTAAGTATATCAGAAATATTGTTTCCTTATCAAAATAAATTGGGTTTTCTTTTACGCTCTTGGAGTTACTGTTCTTCCCAACACCTACTCACTCTGCACAAATTTAAATTTGTCCTACAATGGAATACTCTTCCCATCTGGGGTGGTACTTCAAAACCTTCCTCAAGCTTCTCGACTCCATTTAAAAGAGACGCCAGCTTCTCTTATAAAGTCTCTGAACTTTCTGTCTCATAGACGTTCAGTTTCTGCTGCATCCTTTTCTACAGATAGTTCTGATTTGGCTTCTGTAATTCGCCCAGTCAGGAACCATTCACTGTCCAACTCCAAATTCGACGAGCCAATTTTCCTCTTTCTCATTCATTCCTTCTATTTCTATTCTCTGGAACAACCTTTCATCACATGTATTTCAAGAAAATGAAAGTTTACAGAAATTGCGGTTTAATATCAACAGGCATCTTCTGTCTTCTTAACTCCAAACATATCCCTTTGAGTATATAAAAAAAGATATTGGGAAAACCATAAATATGATATACCTGTAAGAAGTTATATATTATTTGCATACATAACTTTTAAAACCAACATCTTAATTCATTAATGGCCAAAATACGAACTTTTTGCACGGTCCTCATATGAATGAATGTTCCAGAGAATCTTCAGGAAGGACAGTCATCCCTCACTCCAAATTTTACACTTTACTTTTTAGTTTTGCATTGCATCATACATTTTAGGAGGCTGTCGATGGCCAAATACTAGATTTTATATAAGTTGTTGTTGTTGGGTTTTTTTGAATATCAGCAACTCAGTCCATTTGCGCGATAAGCAATATGTCTGTAAATTGCTTGTGTTCTCTGGTCGATTTGCTACTTGCTGGACTAAAAACCCGAATTTCCAGGAGAAAAAAAAACCATCTAACCCTCGACTGAGACCGACCAACTCAGCCACACTGTGAAGGAGGCCCATAAAAATTCCTCGGGTCATTGACGGGATTCGAACTCGGGTATTTTCCACCCAGTGAGGGGAGGACTGTGATTATACCAAATGTGCTTCCCGCGAGAGCATTTTATAATGTATTTTTTTTTTTTTTTCAAATTCAAAATAGCTGGAGAGTCACTATTGATAGATTATGAAAATATAAATTAACATTGGCAGTTCACTGTAAAGAATTGTTACAGTCAATTGTTATTGTCTATCAGATTTGTTATCCAGTAAGATGTGTGGACTATTATAATAGACAACACTGCGCACTTTCTTGACCTTTCACTCGTTCTACTGAAAGCTAAAAAAAAAAGTTTTGCCTCCCCGTTGAAAAGAAATTTAATACCTTTAAGGATACCCTAAGCAGTTAGTAAATGCTTGAAATGATTCTGCGAGCCACTGATAATAGTCCCATGAGTCACACACAGCTAACCGTTGGAAACCCCTTCCTTACCTGACCATCCACTTCAACAATTTAAAATTCAGTTTTATGCTGGTGCAGATATTGCTAATAGAATATCTGTCAGATGTTTTAATAAGTAGATGCAGCTCTGATTCAATTACATGAGGAAAGGGAAATATCACATCTAACAGTAGTCTCTCTCTCTGTCTCAAAGTGCAGTATTTAATTAATTAGTCTGTTATTGACCTTGGACTCGGGCCAAGGGCAGAACTATAATGGCAACGCCCTGGTGGCAGTACAGTGAGAATTTTTTCCAGAAATAGATCACTATATGAATTTGTCAGAGATCTAATTTCCAACTTCAATAGGCAAGGTCGGTTCTTTTTTCTGCTAAATACGGAAAATGATTACCTTAAGTAGCAACCGTTGTAAAGTATTAATTACATTTGTATCAGTAATATTCCAGCAGTTACTAACGTAGTTCCAATCTACGAAGTTTAAGAGATGTAAAACAGCCTCACGCTAGCTAATAAAATCAATTGTAGAATAATCTGACTACCCAATTGCAAAAATCGCTAGACAGATCATAAGATGGGGGTTACATGCCAGACATGATAGAAACTTTTAGAAATGTCAATAGCGACTGGATTTCTCCAAAATTTTTCAAGGAATTTGTTCAAAGATATACTTTTGTATGGAGCCCTTTGCCCAAACGTAAGCCAGAATATTACCAGTGAATCGGCAATGAAAGAATCCATATTGTAAATCACTAATCAGGTAGAAGGTTTTAAGATAGTAAGAGCTGGCAGTTTACGGATTTCTCCAGTGCTTCATAAAGAGTTAAGTGCAATGGAACAATAATTGTAAGGCTGGGATTTATCACCCTTTCCATGCATTGGCTGGGTATGAACAAATTTCCATGCAGAATGAAAAACAGCAGTGGAATTAGACAGTGTGAAAAGGCGATGAAAAACAGGAGTAGCTCTGAAGCACAAGTTTCGATAGCAAATGCATAAATGCTATCGGGATCTGAGACTTCTTGCCATCAAGTCTGTTCACGATCCTTCTGATGTCTGTTGAAAGACCATGAAGGCGCTCAATGTATGATATTCAGTATCTTAGTGGTGAATTTACTAAGATCATCGATGAAAGAGTTAAAGTGTCATGCTAATAAGTTAGCCTTAACTTTAGACGCCGATGCAAAATAACCACCAAGAAGTAGAAGTATGGAATGGGAGAAATTGCAACCAATGGCTACAGGAAAAAAAACTACATGGCTCGATAACAGGGGGGCTCCGCTTATTTTTTTTTTTTATCATTTTTCTTTCAATAAATGCTATTTTATCCCGCTGTTTGGCTCACACTATATTATTTCACAAGTGAGTTCTGTTGTTAATTATGAAAAAAGTTTTCTAATACTAAATTTTATATAGATATTTATTTTTCTATTAGAGAATTCTACATGCGCATGAATAAACTGGCTCCACATAAAAGTAAAAGGAAGTGAACATAAAAACTAATGTAAATGGCGAACTTTGAATAGACCGTTTAAATTTTTACCAGAAGTAATTTTTGTAATATCAGTCTTTCCATGTAAGACCTAATCCTTTACGTTGATGTTGCTTTTAATCCGCTGATTGGATTTTCGTGTTGTCTTTTTTGCATAAACTACATAATCCATTGCCTACTATCTCTAATTTTGGTTTCTTTAAAGTGAAGTGAGAACTCAACTACCCTGTGAAACAAACTGAATGAATGCAAAATCATTCTATATTTTTTATGATTTTTTTTTCCAATCTTTTACAGTTGTCTAACCCACATCAATCCAGCAGCATTTTTTTAGAAACTTGCCTCTATTGGGTCTTACCAGAGCATCCAACTCAGTTTTCATAGAAACAACTCTTTTTTTTTTTTTCACTCATATTTCATTAATTTACATAATATTAAATTAAATTATATAATGTAATTACAACAGAAAATAATTTTAGTGGTGCAAACACGGTTTCGAACGAACACACAAATAACCCCTCGCGAAGCCTACAACTAAACAGGTGGATGTGGTGTGCTACTTTAGCCTACTACTAGCCACAAGCATACTGGACCAGTGCTGTGGTAATCAGACGTGTCTTCTTGCTGTAAATTATTTTAAAGGGGAGGGTTTATATTAGGTACGAACAAGGTTTTATTTTTACAAAAAAGATACTCCAGTTGTATAATATGCAAAAATCCGAAACAAGGCAGCGTCTTGGTGACTCTTGATTTAAACATTTGAGTTATTTTAAAGGATTTCAGAAATTAAACGCTTGGTGAGTTGGGCACCTTTTCCTGTTCTCAAAGAGTGTAGGTCAGTGGTTTTCAAACATTTTTGACCATGACTGACAGTAAAAAATACAATTTACATCGTGATCTAGTATAGGTAAAATCCAAGGATGTGCAGCCAGTCGACATCGCTGGCCAGTGCGGTGTCGAGTCAGTTTGGTGTGACATAAGCACTGGGAGATCAAAATTGAGAGTAGAAGTGTGTTATAGGCCTAATGACTCTGATGAGTATAATAAGAAACTGTACAGGAAAATAGAGTGGGCCAGTAAATCAGAGAGTCTTATAATGGGAGATTTTAATTTCCAGGATATTGACTGGAATTTGTGGGTTGGTCACTCACACAATAGCAAGACATTTGTGGATTTATTGAATGATTGTTTTCTACATCAGCATGTTCGGGAGGCAACTAGAGGGAATAATATTCTTGATCTGATTATCAGTAGTGATTCTTCATGCATTAAGAATCTTCAGATAAAGGAACCACAAGGTGGCAGTGATCACAGTGTGCTGAAGTGGGATTTACTCAAAGAGGTAACTACCATCAGGGGTAAAGGGAAGGGTTTTTGCTTTCGTAAAGGCGACTACGGTGATCTTAGACAGTATTTAAATCCTATACGGTGGGACCTGATGATGTTACCAACAGCAAATTCAAAATGGCAGGCATTCATCTTGGAAGCTACTAGGCTTTACATACTAACTAAAAAATATTGTTCAAGGTTGTTTAGGCCTAAATAGATATCAGATGAACTAATGAGACATGTGGCAGAGAAGAAAAATGCATGGGATACATATAAATTAATGGGTGACATGGAAACCTATGATAGATATAAGCTGGTCTGTAACCAAGGCACAAAGGAAATTAGGCACGCAAAGGTAGATTACGAGAAATCTTTGGCAAAGGATACAAAGAAAAACAGCAAAGAGTTCTTTACTTATGTAAACTCTAGAAGGAAGGGGATGAATCAGATTGGTCCACTTGATATCGATGGTTCAACTGTTGATGATTCTGCTCAGGTAGCTAACAAACTAAATGAATATTTTGCATAGACATTCACACATGAGGAGTTATTCAGCGAGGGGAATGCCAGAGGTGTATTCAACTCAGGCAGTAAGCTAGATAATCTTGTAATAACTGAGAGTAAAGCGGAGAAGAAATTGTTGAAGATAAACAGAAGAAAGGCACCTGGGATGGATGGGATCTATCCAGTTATATTAAAGGAGTCAGCAAAGGAAGTAAGCAAACCCTTAGCCATAATTATGAGAGCTTCCTTGGATTCAGAGAGGTACCCATGGACTGGAGATGTGCAAATGTGACTCCAATTCACAAAGGAGGATCAAAGGGCGACACAAGTAATTATAGACCTGTTAGTTTAACTTCTGTTCCAGGTAAATTAATGGAGGCACTGGTTAAAAAAGCACTGCAGGATCATCTAGACAAGACTTCAGTTATAGCTCGACACAGCATGGTTTTGTTAAGGGGAAGTCTTATCTTACCAATTTGATTGGATACTATGATCTGGTCACAAAGAAATTGGATGCAAGGAATAACTTTGATATCATATATTTGGATCTTAGAAACGTTTTTGATACTGTTGCACATGGAAGACTGCTGCACAAATTGGAGCAGTGTGGCATTGGAGGCAAATTGCTGCTATGGATAAATGGATGGTTGAGTGGGAGAAGACAGAGAGTGGTAATCAATGGACACTGCTCTTTGTGGACTAACGTTATTAGTGGAGTCCCTCAGGGTTCAGTGTTGGGTACATTGTTGTTTTCTGTGTTTATAAATGATATTGATAATGGTATGTCAGGCTTAATGTCCAAGTTTGCAGACGATACGAAAGTTGGCATGGTTGTTAAGGACACTAATGACAGTACGCTGCTGCAGCAGGATCTAGAAAAGTTGAGTAGATCGGCTGAGAGGTGGCAAATGAAGTTTAACAATGACAAATGTAAAGTACTACATATGGGAAGCAGTAACCCCACAGTAACGTATCAACCCTGTGGTACTACACTGACAGTGGCAGAGAATGAAAAGGACCTGGGGGTAATTGTGCAGGCAGATATGAAGTTTTCTGAGCAGTGCAGATGGGCTGCAAGAGTAGCTCATGGTGTCTTGTCAATGATATACAGGAATTTTTCTAGCAGGGATAAGGAGGTGATTATCCCCTGTAAGGCAATGGTCAGGCCACACTTTGAGTACTGTATACAGGCCTGGAGACCTCATTTTAAAAAGGATGTAGAGCTGTTGGAACGAGTATAGAGAAGGGCAACAAGATTAGTGAATGGAACGAAGGGTTGCTCTTACGAAGAAAGGCTTTAGTTTTTCAGATTACAGTGTCTGGAGACTAGGCACCTGCGAGGTGATCTGACTGAGGTGTATAAAGCCTTAAATGGTTTCAGCATGCTCAATGCTAATGGGATTCTTCCTCTTGCTTAGAATAATCATCTGAGCGGGCATAAATTCATATTGAGGAAAGACAATTGTAGGATAGATGTGCGGAAGTTCGCCTTTATCCAGCGGGTAATTGTTTGGTGGAACAGACTTCCATCTTTTGTTGTGGAAGTTGATAGCATAAATAAATTCAAGGCAGAGCTGGACAAATGGGAGCGTTTTTTTTTTTTTTTTTTTTTTGGCTGATGCTGCATAAGCTTGCTTTCTTGCATCGTATGCCTCTACTAATGCTAATATGTAAGTTAAAGGAGTCTGAATATTTTTCATTACGAATGAATTTTATTTATTTATTAATGTATGAATTTCGTTTCACCTTAAGAATTAATTATAGATATGATATGGATTAAACTAAGAAATGATAACTGCAGACTAAATTTGCTTTTACTCAAAGAATTGACTGAAAAAACAATTTAAACAGGTAGAAAGTGAGTAATACCCGACTCCTGGTATTACTCCCTCCGTCCCTCCCCTAAAAAGGACTTTGTTCAATTAGAAACATATTCCACTTTGTATGGACATTACAATCGGCAAAAATATTTTTTTTCTGGATAATTTACATAGAGTGTAAACTGTTTATTTATACTGATTTATTTGCCCAGTATAAAATTATTCATTTTCTTCATAATTAATTCGTTTATTTAATTATGCATTGCGTAATTCATATAATTTGGACAGTCATTCACGAATACTCATAAGTAATACAATTTTTAACTTTTTAAACACTCTTCCAAAAACAATTTTTACTTTTCACCCCATCCCATTATTACCCAACAAATACTCCGAATCAAGACAGTAATTTTACTCCCTCTGTAATACATAGTAACATTTTCTGTGATTATTTTATTTTATATCATTTTTACTTTATCATATTTTAACATTTTATCTTTTAGCCCTCTCCTGCGACTTGCGTTACTTATTACGTATTAA
Source organism: Mastigoproctus giganteus (assembly GCF_048544385.1). Taxonomy (NCBI): domain Eukaryota; kingdom Metazoa; phylum Arthropoda; class Arachnida; order Uropygi; family Thelyphonidae; genus Mastigoproctus; species Mastigoproctus giganteus. Next base: position 76,883,631 of record NC_143588.1, read on the forward strand.
GTGACTCAATTCATAATTTCATGCAAGCACTTTATTATGATTTTTATACTCTTCCCCCGTATAGCTATAATTAATTCTTAAGACTAAAATAAATTAATCTATGAATAAATAAATAAAATTAATTCGTAATTAAAATTATTCAGACTCCTTTAGTTTACATAAATTAAGGATTTTAAAAACACGTTCTCTGCATTAAACCAAATTACTCACAATGTGCATTCATCTTCTGCCAGTTAATATACGTCTGCTACAATTTGATTTTGTTTACGTCAGACGCAGTTTTATTATAGCTTAAATACAGTCGTTTATGATACTTCTGGTATAAATTTAAATAAAATTAGCTTATATTGATCCGAACCGAATGCATCTGTTACTAAGCACGTGTTTCAATGCGTGTTGGTGGTTATGTATGGAATATGCATAGATTTAGAAAATAACTTATAATGCAATTACTGTATTAACTCTGTTGTCCTTTTAAGTCAATAGAGAATCCAGAATTTCGTAATACAAAATTATATAAACAGCAACATTTAATTCACATATATTCACGGCATGAATGTAAGTAAATAAAGTTGCAGTCTCTTCGTCAATGCTGCATCTTTGAGGGAAAAAAAAGTGTTAAATATAATATTACGTTGCATGCACTGACTTAAATCGGTAGAATGGTTTCGAAATATTGCTTATATTGACAAGTGTTTGAAGTGACATTGTACAACAAACTAATCAAAGTTTCGCTATTGTAAAATTATCAATATGTTATGAAAAAAAAAGTAACTCACCCGAATAGTAAACTCTTCCTTTTAGTGTTCTTAGTAGCTAAAACAATTCCGTCTCTAGTCAAAGTTTACTATGAAGACGCATTACAAAGAAGAGTCACAACTGCCGCACAGAAATTCAGACATAAGCACGTGGACAACATTTTGCATGCAAGTGGAGTGAGGTTTGTTGATCGCAGGAAATAGCATGTCACCATGGTGACTAAATCTCCCTGGCAAACCTTAATGTTGGCAACAGAGCACTGCACCAATGGGAATATAACGGATCAAGCGAAAGCTTACAGCTGTTCAGCGACATAACTCATTCAGATCGTTAGCCTGTTCCTCCACGTTGAGTACGGACAATGCCAAGAGCAGAGCCATCTTTCCTCAGCTTAGATTATTACTTTTTTTATTTTTTCATAAATTAAATCACTCTTCAAGCATTACCGAAAAGAAAACTTTTATTATAAGTTAATTTCTATATCATGTTTCCAAATTTTAAATTAAATAACAGCCCAATCAGAGAAGAAAAATTTTCTGGTGGCGGCTTGGAAAGTGATTTTGAAGGAAGGGAAGGGAAGGAAGCGTGATGAACAGAGGGAGCCCTAAGTTACAGAGGGTTTAAGAATTTAAAATGTACAATCCTAAATTGAGAAAATCGGTGGGATTCGAACCCCACTCCATTTCATAAATTTTTCTTTCTGTCTTTCTCGCTTACGAAACAGTAACCTATTCCTTAGCAATCATTTAGAATCCAAGAGCAGAAATTAAGCTCAAAGTTACGTTAAACGCAGGAACAGGAAACTGCAGATATTTTTGCGTGACTTCGTGGTTGATATTTCCTGGAAGCGTTCAAATCGTCTGCCGGGTACTGAATATTCGCATGCTAGTTTTTAAAGAAGGAAAATCGTCAGTGCTAGAAATTTCTAGAATTGGTGATTTAATTTAATTAATACGGAAACCGTTCTCCTTTATATCGTATTTTAAAACCGCGGTGTGGAAATAGTTCGATAAAATATTTGGTTGTCGGCTTGCTGGGAACATAAAGCAGTTTTCGTTTACGTTTAGAGCAATTTATCGTTATACAGTACTTACTTCGTAGATAAACAGTTGTTTTCGAAGGTTTGACAAATCAGCAAACATTGTTTATAACTTATTCACTACTTTTGCATAAGTAAAAATAAACTGCAATACCTTATTGACATAGCAGGACTCTCCCACCTCTCTTTGTCAGTAGAGAGATTGAGACTACTCCACATGGAAATACAGTATTGTGATTCCGAAATCCTGAGATGTATTGGCACCAAGATTTTCGAAATTGAGAGGTTTATTGTAGCTTTTAATAACAATAATGGAATACAACACAATACAATTCTTTATTATTTCTAAAAAGATACTTCATAATCACTCGTTAAGGAAATACTCATCAAATTCAGACAAGAACTACTTCTACTGGCAGCTCTTTGAAGGTGATGTGAACCCTGCCATGTTGCATTTTTTTCGGTACAGAAATGGAATCTTGCAAGACGATAATAAGCCGTGTCGTCGAGCCCGCAATGTGCACAAGCGCTTCGACAAACACAGTGAAGATATCACCCATCTTGATTGGCCTCCAAATTCCCCTGACCTCAATCCAATTGAACACTTGTGGAATGATTTGGAACGGGAAGTGAAGTACATTGACACGCAACCGTCATCTATTCCGACACTGTGAAAAGCCTTGCAAGCAGCATGGCTTCAGAGCCCTACGGACGTCTTCAGACATCTAGTGTAGTGATTGCCTAGGCGAATAGCGATTGTTATCCGTGCGAACGGTGGCCCATCACGGTATTAAATAGCTGGTTATAATTGAGCAATGAATCACTGAGTGTATGTTATAATCTATATGTCTGCGGGGTTAGCACAGTGGTATCGACACCGTCCTCCCCACATCAGGTGGAAAAGGCCCGGGTTCCAATCCCGTCGATGACGCGAGGAACTTTAATGGGCTTTTTTTCACTCCGTGGCTGAGTTCGCCGGGCTCAGGAGCAGTTAGCAAGGTTTTTCTACCCCAGAAACTGGGTTTTTTTTCGTCCAGCAAAACAGGCAAATCGACCAGAGAACACACAATTTACAGACACAAATACGGGTTTATGTATTAAATTACGGGTAACCCAAATATAATAATTTGTAATAATGAATGTGAATAATGCACATGTGATCATTGAAATAGGACGTCATTATAAATGAATGAAATAAATACTCGATTACCCAGAAATATTCGATATTTAATAAATTTCCAGAATGTTATAAACGTAAGAGGACATCATAAATGTAACTCAACTTAGAAAGATAAATGGTAAAAAGTTTTCAATCAATCTGCTTGGAAAATTTGAGATATTAAATGATATTATTGTTATGAATGATCAATTGAATTCTATAAATAGATCCCAAAGTAAATATTCTTTATTAATAAATAAAGATAGATAAATAAATATTCTTTTTTAATAAATGAAACGTATTTCATACATGCAAATAAGATGAATTCTTTAAAATGAATTTTTAAAATTTTCGATATTAATTAATATCAACATCATAAATAAAAGAGGGCGCTATAAAGTAAATGAAAGAAAGCTTTAAATCGATTGATTAACTGATTTATTTGTTCGATTAACATTTCCTGTTAAAAAAAAAACACTGCCTAACTTATTGTGAATAATTTTAACATTCAAAAACTTTCACATGTTGAGCAGAGCTTTAAAACAGTAAACCAGTTTGCTTGAAAATGTGTAATGTTAATTAAATATCATTAATATTATAAAAAGCAGAGGGCGCCATAAATAGTGTTTACCAACTTACGAAGGTAACTGAAAAGAAGCTTTAAATTAATTTGCTTTGAAATTTTATGATATTTTTTAATATCAGCGTTATAAATGAATCAGTTGAATTTCGTAAAGATAGCTCCCACTGTAAATATTCAATATAAAATACTGTACTTCATTTTTCCAGTCTACAGTTTTTCCGAGAAAAGTAATCGATAAAAATTAAGCTGTCATGATGCTTCTTGAAAATCCATAAACAAAGGAAATATTAATATCAAGAATTAGAAAACGGTTAATGCTCTATGGTAAAAGAGTCAGAGTGGTAGTAGTACTGATGCAGTACTTCCTTTTACGAAGTAACGACACCAATAAGCGTACGAATTATACGAAGCAACTGTACTGCAGTTGCTTCGTACAGTATTTGTTCTTGAACTCCAAATCGAGATGTTACTTAATCGCTTCCACTGCACATGAGTAAACCGCGATAAGACAAAAAAGCTATCACAAAAACAGAAGCGCTGATAACAACAAACGCCGTTTTTTTCTATGTATTAGCATACGTCTGATTGGGACTTCATAAAAGTGGTAACTTTACATTATCCGCAATCACAATAAGAAGTGGTACTGTATATGGAAATTTTGGGATATGCTCGTATGTCTGTATTATCAATGTATCAAGTGACGTAAATATTTTCTCTCAATAAAGGAAAGAAGTTTTCAAACAATGAATTTACTTTGAATACTTGCAATATTAATTTATATAATGTTTTAAATAAAGGAAAGCGCCATAAATTAAATAAAAGAAAACTTTAATTTAGATTGATTGCTCACAATAAATGTTCAATGAGACAGACAGTTCTGAGACTCCTTTGCATGTAATCAAAAGCTCAAGGTCATTTGAGGACTTGTAGTAGGTGCCACATTCTCAGAAGCTTTCAAACAAATTTGCAAGCTAAGAGAGATATTTCTAGTATTTTGTTTTTTGCACCAAAGCAACATACACATTACACTTTATATATTGTATTTATACACAATACACTGGCATTTCATAATCAGTGCATTGTGTATAAATCGGGATATTCAATGGTCCGTTTATTTATTCTACTGGTTGAAAATCCCGACTTTCTGGTGGGCGACCATGAAACCTTCGCCCGAAACCGACTAGCTTCAATATGGTATGAAAAAAAAAAAAAAAAAAAAAAAACTTTTAAAAATTCCATCCGTCTTGAAAGGATTTGAACCCATGCCCTTTCCACATTGAATGTTAACTGGCGTTACTTCATGCAATGAGCACACACTAGAGCAGCATACCGGAGGTACCTACAACTCAATCACCAGGGAATGCGGAATATGTAACCTGTTTGTCATATATAAAGTCAAATCCTCAAAACTACGGAATGCCCGAGTTCGGTATTCTGGGGTCTTGGCGCATATGTTTTTAGAGGTCCCAAAATGAAGTGGTGGAGGCTCTTAGACTAATAGTAATCCTGATGGCCTGGTGGCCCACGAAACGGGCTCCTGAACATTTCCTACTCAATAAATATGGCCTCGCAACTATGATCAATCAGAAGGAGAATTTGTAAGAGGATATTTTGTACCAGACAATATTAAAAGAAAAAGAAAAAAAATAATAAAAACAGCAACCTGCATGACCTATAATACCGAATTTATTGTAAGGCAGATATCACTCCAGAAATTCGTATAAAAAAAAATAAAAAAAAACAGGCCGAATATACTTCGCGCAAAGCGGTATTTTATTTTGAAACCATTCAGTTTCATATTACCTAGTTAAAGAATGTCTTCCAAATCCTATCTTATTTAATAGATACAAGTGCGAATTCCAAAACTGGAAATGAACTACAATGCTTCCATCTGCAATTAAGCTCTCATCCTCACTGAAAAATATAAGATTAGAGTTTGTTCTTGTAGTTGGATTTTTAGGATCGTCAGCGACTAAAGCATATTGCTCCGTGTATATTGTCTGTAAATTGCGTGTGTTCTAAGGTCGATTTTCTGTTTACTGTACGAAAACTCGAGTTTCCTGGAGAAAAGACCATGTACCCACTCCTGAGACCGACTAACTCAGCCACGTTGTGAAAAAGACCCATAAAAATTCCTCTCATCAAAGACGGAACCGGAACTCAGGCCTTTTCCACCCTGTGTGGGGGAGGACGGCGATCCTACCAACTGTGCTAACCACGAGGGCAATGGTTGAAAGAGTGATCCAGGCAGAGAGTTTGGAAAATTTCCAGAACGATTTCTATTAGCACTTTTTTTGACTATTGGAATAATAGACAAATTTCACTGGGAGTCGACTCGATACTTGTGAACGAATGGAAGGGCTTACATACAGGACAACAGGCTCATAATAATAGATATATATACACTGAGTGATCACTGAATTATTACCACCCCTATGAAAACTGAATGCAACCCGTTGACCACGTGAGGTACGAGAGTGCGCAGTTAGTCGACCTACATAGCATAGATAAGGTGTCAGTGGTTCAGTAGGCAGTAAAATTCCCAGTGTGATGGATAAAAGGAAGGATTTATCGGACTGTGATCAAGGACAGATTGTGGGTGTTCGACGAGCTGGTACCTGGATTTCCCAAACGGCTGAACTGGTGGGGTGTTCGAGAGCCGCCGTAGTTAAAGTGTACCAGGACCCGCGTCAAAATGATCAAACAACGACTTGACGGCAAAACTGCAAAGGTCAGCGAAAGGTTGATGTTAGAGGTGAGCGCCGGAACCGACGACTCGTACAGGCGAACAGGCACAGCCCTGTTGAAGAGTTGACTACCCAATATAATATGGGCTAACCCGGAACAATATTTGTCATGACCATGCGTCGCACGCTCGCACGCACGACCCCTACGACATCCTCTCCTAATCAATTGGCGTAAAAGACTCGCCTGGTGCAAAGATCAAGTTGAGCATTAGAAGATTGGAAGAAGTTGTGCTGGTCGGATGAGTCACGTTTTTCACCACATCGTGGATGTTCGTGTACGGATTTGTCGTCAACAACATGAGGCTCTCGATCCATCATGCATGGTATCAAAAGTGCAGGCCGGTGGAGACGGTTGTATGGTGTGGGCCATGTTTCATGGCACCCCTGGTGCAAGTGGAACAACGTATCAGTGGTCTCCGCCATCGTCAACTGCTTGCTGACTGTGTACACACAGCTATGTTACACTTTTTCCCGAATAGCGATGGTGCCTTCCAAGAAGTATTAGGTATAACCACATACATAATACTTCTTACGTAGTATTAGGTAGGTGATCATAATTCAGTGACCACTCAGTGTATATAAAGCGTAAAAATAATGTTTAATAATAAAAAGAAAGAAAGAGATGACTGCGAATGTAAGTGGTTGCATAAGCAATATCCAACAACACGTCACAAAATATACAGAAGTAATATGAAACAAAGCTCAAAACGAGCGAAGAAACAAATAAATAATGAAGACAGAAGTAGAAATCGGTGGAAAGTAGAAGGAATATGTATCTAAAATTTTCAAAAATGTTAAGTATGAAGCAATTACTTAATATTTTTTAAAATTTATAGATACCTATTCCTTCTACTTTTCTACCATTTCTACGCTGCTCGACAAAATTAACAGAACACGTAGAAAGCGTGATGTAACTGGTGTAGCTTGCGATTAAGCTTAAGCGGGGCAAAATTTGATATGGTAAGGTACCGTAGAATAACGATAAAATGAGGAGACAGCGAGAAATTTCGGACAGGTATAAGGGACATTTATAGGTATTGTATAAGAATTACCAAAAAGGTCACATTACAGAAATCGATAAAAGATACCCAAAAATATAGTCACATGATATCAGTACCAACTAAATCTCTGCAATGACTAAACAGGCCTCACAGCTGTGAACCATGCTCGATATAAGGGTGTCCATAAGATTCTGTGGGTAGATGAAATAACTTTCCAGGTGACCTTAATAAATAATAAATAATAATAATAAATCTATTTGTTCTCGGTACCTGTGCGCAGTTACGATACATTTTTCAAAAACATGAAGTGGGGGGGGTGCGGCCGTTGATCATTATTTCAGGCCACACGACACGAGAACACCGCCTCCACTGTAACTGTCCCTTTCTCTGCTGTTGAGGGGACGGTATCGCATTCCTCGTTGTCTCCAGATGAAATAACGTCTGGAATCTGTCGGCTGAAACGGGACTCCTGAGAGAGCAGAACTGTATCCCATTTCTCAGGGCTCCAAGTCACATGTTCATGACATCGGTTTCCATGAGCTCTGCTGTGGTTTGGGGCTAATCGGATACAAACCACTGGCTTCCATGCATTGAGTCCGATTGAATTGAGCCTTCTTAACACAGTCTGGATGGAAATGTTTTCACCTTTGGCCACGGCAACCTCAAGAGACAGTTGAAGACACGACATGGTAGGGTTAATAACAAAGACTGTCTTTGTTATTTATTTGTTTCTTCGCTCATTTTCCGCTTTTTTTCGTATGTTTTCTATATATATACATTTGTTCAAAGAAAGTGCATCATCCCATAAAATTGCAATTGTCGTCTGAATAACGTAAGTATATCGCAATATTTCTTCCAGATTGCATCAGATAAGATTGACACGCGTAGGTGATGACGTAACATTGCATCAGCTGTTACTTTCAGCTATACAAGCACCCTCTGCAACAGTGGCAGCCATTCGTTGCTTGTGTCAGGATGGCGAGTTAAGTGCAGTTGACGCCACGAAGAAAGTGCTATTGTTAACTTACGTGAGGAAGGATGTTCTTCCCGTCATATTGCTTATAGAGTGTCTTGTAATCAGTCGACAGTGAGTAGATTTCTTTCTAAACTCAAGAATATTGGTTCTGCTGATAGGAAAAAAGGAACCGGACGCAAATGAATCTCTACGCCAAAACAGGACCGCGTTTTGAAGCGCTTATGCCATAAAAACCATAAAGTTTTCGTCTCAGCTGAAAGGAGAATGGGAAGAACATACAGGAGTGGTAGCAAGTCAGAAGACGCCTCTTCAAAATGGATTTGTAGTCCGTCGTCCTAAGAAGAAGCCCCTCCTCACACAAAAAAAAATGAAAAGGGCCCAATTAATTTGGTATAAGGAGCATGTCAAATGGACCCCCCCCCCCAGCAGTGGAAGTCAGTTATTTTCTCGGATGAGAAGAAATTCAACCTGCATGGCTCTGATGGGAAACAAGCGATTCGCCGTGGTGAAGAATACCATCCCGATTGTATGGTGTCTACAGTGAAATTCCCTACCAGTCAAATCATATGAAGGTACATTTCGTATCGCGGAGTAGGTCACCTGCTGTTTATAAAAGGTTCCGTAAATGCCAATGGATACCTGGTTATATTGGAAGGCAAATTGCTGCAACCATTAGAGAATATTTCAACCTGTCAAGTAACTGCATCTTTCAGGACGAATATGCTCTTTGTTGTCATCGGACGAAAAGTATAAGTAGGCACTTCTGTAGTTACTTTAGCTTCATTTTTGCATTAGAGGTTGGACAGTAATGTGTTTACTTTTGTTGTAGTTGAAAAAATGGTTGAAAAAACGTTCCATTACAACTCAGCCGGCCATTAAACAGCACGGACCTGAATCCTATAGAGAACCGTTGGCATCGTGTGGAATCTACAGTTGCCAGAAAGAAACCAAAGACCCTTCGTGAACTTCAGGAAGCCATAATTCGTGTTTGGAACTACGAACTATCAGTTGATTATCTTCAGAAATTGATCTTGTCAATGCCTCGACGGTGTGCTGCTGTCATTGGGGCCAGAGGTAGTTCAACTAAATATTAGTTTGCACCGGTTAACTTTTCATTTTGTTTTCCATTTAAAATGATAAACTGAAGCAAGCTGAGAGCTTCTGATAACATTTCGGCCATAATTGTCGTGTTCACCAAAACTGTTGTATAAAGGTTGCAAATGTTCATTTTGGAATATTTTGAGAGCACCTGTCAAATTTTACTTAGCTTTCCCTTAACTATTAATAAATATCTTTTGTTTATATTTCTATTTGTAATGCTAGTCATTAATATAACATACCATCGCGAAAAAGTGTTAGAAATGTGAAATTCCTAGGTGATGCACTTTCTTTGAACCCCATATATCCAAACACTCCTAAACCGTATCATTCCTCTAATCTAAAATAATGTGAAAGCAGCAACAATGGAAACGAATGGTTTCGTCGCTCTCACATAATCCTCGCGCAAGTATCTGGCATGTTTGTCTGGAATGCAATTCAATGGCAAACTTCAATTCGTCATCATTAATGGCGACCGGCAACAGTTTCGGCTATATAAAAAATGTATGGGGTTGTCTGTTCACTTTGCGTCTTTTCGTTCTGCCTAGTCTCTCCGACTTGTCAAGACACTAGACCTTCATTGTAAGGTATTCTCAATGTTCTTGACCATCTGGACAGAAGGATGTACCGGAATTGATCAGTGGAGCAAGCAGTGTGGACTAGCGAATGCCTCATGCCACCGAATTCCACAGATGTTCAATGGATTGATGTCGAAGAAATTTGGTGTCCAGGAGAAATCACGAAATGCTTAGACGTAATCCTCG